>NC_051160.1:142645854-142945854 GCF_013339745.2 Dermacentor silvarum | reverse complement strand
CTTTTTGCTGTTCTCTCATTGTTGCTCATTGTTGTTCTCTCATTGTTGCAGCTGAAGCACTTGAAAATGAGAAGATTTAAATAATTTTCCTACCTGTGCAATTCTTCATATTGATTTGCTTGCATAACCAATTTCGTTTCCGCGTTTTAGTTTTTTTTTTGATGCTCATGCCAATAAAATTTTTGAAAAAAAAAGTAAACTGTTTTTTTCAGTGTCAGTTGGTGCCATGCCACCTGAGAAACAACCTACACACAGTACCATGCATTCCTTTGATATATGTGCCTCGGCAAAGCAAGCCTTTGCGAACGAACACGTGTGAGAACGTGTTAATCGAACCGGTTTTTCAGTGTCAGTTGGTGCCGTGCCACCTGAGAAACAACCTACACACAGTACCATGCATTCCTTTGATATATGTGCCTCGGCAAAGCAAGCCTTTGCTAATGAACACGTGTGAGAACGTGTTAATCGAACCGGTTAGTATTTGCCATGGGCACAATTACGCTGCGGCAAAAAAAAAATTGCAAGAAATGGTCAAGCCGAACTACGCTGAACGCGCGCCCGCGCTTCGACGACACGCAGCTGGTCAGCGGAGCACCGCTCCCCAGCATGAGGACTGTTCGAAGCGCCACCTTCCGCGTCATTCAGTAAGCGTGCTCCTCCTCCTCGGCGGACGGCAGACTAGCCAGTTTTCAAGGGACCATAGCAGAACGAGCGGAAGAAGAAAAAGAAGCCGAGCGGTAAGAAAACCGCCGGCACTCCCGTGACTCCTTCCGCTCCTGCTGCTGCTCCCCCGCGCCTCGGACCAGTGGCCAGGTCGCCCTCACCGAGACAGCACACCACGTGACCCCCGGAGCCCCCCTCGGACGGCTTTGAAGTGGTGCGCTCGAAGGCGGAGCGCCGGCGCGCGAGGGTCCTCGAGAACGCGGCACTGCCAGTGAACACCGAGGTCGTCGGCACGGTGCTGTTCCACCTTTCGGCACCCGGCGGAGTGGTGCATGGTGGCATGGTGCACCGCGCCTCGCGCTCGCGGCGGCACTATCTGCGCGGCCCGGTGTTGCTGTGGTTAGGGTGAACCATAAACGCAACATCGTGGCCGCCGATACCACAACCCGGGCGTGACTGGACGAGCTGCTGACCATCAACGAGCTCCACGGCATCCCGGTGACTGCCCGGGTACCGGCCGAGCGAGGGAGGAGCACTGGTTTCCTGCATGGTGTGGATGGAGAGCCTCCTGAGCGCCATCGAATCCAGTAGTGTCCCGGTGGTGTCTGCAGCCAGGCAGGGGAACACCGTCACGATTCGCTTTGCGGGGCCGGTTCCCCCTGAACAAGTGAGCCTCTTCAAGCTCTGGTTCAGGGTGAGGCCGGCCAGGCCCCGTCCGCTGCAGTGTCGGCAGTGCGGCCGTCTCGGCCACGTGATGGAGTCCTGCAGGTGGCCGACGGGATGCACCTCTTGCGGCAAGAGCCACGCTGCAGACTCCCCTTGCCAGACGGTCCGCTGTGTGAACTGCAGCGGCCCCCATGCAGCGGACACCCCTACCTGCCCCATGTGGCAGCAGGAACGCCGGGTAGCCACCATCTAGCCTCTTCCACCACAGCGCTCTCCAGGCGCGCGGTCCGAGCTGCAGTCCGTGAGGAGCAGGAGACGGGGCAGACCACCACACCACTGGTGCGGTCATTCGCGAGCCTGGTGAAGGGTGCCCCTGTCCCCACGCGGCGCCAGGTTCCAGCCCCACGCCGCCAGCAGCCAGTTTCCTGTGGCCCCCGCGTCGCCTGCAGCCCCCATGGCCAAGCTGGTGGCCAACCTCCTGCTGACAATGCAGGCGGCGAGCTCCATGCTGCCAGCAGACCATCCGCTACGAGCCATCTGCCTGCAGGCAGTGGCAGCCCCGGCCACAGTCGACCAGCATGGCTGATCCCGCACCAGCCACAGCAGGGAAATGCCGTCGCCGCCCGAGTGTTCTCCAATGGAACACCAACTCGCTGCGGCGGCGGCATGCAGAGCTGTGCGCGCACCTCTTGCGGTGTTATTTCGACGTCCTCGCACTGCAGGAGGTGTACACTGTGGCCGAGGACCTGCGGCTGCCAGGCTACACGGGCTACTCTGGTGCCACCACCTGCTCGACGCAGAGCTGCACTGACGCTCCCTGCCTGGAGGGTGCCCACAAGAAGGGGAAGCCGAGGACTGCCATCTACGTCCGCAGCAGCCTGGCCCACTCGGTGACCCCAGTCTCGGACGTCGTAGGCGGCGCCATGGAGTGCTGTGCTGTCACGGTACGCCTTGACAGGCAGGACACGACCGTAGCGAGCGTCTACGTTCGTCCTGGACAACAGTGGGACCCCTCCAGCTTGGTGCGGCTTGCAGCACGCCTCGGCGGACATGCAGTCCTGTGCGGTGATTTCAACGCCCACCACACCGACTGGGGCAGCCGCAGGTACACCCGCCGAGGCAGGGACCTCTGCAACGCCATCAGCCGAGCAAGCCTGGTCGTACTCAACAAAGGAGGACCCACGTACGTCTGCCGTGGGGTGAGCACAGCCATCGACCTCTCCCTTACCACCGAGCAGCGCTCCTACGACTGGGCTACAACTCCCGACTCTTGGGGCTCTGATCACTTCCCCATCTTGATCACCCCCGGGTGTGGGAGAAGGCCGAGGTCACGAACATACCACGTCACAGACTGGTCCCTGTTCAGGAAGCGCTGCAGTGAGTTGGAAGATGGCTGTGACCTCCCGAGTGCCATCATGGAGTGCGCCCAGGCAGCCACAGTCCAGTGCTCTGCTCTACCCGATACCCCTGCCCCGGATCTGCTCCTGCTCAACCTCCGTGCGTCCAGGCGACGCGTGGAGCGCCGAGCAATCCGGACGGGCAATGCAGAGCACTGGACCGAATACAGGAGAGCGGATGCCCGCTGCAGACGACAGGCCAGGCGCAGAAGGAGCCAGAGCTGGGGGAGCCTTTGCGCCACCATCGAGGACCGCTCCAAGGGCCCCCTGGTCAACCGCCACCCGGTCCTTGCGGTGGCTATCTCGCTGGGCATCAATCAGTGAGGCGGCACTGGCGGAGTTGCTAGCGGACCACTTCGCCCCCCCGGCCGCCCTCACTGCTGCCACCCTGCCGGTCGGACTTCCTTCTGCCAACCCGCCTACCTGCCTGCTGGAGCTGCATCCGGAGTGGGCGACCAGCCAGATAGCGGCCATCTGCCTGGACCCCTGACTCTGCACGAGCTGCAGGCGGCCCTGAGGAGGGGCAAGCGTCGCAGCGCATCGGGAGCAGACGGAGTGACACTCCAGATGCTCCGCAACCTGGCCACCAGTGAGCAACGACGCCTGCTCGACTGCTACAACATCTGGTGGTCAGGAAAGGTGCCGGAGGCCTGGCGCTCAGCCATCGTGGCCCCCATTCTGAAGGGCAAAAAGCCAGCCAACGAGCTGTCCTCCTACCGACCGGTCTCCCTCACCTCCGCTGCCTGCAAGGTGATGGAGGCCATCGCTCTGGCATGGCTCGAATGGGTGGCCCGCGCCTGCGGGTTCCTCGCGGACCAGCAGACAGGCTTCCGGCGCCGACGGTGCACTGCAGACTATCGCAGACGTCGTCTCCACCCTGGAGGACACCAGGGCCAGTGGAGACCTCGCCATGCTCCTCATCGACATCAAGGGGGCGTTCGATGGCCTCCCACATGCGGTCGTCCAGCAGGCTCTGGACCTCCTGGGCATTGGCGGCAACCTGCGGCGGTTCCTGTCATCGTTCCTGAACGACCGCACCCTCAGGGTCCGCGTGGGCCATGCAAGGAGCACTCCCCGTCCGGTGGCAGCAGGCGTACCACAAGGGTCAGTGGTGAGCCCATTCCTCTTCAACCTCGCCCTGGCCCGGTTGCCTGCTGCCCTGCCGACGGATCCCCACTACAAGGTGGAGTGCTCCATCTACGCGGATGACATCGCCCTTTGGGTGCGGGGACCGCCGCAGTCAAGCCACCACGTGCGCCTGGCCCTCCAGAGACGCCAAAGCCGCCTACCTGGGCAGCATCGGTCTCTCGGTGTCGACGGGGAAGACGGTGGCCCTCCTCGTCCACCCGAGAGCAGCTGCACTGCGCTCAGCTCCCCGGCTGCAGCTGGAAGGCGTGCGCATCCCATGGAGTACAACTGTGTTGTACCTTGGGCTGCGCATCGACCACCGGCTAACCTGGCTACCGGCAGTCGGGGCCATGCAGTCCCAGACCATCAGGGTCCGCAAGGCCGTGTCGCAGCTCCTTGCCCGCGGAGAGGGCTGCTCTGTCAAGTGGGCCCTGCGGCTCTACGAGGCGGCGGCCACATCACGCCTGCGGTACGCCCTACCGCTGGTGGCGCTGCCGCCACGCCGCCTCGAGAAGTTGGAGCTGCAGCACCAGGCGGCCATCCGACTCTGCCTGGGCGTCCCTCGGAGCTCCCAGATCGCTGCCACCCTTGCAGAGGCTGGAGCATGGCCCCTGTCGCTCCTCTTCCTGCAGCAGGGGCTAAGGCACATCGACCGCCTCCACCATGCCCCTGATGGCAGAGGCCTGCTGCGTCGCCTCCTGTCCCGGCATTCGTCAAGGATGGGTCAGCTGTGCCGCCTTTACGCGGTGGTTGGCAACCCACCGCCGAACGCGGTACAGCTGCCCACACCGCAGAGGCCTCCTGTCGCCATCGCCACGGAGCTTCCCGGGACTTCGAAGAGGCGCTCGCCTGCCTGCGCCCTGCAGCAGACGGCTGCCTGCCTCCTGGAGGAGACCCTCGGAGACCACCTCCTGGTGTTCGTTGACGGCTCGGTGGTACCGGACACCGGCTCTGCCACGGCGGCCTGCATGGCACCAGCCCTGCAGAAGAGCAGGCAGTGTCGACTGCCCAGACACGCCAGCTCGACTGCAGCGGAGGTGGCAGGCCTCCACCTAGCCGTCGACTTACTCTCCGAGGAGCTTCCTGAGGTACCGGCGGCCATCCTCTGCGACTCCAAGGCAGCCCTCCTCGGCCTGCAGAGGCCAGAAAGCGCCAGCCTTCGAGTCGCACTGCTGTCTACCCGGCTGACGGCGCTGCAGGATGCAGGCCACCCGGTGTCCCTGCACTGGATCCCCGCCCACGTAGGGATGCCGGGCAACGAGGCCGCCGACGCCCTGGCGAAGGACGCCCACCACACCACTGTGCCCCTCAGCCGGGCCGTGACGGAGGGCGACTTCACAGGACCGAGGCTGCGAGGACACCTGGCGACCTACCACTCAGACAAACGGGTGTCACTGGGACGCCCCCCACGCCCACTCCCCCAGCGAGGCCTGGCTCGCAGGGAGACCTCGCTCCTGCTGCGGCTTCGCATCGGCTGCACGCAGCCACCGACTTGGTCGAGCGACGTCCCCGGCCTGCAGTTCCTGCGGGGAGCCGGAGACCATTGAACATCTCCTGCTGGCCTGCCCGGCGTACTTCCAGCAGCGGGGCCCACTCCTGCAGGAGTTCCGCCGCCTGGGCCTCCCCTCTGGCAAGGAGGAAGATCTCTTCCCCGGCCGACACCACCTTTCTGCACTTCGAGGCGTCGTGGAGTTCCTTGACTCGTCAGAGCTCTCCGCACGCCTCTAAGACATGATTTCTGCAAGCGGGACGGCCTTGCGGCCTCCCAACCCGTCCCGGGCCTGACAGGCTCGGAACTTCACCCCTGCAGTCTCTGCAGCACTCCCGGGCCTTCCATCTCGGCCTGATATGTGCCGCCACAGACTGCCGGTTGGTTTGCTACGCCCAGCCATGGTGACTCCACCCTATACCCCTTCTCTCGCACTTACCCCTCCCTGTTGGTGCTGAGCCGTGCTCCGGACCCAACCTCCGGAGGAACGGCGTGGCTGTCGACACGCTCCCGGGCGGGCACCTCACGGGCCTACTAGTGGTCCGCGTCATATGTGATGTGCGCGTGAGGGCAAAAGCTCTCATACTAACACGTGCACAGGCACACTTTTTGACGTGGACCCTACCTTCAATGGGGCTACCATCTCGAGGGTCTTGAGTCCTCGGTCCCGGTGGTCTCGAGGAGCGGCGACGCCGTGACGTTGCGGTTCGCCGGCGACGTCGTCCCCGAGGAGGTGCTGCTGTTTCGTCGGCGGTGCGCCGTGCGACCGCGGCTGCCGCGCCCGCTTCAGTGCGGCCTCTTGTGCCACGCGACGGTGACGTGTTCGCGGGACCATCGCTGCCTGCAGTGCGCCGCCAGACACCCGACGAACTCCTGCACTGCGGACAGACGTCGTCTCCACTGCGGGGCCCGCACGGAGCCGCGCTGTCCCCAGTGGCAGCTTGAGAGGAAGGTCGCTGCCTCTCTCGCGAGCTCCAAGCCGTGCATCACGCGTAAACAAGCGCTGCAGCTCGTGCGGAGCAGCGCCTCTGCGGCGACCGGTTCCTCCGAGCAACGACCCGCCGGCCAGCTGGCCACCACGACGCGGCCACTTTCGGCGCACCGGCAGCCGGGGCTCTCCTACTCTGCGGCCCTCAGGGCCCATACGCGCTCAATCCGCACATCCGTTCCGCATACATGCGGACTGGGGTGGAAGCCTGTCCGATCGTCTGGACGGGCGGACGCAACTTTGCCATCCGCATGCCTGCTCGTCTCTCATTGGCTGGTACGAGGCGGACGGCGGAGCACGTCATCACGTTAAACATGGCGTTTGCTCGAAGCGAAGCGGTGACGCGAGGCCTAGGCTACAGCAGCGTCAGAAACAGTCTATTTTGCTAGTTCTTGTGATCCTTACTAGAGTTATCCAGCACCCACGGAGATAGTCATCGAAGACAGCAAGCCGGTGTACCCTCCCAGGCCTCTGATATCTTGTTCCGTGCTTCGCGTGTGCATTCCAAACCAGAAGGCCATCCCATACACGTGCGTTCCGAGTACGACACATGTTCAGGGCGTGGCGAAGTGAAAGGTGTACGATCGGCGCACCCAGCTACGCGACTTGTATGTGTTCTGTTTATGCGGTTCGTTGCCGCGAAGTGGTGAACGCCAGTCCTTTCCAACCTTTAGAAGTGATGACAAGATCAGTAGCGATAAGATTTGTTGCTTCGGTATCGCTGTCATTCCTGCCCAGTGAACCACAAATATCCGTTGGATGTACCACAAAAGACCAAATATCCAAGACATTTAACGACGTCCAGCTTACATCTATAGTATGTTTGACTAGTACGTGGCAGTCAAGGGTCATCCAGAGGACGTCGAATGTCCTTATGATTTGGACATCTCTTGCACATTCAAAGCTCTCGTGCATTGATCGTACATTGTGCGTTATGAGTCGATGCACGCACTATGCCGCAGAAATACAAGCAAATTGTCTCTAATGCCTAACAATGGGAAGCTAGGAGAGCAAAAGCATTAAATTAATTATTTTGCAATTTAGCACGACCTTTGCACGCACTGCTGGAGGTCTAGTAACGTTGCTGCTGGACACCGCGCGCAAAAGCCAATACTTTCGCCATTTTTTCGCTATGCTTTCGGTCTCGGTTACGTCGTTTTCTTTCTCATACAAAGATGATTTATTTTTCAGTTATATCTATTAGCACACTGTTGAAAATACGCAACCTTTAACTTGCTGATGTATTACGACAGTTTATAAAGAAAAAAAGAAGCTTGAATTCGCAATAGCTTTGACTTCGCATCGCCACTGATATCAATTCAGCAACACGCGCCTCGATGCAAGTGCGCAGCAATGTTCCGAAACGGGCGCGAGCAGCGTGTGCTTTATTTGTGTCTTTTCGACTTTTGTGCGGTTGACCATGGCCCAAGTACTGTACGTATATACTAGGCAGAACTGTACAGTTGCGTGCTGAAATTTAGAGCTGTGCTTCTGACTGCTATTTGTGGTACGTTTGTTCGCCTTGCGGAGCGCTTACAGGCATGTTCTGGAGGCAATGTTTTGATGGTTAATTTTCGCACATGTTTGTATCGCTTGGTTTCCGACGTTCCTCTTCAAGTGTCAGGGATATTTCTCATTTGCAATGCCTATATCCAAGTCCCTGGCAGCATTATGTTATTGGCACTTTTGTGATTCTTTAAGGCTGCCTGACCAAGTTGCCTATCAAAATGAACGTTCCATCTCTGGATTCTGCTTGCGTAGAATTTATTTTACTATATATTTTTCAATGCAGCTAGAAAGTACTGGCTTTTTATCTTGAATCCGGTGGCCCCAGAAGCAGCTGCTGGCAAGCAAGCAGGCCATGCACTTTTGGTCATTAATTAGTATGTGATACTACCTCTTACTAATCAGTTTTATTCTTTTTAATTATAATTGTGGCACTGTGCCTACTAGTCATTTTGTGCCTACTCGTTGCTTGTGTTTTAATTAAGTTTAATTTTCAAGAATCTGTTTTTGATTACGTGTTTTTTGTTTTTTAGATCCGCGTTTAACCTGTTTGTATACAGCGAGAACATATAATGAATAATTTCATACATGTGCGTGGCTGGGGGCCGATCATTTTTGTAATAGAGCTTTATCAGTTGTATAAATAAAAATAATGTTGGTATGACATTGTGAGTTTCACTGGTGTGCTTTGCCTAGTGCTTACTAAACTCACTATTTTTCATTTATCCATTGCAGGATTTGTAATGATGCATAATGATCAAAATGTGGATTTACGGTTTTCTTAGCACAGTTTTCGCATTTTGATGAGCACTAGAACTATATATATAAAAGTTGACAGTCACTTTAGCGAACACTCAAGAGGATAAAGGCAGGAGCCTGCACACTCACAAAGCATTAATTAAATTATTTGTCATTCGCATGCGTTGTTGCTTCTATTTTTTTCTCCTACCAAAGTTGTGGGCTCGAGTGCCTTAATTAACTCTGCCGTAATTAACTTGCCTTAAATAACTTCGCTCTAATGAACACCCAAGGTAGTGGCTTCAACTCTACCTTCACCATGTCAATTGGAATCCAACTTGGAGATAATTAGGAGATGTGGCCGGTTCGCCCATATCTCCAAGTGGTTTCGACTCCCAACAAAGGCCGTGGGTTAGAGTGCCTCAATTAACTCTATCTTAATGAACTGTGCCACCAGCTACATGCCGACAATGTGGGTAACTGTGCCATTAGTGTGCCTCAGCAGATGTACCATCGCGGACAAATTAAATGCGAACAGCGGAGCGTGTGGCCGAAGCATAACTAAAGGTATACGGTGTATGTCGTCGGCCAGTCGTGCATGTGCGTGGGGATGTAGTTCTCAAGGAAGAGTGCAGCGCTTCTCGCCCTATTGCGATAAACGTCACCCGTATTTTGTCCGAAAGTTGTTTTCTCATCTCTCCTCGGGCAGTGCCATACCCACCTGGCAGTACACTGTTATGGTGACTAGCACCATCGCTACATCTGTAGCGTGATATAGCTGGCATGCACCCAGCTTGCTAACGTGGATTGCTTTGCTTTTGTTACCACCATCAAAGCTGCCAGTGTCTAATCGTAATTTGAATAGCACGAAAAATGTATTGCGTTGGATGCGCAACAACAGTGCTAGCCACCTTAAAAGTAATCACAGATAGGAATGGCACTGCAATGGCGGGGTGAGAATACAAGCTTCCAACAAAATACAGGTGACGTATACGCACTAGGACAAGCAGCCCCGCACTCTGCATCGAAACCACATGCATGTGTACAATCATCGCTGGCCGACGCCACACATTGTGCTTTTAGTTAGGTTTTGGCCACACCTGCCAACCTCAAGACTTTCAAATTCGTAAACTCGCGACCGGGGGGGGGGGGGGGGGGGGCGTGACGGTAATTCTGCCGAGGAGTACGACTTCAAACACACTTGGAAGTACTGATAGCATCTAGTACTGACGAGGCTTCGAGCACGCCATCACACTTCGCAGCCTCTACGGCTACAAAACACCGGAGTGCCGGAGTCGCACTGTGCCCGATGCAGCAGCACGTCGCACAAAAAAAGCGAGGCCCACAAAACAGGTCATACAGTAAAAGTTCGTTAATTCGGATTTCACGGCACCGAAACAAATGTCCGAATTAACCGAATTATCGAGGGTATCAAGAAAACAATAAACAAATGCTTACTACGCCAACACGCTCTTATTTGCAGTATGAATCAGCAAATTCTGTTTCTATTTTGCATAAACGCAATGCGGAAGCTGCAATTCTCGTCATCTCGCGACTGATTAGAGCTCGCAGCGGCGAAGGTTTCGCGACTTCCTTCACATTGCGGCCGCGGCGCGCGTCTTCATCTGAGACGGGCTTTTCACTAGCGCGCGCACATCCCGTTTATTTTTTCGCCAATGTCGCCGCCCATCGCGATGTAGACGGTGCGCCTCTTCCTCTTCACAACCGAAATCTCTCTCTCTTCATCCTCGACAGCTTTACACTGAGTAAAAACGAAACTATTGCTTACTGCAACCGCTGTCAACGTGATCATGCACGACGACCTTGCGGTTCTGAAGGCGCGCGGCCGACGCACGCATAGTCAAACCGAAACTACCGTTTGCTGCAACTGCGGACGAAACCGTTGTCGATATCGACGCGATCATGCATGGCGACTACCGAGTTATGAAGGCACGCGGCCGACGTGCGTACCGAGTCAAAACGAAACTACTGTTTGCCACAACCGCAGCGGACGGAATCGCGGCAGCTATCCAGACGATCATGGTTGGTAACTACGCAGTCATGAAGGCACGGGGCCAACGCGGTGCTATGTGCGGCGGTAAACGCAAGCTAGGCACGAATAGGAACAAATAGGCACGAAGCCTTCCGGCGTTGTTGTCATTCCAGTACTCCGTCGCTTCGTTTCGGTGGACGCTAACGTTGTTTTGGCGCGGTCCATTCATGTTTCGGAGGGTGGCGTGGCTTAGAGCTATGGGCGCGGACCATTCGTGTTCGGAGGGGCGGAAAGGGCAACGGGAGAGAGGCGCGCGAGGCTGGCGATGCGGAGAAGGATGGAAAACAACGCGCGGCGGCGTGGAATGGCTCAAATTTCTTTTTTTCTTTTTTTTTTGTCTTTTCAAGGAGTTCGTATTCCATTCCCTGACGGCACGGACACTGAGTGAAAACTAGAGTGTACTAGTGAAAACCAAACTACTTTTTGCCGCAACCGCTGCGGATGAAACCGCGGCCGCTATCAACGCGATCACGGATGGCGACTACGCAGTTTTGAAGGCACGCGGCCAACGCGGTGCTATGCGCGCCGGCAAACGCAAGAATAAAAGCTTTAAAGGCTCAAATAGGCACGAAGCGTCCTTGCGTTGCTGTCATTCCCGTACGATTTGAACTCCGTCGCTTCGTTTCGGTGGACGCTAATGCCGTTATGGTAGAGTACACTCTAGTTATAGCTCGTTTGCGTCGCACATTTGCGGCGCTCCGCGCTCGCCGAGCACCAAGAGTTGTCCGAATTAACCGATGTGCGGCCAAATACGTCCGAATTAACGAGAGTTTCATTGCATTAAATAATGCAAACGCCTGCTGGGACCAAAGGACGTGTCCGAATTAACGAGCTTTTACTGTACTCGCGAAAAAAAGCCTAGCGAAGGTGACAGCTAGGCAAGACGACTAGCCACAGCCTCCCATACCGAAACTGTGCCTGCCGCATCGACCCGAAATCGCCGTCGTCTCTGGGAGCGCCACTTACGTACAGGTGGACCTCTATGTTGAGAGTAACGACAACCAGTTACTTCCAGCCGTCGTCAGGTAGTCCAACAATCCGATGACGAAGGCAACGTCACAGATTGAAAAATCTCCTTACTCTGCAGACAATAAAGATTACGGAGAATACCTCCATCTCTATGCGCCCCTACGTAAGTGGCGCCCCTACCCACCAGCAACAGTGTGAATTTATTAAAAATTTAAAAAACTATTTCGCGAATATAACCACTTTTCCGTAAAAATTGAGCCGACATTCGTAAAATCGTAAGACGGGTCCAAATTCGTACATTTTACGGAAAATTCGGAAGAGTTGGCAGGTATGCACTCTGCTGTTCGTATTTCATTTGTATTCAATAGTACATCTACTGTGGCACTCGCAGGTATACAGCTCATTATAGCGTCAGCAGGAAAGATCCACTAGATGTTCTATGGACGTCCTGCGTCCCAAAAAAGAACATCTATTAGAGGTTACTTATGTCCAGCTGCGACATCCTTTCAACGTTAGAGCAACGTGATCTGGATGGGACTTAGATTATCCATGGTACGTATTTGTAACGTTGTTTGGAGAAATATAGACATCTATAGGACGTGTGCAATGTCTCAAACATGATGTTCTATGGACATCTATGGTACATTAATGGTTCACTGGGTGGTGTGCTATACTGCGTGAGCCGTTTTGCCACCTGCGATGCGCCGAGGTGACCGCGACGTTCGAGCTGTGTTGTTGCTGTTACGAAGTGTTTGCAAGATACCAATCAGGATATTCATGTGTCGCAGCTGTACTAGGCGTAAAAGTGCCCGTTTTATGCGATGTGCGTATACTCAGAAGTAGACTGTGCATATGTGTTGCCGATCGCATTTTCTTGTGTAGTACCCCGATAGAGAAGCCCTATCACACCGCCCTTTCAGCTTCGTACATGTGTCGTTTGTTTCAAAAGTTGTTACTGCACTTTTGAAGATGCTTCTATCGGTGATGGTAATTGAGGGAACATCATAATAGTTACATACGTCAAGACATACTGCGCTGTGCTGAAATGACGCGCCTGAGCACTAATGCTATGAATGTAAATTTCTAGCAGCCTTGATTTTTATCATGTGGGCAGTGTTGTGAAGAGCAGGAATTTCTAGATTGCACGAAGTAAATAGCTTTATATTTTGTGGTGCAAGCGGCTTGCATACCAAAGAATGTTAATTGCTTGGTTTTTCGTGGTGACTAAGCACAGAGTCTGTTTGTGAAGAAACCAGTGGTATTGTAGATGAATATGGTATGTATGAGAACTATGATTAAGTACAAATTTACGTTTCCTGACAAAAAACAACATGCATGTAAAAAAAAATAACAAGACTGAACACAGGTATGGTGACATTCTGCTAGCAGCCAGCAGAATCTCATGAAAGAAATTTTGTCCAGAGTTCTTCCTCACTGGCTAGCTATGGTCAGGTTAGTAATGCAGGCAGAATAAGCTAAACGAAAGTTTGCCGTTACTGTTTGCATCCACCCTATTTCATTCTCTGGTTGTTTTGGCACGAGCCTTCAGTTTAATGCGAACAATATTTATCACACGTACCAGCGTTATCCGACTAAGAAGTGCTATACTTTTTATCCTCATGTTCATTCTGCCCACAGTTTTACCAAATAATGCGCGTTAAACTGTCTTGAGCCTGCAAAGTATGTCCATTAGGTGTTTTTCTGGTGAACTTTCATCTAGCTGTAAGCGTACTGCTATCTATCATTCATGGATGTAGGATGTTGGACGCTATTAGTGGCCATCTCGGTGATGTTTATTTTGCACAGGCCATGGTTCCACTCATTAACTAAACAGTTTTCAGCTGCGCTGCCAGACTATGGAAAGAGGAGCCGCACCTCATCATTCTTAAGCATTTTCATGGCCACCGTGCCTTGCGCCTGAGAATTAGACTGCTATCACAATAAAAAGGGTGCCTATTGGCTGTCATGAGAATATTCTGAACAGAAATTTTCGCAATTATGTCAGCATTAGTTGTGTGATTGAAGACAGCCAATGAGGACGAACGGGTGGCAAGATTTTCCATGATGATGATGTGTGGTGTTTTATGGCGCAAGGGCCAGTTATGGCCAAAGAGCGCCATGCCAGTGTTTGTGAGTGTGCAGTGGAGCGATGAATTCTGAGAAGTAGATGAAGCGTGGCTGTAAAGGGGCCTAAAAATAGTTGCTGTAAAGTGCGTAAATATCACAGCGGCATCCTCTGGAGAGAGGATGCGCTACAAACTTATTGGGCTAATAACATGTAGCACAAAATCATTAAAAAAATGGAGGACTGCTTTGGCATTAAAAAGCGGTTCTTCACCAATAAACAGCATGGGATGCAGAGGGATATTGTAGCGGTATGCTACAGGAAAATGTTTCCTTCTCTCGGCTTCGGCTTCACGACACTCCACGAGGACATGGAGGACGGTCAGCCTCTCACCACATCTACCACAGGTTGGTGGTTCATCACCAGTAAGCAAAAAATTGTGGGTGGCATATGTATGTCCTATTCTTAGACGACAGACTAGGACATCAGTTCGTCGTGTTTTCGTTGCGGGGGGCCAGAAACCTAACTGTGGTTTTTATCAAGTGAAGCTTATTATTTCTTTCCGCATCCCACAAGCGTTGCCAGTGGCTTCGCAGTTTCTTTCGCAGGAAAGGCTTCAAATCTGTTGCAGGAACAGCAGCTGTAGGGAGATGTAATGCCTGAGATGTAACTGATGTGGCCATTTGGTCTGCTCGAATATTACCTTCAATGCCTCTATGGCCTGGCACCCAGCATACAATCACATGCTGGTTAGATATATACGCTTTACACAGAATGGAATAGAGGTCATTAAGTACAGGGTTTTTGTGTTTACAGAGTGATTGCAATGCTTTCACAACACTTTGCGAGTCTGTAAATATGATAGTCTTTTTAAGTTTTGATTTCATTATATACTTTACAGCCAACAATAGTGCATAGGCCTCAGCCGTAAAGATACTCGTTTCCGGGTGCAGTACACCGGATACCGAAAACGATGGACCGATGGCTGCATAAGTTACCCCGGCATGTGACTTGGAAGCGTCTGT
Source organism: Dermacentor silvarum (assembly GCF_013339745.2). Lineage (NCBI taxonomy): Eukaryota > Metazoa > Arthropoda > Arachnida > Ixodida > Ixodidae > Dermacentor > Dermacentor silvarum. The sequence continues at coordinate 142,931,167 of NC_051160.1, read as the reverse complement.
GTAAAACTCTGTACACGAGTATTTAGATTGGAGTTCTAAGAAATGCATTCTAATGTGTGCCTCTGGCGCGTGTTTAGTGACCTCTACGAACGATGTGTCACACTCTATAAGCTGCCACTGCCACGGTGGCAACAGTTTCGCTGGAGCCATAGGACATTGCTGAAGCAGTGGAACACCCATTTCCTCACTAAGATTCCTCACGCACAAAGCGAACGGCTTTCTCGCTGCAGGTCGATTATGGAAGAGTGTGCCAGCGGTCACGTCATTTATAGTTGAATAAGAAGGATGTTCAATGTTTGCTTGTATTTTCAGAAAATATGTAAAACTGCTGTATGACCGCTGCAGATGAAGTGACCACTGATTTGACTCTACGTAGAGGCTCTGGATTGGACTTGTCCTGAAAGCACCGGTCGCGAGACGGATACCCAGGTGGTGGACGGGGTCTAGGATTTTTAACGCACTTGGTGTTGCAGAATTGTAAATTATTGACCCATAATCAAGGCGTGAGAGGACAAGACTTTTATACAAGTTAAGCAAACACTTTCGATCACTACCCCAAGTCGTACACGACAGAAGCTTTAACAGGTTCATTGTCTTCAGGCATTTTGCCCTCAGATGCTTAAGATGGGGAATAAACGTGAGTTTACAATCTAAAATGATTCCTAAAAACTTGTGCTCGCTGCTCACAGAGAGTGCATCTCCTTTGATTGCAATACTTGGGACTGGCTTACGCCTCTTTTGTTAGTAAAGAGTATGCAAGTGCTCTTCTGGGCATTTACTTTGAAACCATTTTCGTCTGCCCATTCGTACAATTTGTTTATTCCAAGCTGCACTTGTCGTTCGCAGATGGCAATATTGCATGACTTGAAGGCTATTTGCACATCGTCGACATAAATTGAATAAAACATTGTGCGTGGAATGACTTTGTGCAGGGAATTCATTTTTACAATAAATAGTGTGCAACTAAGCACGCCTCCCTGTGGCACACCGGTCTCTTGGGTGAATGACTTAGACAAAGCGTTGCCCACTCTTATGTGGAATGTGCGATTAGATAGGTAACTTTCGATTGTATTTAACATGTTGCCACGGACACCCATCGCCGAGAGATCTCGGAGAATGCCGTAGCGCCATGTCGTGTCGTAAGCCTTTTCTAGGTCGAGAAACACAGAGGCAGAACTGCTTATGTATAAAAGCATCCCTTAATATAAGACTCAATGCGAACAAGGTGGTCTGTTGTGGACATACCTTCCCTGAAACCACATTGCAATGGGTCTAGTAGTTTGTTATTTTCAAAGAAACAGATTAAGCGCCTGTTTATTATTTTTTCAAATAGTTTGCACAGGCAGCTTGTTAGGGCTATTGGCCTATAGCTGCTGGCTAGGGGTGGGTCTTTGCCTTGTTTAAGCACGGGGACGACTATAGCTTCCTTCCACGAGGATGGGATATACCCATCCGCCCACATGGCATTGAAAAGATACAGGAGTGTTTTCAGTGTTTCAGGATGTAGGTACGTAATCATTTCATATATGACACGATCACCACCTGGCGCCGAGTTATTGCAGCAAGCGAGGGATGCCTTAAGTTCAGTTAAAGTAAATGGATAGTTGTAGGCCTCACTCGATGATTCTTTACGTTCAGGGGCTGGCGCTCTTCGCGTTCTTTGAACCTCACAAATGTTTTTGTGTAATGGGACGCACTGGATACATACATGTTCGAAGTGTTCGCCCAGACAGTCTGCCTGGTCTTCCAGGCTCTCACCTTGGGTACTGACTAAAGGGAGTGGGTGTACCTCCCGGCCTTTTAATTTATTTATTCTATTCCACACTTTTGTCTCATCAGTGTAAGAATTTATACCGGAGATGTACTTCTCCCAGCTCTCCCTTTTAGCACGTCGACGCGTTCGTCAAAACGTGCTGCTCGCTCTCTTCTGGCCCGCGGCCATGGCTGCTCCCCCACCCTGGCGCTGGGGATCTACAACTCGGTGGCGTCGGCGAGGGTGCTTTACAGCCTGCCGCTTGCGGATCTCCACCCGTCGAAGTGGGAGGCACTGGACGCGGATCACCGAGCCGTCGTCCGACAACTGTGCCTCCCCTACTCATCGCAAGTGGGCGCCACCCTCGCCGAGGCGGGCGAGATCCCCGTCTCTCTGCGCGCAGAGGGGAGGGCGCTCAACCACATCGCAGGCACGGGCTCTTCATCCGCACCACCGTTCCTGGCGTGAGGAGCAAACGCAACACTGCTGCCATCGCCCTTCGTCAGGAAATGGCTGCCGTCATCGAGGAGCAGCTTGCCGGCCGTGTGCTGGTGTTCACGGACGGCTGTGCTCCGGGACGGGGCAGCTTCGGCTGCCTGCGTGGCCCCCGAGATCTCGGCGCAAAAAAAAAATTAAATTATGGGGTTTTACGTGCCAAAACCAGTTCTGATTATGAGGCACGCCGTAGTGGAGGGCTCCGGAAATTTCGACCACCTGGGGTTCTTTAACGTGCACCTAAATCTAAGTACACGGGTGTTTTCGCATTTCGCCCCCATCGAAATGCGGCCGCCGTGGCCGGGATTCGATCCCGCGACCTCGTGCTCAGCAGCCCAACACCATAGCCACTGAGCAACCACGGCGGGTAATCTCGGCGCAGAGCCAGTGCCGCGTCCTGAGCGCGGTCTCCTCGAAGCACGCCGAACTGGCAGCCGTCGACTTGGCGGCTGAGCTGCTCTACCGACGGCGCGTTCCACGGGCGGCCATCCTCTCTGATTCACGGGCGGCACTGTGCATGCTGGCCAGGGGGGACCACGCCCACATGTTCGTCCAGCGACTCCACCGTAAGCTAGACGACGTTTGCGAGCTGGGATGCGACCTTGTTTTTCAGTGGGTGCCTTCCCACATTGGGCTCCCCGGGAACGAGGAAGCAGACCGGCTTGCAAGGGAGGCCCACACCTCGCCGGTCCCCTGTCGCTCGTCATAATGCCCTTCGACGTCGCCCGCCACTCCGTGGCCGGCTACCTGCGGACGCGGCACCCCGACTCTCGTGTCGCCGGCGGCGACCCCCGAAGCTTCTTCCGCGCAGGGGCTTGAGCCGACAGGATCGAGCTCTGCTCCTGCGTTTCCGCATCGGCTGCTGCCGGACGGCGGAGCGCAAACACCGACTCTCGGGAAGCGGCTCACCACTCTGTGACAGGTGCGCCGACGTCGAGAACCTCGACCATGTTCTCCTGAGGTGCCCCGCGTACGCAGCTGAACACGACGCACTTGTCACCACCTACCGTGGCCTCGGACTGCCGTCTGACAGCACTGGGGCACTCCTGTTCCCGGCGACTCCTACATCCATTGCCAGGCGTGCCTTGTCGGCGCTACTAGATTACTTGGAAGGAACAAACCTTTCCTCGCGGCTGTAAGTCGTGCCGCCGCCTTCCCTCCTTACTGCTGGCCCCCTTTTTTTACTCTTTCTCCTCTCTCACTTTCTTTCCCCTTCCCCTCACCCGTGCAGCGCTGTTGAGGTGCCCTCTCACGAGAGGCAGTTACTACGGCGCTGCACTTTTCTCTTCTCTTCCTTTTTCAAAATCACTCATGCACGGTCAGCGGCTGGTGGGCCGGTTCTTCTCCCTCCCCAACTTCTGCATGGGCCGCCGCGTCGCCGGCTTGGTCATCTCCGGAACCTCGTGTGCGTGGCTCCCTCACCCCCGCATCGTCCCCGCCGGCTCGTCATCCGCACCACCGTGCCTGGGGTGAGAGGGAGGCGCAACACTGCGCCCTGCGGCAGGAGACGGCTGCGGTCATCGAGGAGCAGCTCGCCGGTCGCGTGCTTGTTTACACTGACGGCTCTGTGCTCCGAGACGGCGCGGCTTCGGCTGCCTGCTTCGCCTCCGAGCTCTCGACGCAGAGCCAATGCCGTGTCTTGCACGCAGTGTCCTCCACTCATGCCGAGCTGGCGGCCATCAACCTGGTGGCCAAACTGCTGTACCAGCGGCGGATTGCACGGGCGGCCATCCTGACCGACTCACGGGCCACGTTCTGCATGCTAGCCAGAGAGGACCATTGGCCCACGCTGATCCAGCGGCTCCACCGTAAGCTGGACGGCGTCTGCGAGCAGGGATGCGACCTCGTCTTCCAATGGGTGCCTTCGCACGTTGGATTGCCTGGGAACGAGGAAGCTGACCGGCTCGCAAAGGAGGCCCATACCTTGCCAGTGCCCCGGTTCCTACTGGTGACGCCTTTCGACGTTGCCCGCCACACTGTTGCTGGCTACCTCCAGTCGTAGCACCCTGACCCACGCGTTGCCGCCGGCAGTCCCCCGAAGTTGCTGCCGCGCAGGGGCTTGGGCCGCCGTGATCGCGCTCTGCTCCTGTGTTTCCGCATCGGGTGCTGTCGGACGGCGGAGCGCGTGCATCAGCTGTCAGGACGCGGCTCGCCTTACTGCAACAGCTGCTCCGACGTTGAAACCGTGGACCACGTTCTTCTGCAATGCCCCGTGCACGCAGCGGAGCGTGGCGCTCTTGTCGCCTACCGTCGCCTCGGGCTCCCATCCGACAGCGCACGGGGGCTCTTGTTTCCCGAGACACATCCCTCCATCGCCAAGCGGGCCTACGCGGCTCTTCTTGAGTATCTGGAGGATACCAACTTATGTCAGCGTCTGTAAACCGCGCCCCTCCACGCCTTGCCGCTCGGCTGTGTTCGGCTGCGCTCCCCCCCCTTTTTTTTCCACTACCTCTCTGTTTGTCCTCGGAGTTCACCCTGACTGTCGAAGGGAGAGGTTGTGCTGCTTCTCGCTCCGTCGACCTCGCCAGTCACGCCCAACTCTTCTCCCGTGCGGTCGTGCTTGCACATCGCCCCGGCGTGTGCTGCACGAGCCGCGTGGCTCACTGTCGTCGGCGATGTGCCCTGCAGCCGCGCACGATTTGCGCGTCCCACCGCACAGCCTCGTGAGTACCCCTGCAGGAACGCCTCGAGCGACGAGTGGATTTGTTTTGTTGTGCTCCGCGAGAGTCGCACACCAGCCCGACCTCCGTGCCACGTCCCCCGGCTGTGCCGTTCTGTGCGCGCGACGTGAGTGCTGTTTGCTCACCCCCTGTGACGCGCGGTTCGTGTGTTGACTGCCGAGTCGAGCAGCATGGAGGGCTTCCGTAGGCCAGGAGAGCGCCCGCCGCGCACGGGCCATCGTCGCAGTGCGAGCGCGTCCCTCGCGACCCTTGTGCCGGTGACGCTACAGGCGTCGCGTGAGCGAGGTGAACTGGAGGTGCACGCCGCCGAAATCGAGGACGTGTGGCTTCGAAAGCAAGCTACCCCCACCACCACCCAAGCAGCCGCCGCAGCCGCACCCGTCGTCACCGCGGCACAGTCCCCCCAGGCGAGCCTTCGCCCCACGGAGCAAGACGCCGCCATTGCAGACATGGCCAGCGCCGCCCCCCTGCCCCCATCGGACGACGAGGAGGCCATGAACTCCTCCTCCTCGCACAAAAGCACGCGCGAAGCGGAGAGCGAGGAGGACGAGGAAAGCGGTCGCCGCAAGCAGCAGCCGCCGCCGACCGCCCTGCCCCACCTTGCCCGGAGAGGAAGGACAACGGCGACGCCATCTCCCGGCACCCGGGGGAGTCAGCTGCGCGTGCCGTCCCTCTAGTCCCGCCCCCCGGCCGCGCCCGGTCCGGCCGTGCTCCTCGTCACCGGCCACGACACAAGATGGCGCCCCCGCCGATCCGCCGGCAGAGAAATGGCAGAAAAGCGGCGGGCAAGGAGAGTTTTCAGTTATTTGTACATGAGGAATGTTGATACAAAATGGAGGAAGCTGACCAGAAAACTGTCAATCAAATTTAACGGCGACGCCATCTCCCGGCACCCGGGGGAGTCAGCTGCGCGTGCCGTCCCTCTAGTCCCGCCCCCCGGCCGCGCCCGGTCCGGCCGTGCTCCTCGTCACCGGCCACGACACAAGATGGCGCCCCCGCCGATCCGCCGGCAGAGAAATGGCAGAAAAGCGGCGGGCAAGGAGAGTTTTCAGTTATTTGTACATGAGGAATGTTGATACAAAATGGAGGAAGCTGACCAGAAAACTGTCAATCAAATTTGGACTTCAGGAGGGGTGCAAACCAGGAAACAGCGGTTAAGAAAAAGGTTAAGGAAACAGAGAGGGGTCTGTGGAAAACAGGGATGCAGACGAAATCAGCGCTGGGAACATGCCGAACTTTCAAGCAAGAAATTGCCAAAGAAAATATCTACGATAATTCTAGGGGAAGCTCTGTTGTTTGAAGCCAGGACGGGAGTATTGCGGACTAAGATGTACCGAGTCAAGTACCAAGGTATAGACACGTTGTGCTGTGCGTGTGGAGAAGAGGAAACGGCTGAACACCTCATACTTTTCTGTAAAGGACTTAATCCTACAGTGCAAGGCAACGGGGCTGATTTTAGGGGCAAAGCTCCTTATAGCGGCACCCGTTCGGCCCCGTTGTAGTAGGTAGCCGCGTCTAGTTTTATGAATTGCTCAATAGATGGCGTTGTGTGTCCGTATAGTATAACCGGAAGCCGACTTCCGGTTCCACTTCCGGAAGCCAGCTTCCGGAGAACGCTTCCGGCGTGTTATGAAAAAAAAATTCCGAAAGTTGTGTCCGTAGCGCGGAATCGAACCAGGGACCCCTCGGTTCCGAACGCGCGGCGCTAACCACTACGCCACGAAGCGCACATAGACACACGCACCACGATGGCAATAAATACCCAACATTAACAAAAGGCCGCGTTTCTAGCGCGTTTCTAACGCGTTTGTGCTAGCGCGTTACGGCCCGTGTAAGAAGCTGGTGTAAGACGCTGTGGCCTCTCCGCCTTACCTTCAACGCGTTTCGAACGCGCTGCCCAAGGCGGTGGCAAGTCAAGTGCAAGTCAAGGAGCGTTTATGAATACGGGGGGGGGGGGGGGGGGGGTATACTCTCTCAGCATTCATGTGATGGCGTCGGCTGTGGCCACTCCCCCTTACTAGAGAGTACTGTACGTTTCTAACGCGTTTGTGCTAGCGTCCCCTTAAGCAGGAGATCCGATGATTCCCTCCGGAGCTTCGCCCACTCATCATTCACCCCGTGGATATGCTGCGATTTTTTTTTTCAAAGCATTGGGGTTTAGGGACAGTGAAGGCAAAACAGACAAAACAGGCAAACAGACAAAGTACAAAATATGTTAATAGTCATGGTTAGGTGGCGTATGCCACCGCCCGGTTTAAAGGGTTCAGCCTCATCCATCCATCGGCTGTGTCGGGTCTCCCGCTCGAGCGCGAGCGCCGCCCCTCGGACGCCCGGCGAACCGTCCGCTCCCTCCTTCGCGCTCTCCCCCAGGGAGGGCGCGCCAATCGACACCGTCGCTCCTCCGGCTACCGGCAAGGCTGGCGAGACCCTGCCAGGGGCCGGACACTTCGACTAGTTTCGGTATCTGAAATAAAGCGTCCGCCATTGTTTTGGTAGGAAGCGAAAATTCAGCAACTTTTGCATGTGTGGCCCTACCTTTCCAACCTACGCATGAATAAAGTTAAGTTATGCAATTATGTGTTGAAAAAAATATGTCCTTGGCCATTTTCGTTTTTTTAACACCCTATATATTTATCCAGACTCGGCCTTCGTTGCGCCGAAGGGCGGCGCTCTCGCTCTTATCTCGTCTGCTGCCATTCCGTTCGTCTGCTCCAGCCCTTTTCGCTGTCTACGTGTGAAACTTTTTAGAATTGCAGGAAAGCGACAATTTTGGTGTTTGTGAGTGCGAACATCTGAAAATGTCGGCGAAACTAGGCACAGGACACAAGGCGTGTTGTGCTGCTCTTTGGTGCCGCAACTCGGGAAGGAACAGCGCAGCCAAATTTTTCCGTTTCCCAGCGGACGAAAGGTAAGCACACTTTTTTTCGGTACGAAGAATCATGTGCTGTGCTTATCAAAACGGCCACTGAGCGAACCGAAACATTTCTGCCCTTGCTTTACAGTCATTCTTTTTCCTGGCACTGCGCATTTTTCAGTAACGTTGTAAGCATGTAAAGCTACTTGTGGACAGTTTCTGGTGAGCCGGTTGATGCCAGCTGACGCTCAAACAGAAATTTCGCTTCGGTATTGGTTTTTTTAGCGGTGGACCTGCATTTTTTTTCTTCGCGAAGAAATCTTGCAAAGTATATATATGTTCGCCGAACGCGCTTATTCGACGAACTGGCTCGGCTTCAGAGCATTCCGACGAGCAGTTCCTTGGGGTGACATTACCACATTTGAATGTTTAAGAAAGAAGCCCCCAAAATAATTACGTACGAGCGACTGCTTACATTCCGTGTCACGAGAAGTTCATGTTACCTGCGCTAAGGGCGAGCTTCGCTTCACTTTTGAACTCGTGACATATTTTCTCGCTTTGTAGCACTCTATATATTAGTGTCGCTTTTATGTGTTGTTTATTGATATTCATGGTGGTACCTGTTTCATTTTCTAGGTGTGACGTATGGCGGAATTACGCCCAAAAAGCAGATCTTGAGGGACTCGCACGGGAGCAAATGTACAACGGCTACCGCCTCTGCTCGGACCACTTCGCTGAAAATGCCTACGCCGACCCTGCCAAAACACGACTCCTGTGGACGGCTGTTCCCACTGCTGCAGTGGAAGTGGGGTCCCCGATCGACGAGGGTAAGAAAAACAATTTATTAGCGGTTGCGAATGTGTGCGCATTTGTAGTTCGTTTTCACGCGCCTTATCGCTTGATACATAATTCACGTTCCATATTTAAGCATGAGTTCAAGGTGTGTCCTTTACATTGGATTTCATGCAACCAGCTTAATGTACAACTGCCTTCCTTCGCTACCTCCTTAACCGAGACCGATTTCTACCCTATCTTCCAGGACCCTCCCGGGCAGAAGCCACAGAAGCCACGGCTGGTTCGGCTCAAGACCACCCTGCCGGCCAAAAGAGCGTCGTCCAGGTTGTAGGTATGCAAAGGCCGACTTGTTGATTTTGGGCATTAAGGCAGGCGGCGTGCATTCTTGCTTTGTGTAGAAGAACTAGTATGCAAGATACGGCGCAAAAGTGAACAGCACGGAGCGCTTCTTTCTTTCTTTTTTCATGTCGTCTGCTACGGCTTCGTGTGACGTTACGCCGCGAAATTTGTTGCGCGTGCTCCAGGGAATTGCGTTCTTTTCGTTTTTACTTAATATTCGATGATCATGCGTGGTAAAGGGTGTTCCAAACTGCTGGTGTAGCTAACGCTGCGAATATTTTCCAGCTTCCCGACGCAGCGAAAGATGCGAATATCTTCTTTTCACAACGACAGAATTCACGCTCGTAAGAAGACGCAGCCCACTTGGCCTTGCTGTAAGCGGCATATCTGTCGCCCGCCGTTGTCGCTTATCGGACATGGCGTTACACTTTGAAACACGAGGTCGCAGAAATATTGAGTTTCGATAGGGCCGAAGTTAACGCACGCCGCCGATGGTCGAAATATTTCGCAGTCGGTTATTACGGCGTGTCTCACGCACGCATCGTGGTACGTAAAATCGCACAATTCAATACGACGAAGCTAAGTCTTGGGTACACGCTGCAACGATCTCCATAATTTTCGTTGTATAGTAGAAATTTTACAGGAGCAGGTGTGCGCGTGCCGGCGCAGAGCAGCTTTTAAATTATTTTGACTTAATTACCTCTTGTGGGCTGTGTAGGCAATGGTAAAGCGAAAGTAAATTAAAAAAAAAGAAACTGCAATACTACAATGTTCCTAGCCAGCTAATGAGACAACACCAATGCTAAACATGTTACGTAATTGTACAATAGCAATGCAACTTTGAGCAAAGCTTAATGTCTCTTAGAGGAATATTTTTAGTTGAAGTCATGCAAAGATACACAATCAAAGCTGACCCGCATAAGTTGGAAGCGCCATTTTGCGAAAAATGTGCTGAGACTTGTTTAAAACATGTGACCTAAAATGCTGCTCATTTCCCCCTTATTTCCAGAAGATGGAAAAAGAAAAAGAAGCTGGCAATGTTGGGCTCAATGTCCTCGTCACCTGCTCTGCATGATCAGTTCATTATTCACGAACGTGTTACTATGAACCTTCGTTTGTGGTGAATTGTACTGTGTACAGCCAATGAACGTGGTGACCCCTGCAGCGATAATCTATATACGATGAATTGTGTGAAGACTTCTCTTATGTTTGTGTAACCAATATAGATGCCAACATTTGTACTTACTGTACGAAGTACACAGCTCTGTGCTATTGTGGTATGTATTGAGTTGTATCGTTTGCAATACGTTGCTAATAAAATCAGTGAATACACCACATTTTCCGACTACTCAATTTTCTTGCTCAAACAAAATTGTCACGCTTCGAGCTTGCTAGCTCGCGTGCATTTTAACTGAGAAATATTTCCTAACAAATGTTTCGTGGACGTGCTCAACGTCCGAGAAAATTAGCGACCGAAAGCTGTAGAAAACAGTATATGCAGCAGCAACACAATCTAAAAAAGATGCAAGCGGTGCTCTTTTCCGCTTGCGGCTCACAAAGCGGTCGCGCGCTCGTCGAGCGCATAGCAGACGACAAGCAGCTCGGCATTTCCTCCTCTCTCATCAACAAAAGTGTTGCCATAGCAGCATCAGCAATTTTTTTATTGTTTATTGGTTTCACAGTTTGGCCTACCAAACACCAGGGGACAAATTGGCGCTAGTGACGCAAACATCGTTTACCCGGGGGGTATACCAGCTGACCTAGCCCTGACCCTGCTGCGTCGTCTGCTACGGCAGATACTCGCGACGCTCCCGAGTCTATGCCGTAGGTGCTCGCGCACGATCCCCGAGCAGACCCAAAGCCAGCCGGTCCGACGCAGCACGGCCTCGCCCACCCAGCGGTGAGGTTCCTGAGGGACCCACCCCGTCCCACTTTACCGAGGCAGGAGGGAAAGAAGAAGAAGCAGAAGAAGGCTGGGAAAACCTCTGCCCCCAAACAGGTTTCCCCTCCTGCTGCTCCCCCGGCTCTGAAGCCCTCAAAGGCGAGCACAGGCACACCCACAGCGACGGCTGCACAGGAGGCCCCACCCACCCATGCACCACCAGCTGAGGGCTTCCAGCTGGTGCTGTCCAGGGCCGATCGCCGCCGCGCGAGGGCACCGGTGAGTGCTGCCATCCCGGTGGACCCCGCCGTCATTGGCACGGCCCTCTTCCGCCCATCCGTGATGGGTGGTACCTTCCGAGGAGCACCACGCCTCTCTCTAGCGGCGGTGCTCTCAGCGCGGCCAGGTGTTGCCGCTGTGAGAGTGAATCACAGGCGCAACATCGTGACCGCCGACGCCACCACCCCGAGGTACTTGAAGGAGCTGCTGGCCACTACGGAGATCCGGGGGATACCGGTGACTGCCCGGCAAGCCTGCCGAGCGAGGCAGGAGCACAGGATTCGTCCACGGCGCCGACGGCATCCCCGCAGACGCGGACCTGCTGGGGACCATCGAGTCTGGAGTTCCAGTGCTGGCTGCCACCAGGGAGGGCGACACCATCACGATCTGGTTCGTGGGGCCGGTTCCCCCTGAGCATGTGAGCCTCTACAAGCTCCGGTTCAGGGTGCGACCGTCCAGACCGCGTCCAATGCAGTGCCAGCAGTGTGGCCGCTTTGGGCACGTGGCTGCCTCCTGCGACTCGCCTTCCAGCTGTCGACCTCCCACGAGCAGGGAGACAGCTGCCCCAACGCGGCCCACTGCCGCAACTGTGGTGGCCACCACCCCGCAATTACTCCTGCTTGCCCCAGGTGGCAGGAGGAACGCAGGGTGGCCACCATCTTGGCAACTGCCCCTGCTCCCCTCTCCCGCCGTGCAGTCCGCGCTGGTGTACGGGAGGAGAACCTGCAGGCAAAGGCCGCCTCAACGCCTGTGCAAGGCTCAGCAGAAGGTAGCCCCCCCCCGGACAGCCCCCCCAGACCGGCCCCACGGAAGGATCGACGCCAGCCGCCTACCACTCCTGGGACCGAGCCCTCCACAGCCCCAGTATCACTGGCAATGCCTGGCCCGGACCCTCGGGACCAGATCATTGCCAGCCTGTGCAGCTCACCCTGAAGGCCATTAGGGAGATGCTGCCCGCTGAGAGCCCCCTCCGAGCCCTCTGCCTCCAGGCAGGTGGCATGACAGCAGCTGCACAGCAACATGCCTGACAACCCCCCGAGGGCCAACCGCCGTCGCCCGAGTTCTCCAATGGAACACCAACTCGCGACGGCGGCATGCAGAGCTGTGCGCGCACCTCCTGCAGTAGGATTTCGACGTCCTCGCACTGCAGGAGGTGTACATGGTGGCCGAGGACCTGCGGCTTCCTGGCTACTCCGGCTCCACCACCTGCTCGACACAGAGGTGCACGGACGCTCCCTGCCTGGAGGGTGCCCACAAGAAGGGGAAGCCGAGGACGGCCATCTACGTCCGCAGCAGCCTGGCCCACACGGTGACACCAGTCTCGGACGTCGTAGGCGGCGCCATGGAGTGCTGCGCTGTCACGGTACGCCTTGACAGGCAGGACACGACCGTGGCAAGCGTCTACGTTCGTCCTGGGCAACAGTGGGACCCCTCCAGCCTGGTGCGGCTTGCAGCACGCCTCGGCAGTGTTGTGCCATAGCACCTGCCATCATCGTCAGCCGTCCCTCTGGGTCCTGTCGACGAGTCGCCAAGGGGACGCGACGACACAATACGACAGGGGTGCGTCAGCAGCCGCCCCGTCCGGGCCCTCTCGACGAGTCGCCAAGGGGAGGCGACGACACAATACGGCGCGGGCGACGTCAGCAACCGTCCCGTCTGGCTCCTGTCTACGAGGAGCCGCCACCAAGGGGGTTTAAGGAAGAACAGGCCCATTGTTAAGCCAGAGAGTCGCCACCGGCCGCCCCGTCGGTCTGGTGCGCTCTTACCAGCTCTTACTGCGTTTACTAGCTATCACCAGCTAATTAATGGCAGCTATTACCAGCTATTCCTGCTATATCTGTACATATTTGTACATATTGTATAAAGTTTTCGTCTCCTCTTCGCCTGCTTCAAGACTCCGTCTCTCGTCCCCGACCCCGAGTCGCAAGTGGATGGCAGCTATGGGATAGACGAACCAGTATCTCAACAGCAGATGGCAAGCTGCGAGATACGAGGACCGAAGACGCCTGCTATACCGCTCGATGGCAGCTACCAGACCGACCGGCGTCAACCACTTTGGCTGGGTGATTGCCCGATGTTTGCTTTTCATGTCGCCAGACCTCTCTAGCACAGGGAGATGTTAGGAGAGTGTTTTGTTTTTTGGCAGACTATGATTTATGCATTTACCTTCTTGAACAGTGGATTCTAGTTTAAAGTTGGGTAAATTTAGTGAGCCTGCAACACGAGGAACGAGATCGCGATGGAGGAATTCCAAGTTCAGGACCTCATTCAAATTTGCCAGGAGTTGGGCATTTCCGCCGGCTCCGAAAAAGCAAGGAAAGCGATTCTCGACGTGATGCGAGCGGAGGACGCGACGACCGAGGAAGCCGAAAAGGCTTGGGAAATGATTGTGGAGCGAAAGCTCGAGGCAAAGGAACGCGAGAGGCGCGAGCTAGAAGGAAAGGAGCACGAAAGTCCCGAGGAGAAGGCAAGGCTAGAGCGCCGTCAAGAAATTCAAACATGGGCATGGCGCACAGCGCCGATACCATCTTCATAATTTAAAGGCGGGCGATAGCATTGTTGCTTTTCTTGCGAAGCGCCCTCATGCAGAGAGGAGGAATGAAAACCGGCCAGGTGACTCACTCGCCGCTGCTATGACGCGGCCCAATGGCCCCGCCCACCCGCGTGAGCCCGACGGTGCCCCTCCAGCTTAACGAAACCGCCGCCGCGGACGCCGACAACGTTTCAGTCGCGCCCCAGCCCTCCAGCCATTGCGGGAACCATGTGATACTGTGCTTTATCGCCCCGTACATTGCATACATTGCTTACGGAAAGGGACAACGAAGTCTTTGTAGTATTTCAGAAGAACCACTATGGACACATGGAGGATATAGCTCATCAGAGGCTCTCTGTGGGCTGAGACAAAAGTGCTTGCAGGTAAGACTTTATGTATGCCATTCATTTCCACTGTCACAAGGTCAGAATAATAACTGCTGCATTCTCAATGACAGATCAATATTGTTTTTTAAATGCATTGCATCAACATGCTGCTGACATTTAGTATTTAGGAACATGAACAACAGATCCTGGTAAAGGAAGCTGCTTCTGACCTGAAATGTGCTTGTCTTGTTTCAGTAAAAAAAATTAAAGGCTATTTACATTCGAATGCTACTTAAAACTGGATGTCTAGTCAACTGAGGAGGCTTACAAATGAGAAACAAATGAAAGGAGATATCCGGTAGAGTATTTCATTGATAGTAAAGAAACAAAAGAACAGCATATCACCAGAATAAGTTATCGTAATATGTACTATAGCTTGGATAGAGTTTTAAATGCATGCAAACATGGCGAAATTGCCCATAGAATAAGTGAACTAGATCGAGAAAATAAATTTGTGGGGTGCCAAAGGCAAGGCGTCCTTACTCAATGTGTGTGAATTATTGCATCATGCCTTTTCTCACCAACTGGTACCTCTGCGCAACTACGGCTCCCTGCAGCAGAATTCTTTGAAAGAGTCACCATATTTATCTCCCTGTAGACTGCAATTACAGTTGTTATCCTTTACATTTAAGCAAAAATGAATACTTCAAAAACTTCAAATAGCGAATCCTCAATTTGAATAGCAAGGACCATTCGATTCATATTCAAAATTCAGATAATTTGCACACCCTTACAAGAACCCTGCAACAAATAACCTTTCAAAATGTCTTATCTCTGCCAATCACAGAAGCACTATATGGCGTGTTCTTTCTGACTGTATATTGCGTTAAAAGAGCACGTACAATGCCATTTGGGCAATTAGTCGATACGTTGAACATGTCAGTGGACATTATTTTCATTACTGTTATAAAATAAACACTAATTTGTAAGTCTGTCAGATATCGAAAAAAAGATTATGAATATGCACACACTTCAGGGTGAAAACAGGGATCATTTTAATGTTAGCCAAACTGTTCAACGGTCAAAAAAAATTTTAGAATGCTGTGAAAGATACAATTGTAAGATTCACAATGTTAGGTCGTCAGAGGCCTGATGGCCGAACACCGTAGGTCTTAAAATCGTGTTTTATTTTAAAAATTTTTCATTGAACAGCTTGGTTAGTGTTAGCTGGGACACACGGTATATGCGTTTGTAGATTATGACACTAATTTAACAAGCCTTCTGTCTGTTCCCCTGTGACACGGAATTAGTCTAAATAGCAGAGTGTTTAACGCATGTGTTGATGCTATTCTTTGGTTTTTGTAAAGACAGCCTGGTTCAAGCTACATCAAACCTAGCCAGCAAAGGCATTTTACAAACGAAGTACATGTTCCAAACTCGTATTTGAGAGGTCAGAAGCCTGGATTTACTAAGTGATTAGGCAAAAACGTAGTCTTGATATTCTACTGCATAGCAAGTCTAGCAGAGTCCCCGATATTAGTGATGAGTCCATCTGTCTGGACCTATTGATGTGGGCTACCAGAAGTGGTCATAGTGCAAGGTGAAGCTCCTGCCATGGAGCAGTCCAGCTATCCCAGGTGTAGTAAAAAGAGAGTGGGTTGTTTGCGTAAATTAAAAAATAGAGATGTGCAGCCTCATTTGTTGCTGATGAGTTGCTCTTTAATATTTTCAGGTGGACTAGCACAAGGAGTGCCACCGAACACCATTTTGCAAAAAATCAAGGCAGGCACAAGTGCAGCTAGCAGTCGGATGAAACTTGTCACAAGAGAGGACCTTCGGAACATCTGCGATAAGTATAATATTTACAAAGCAGAGCGGCGACATCCTGATAATTTGATGAGTGTGGAGGTATTGTATGGGTTAAAGAAATGGAAGAAGAGAAGGATTTAAACACAGGAAAGAGCTGATGAGCCCGGAAAATGAGCCAAGAAAGGCAGGCAGTGACTCGCCTCTTGTATTGCAGGAAAGAGGGTGATCCGAGCAGTTCTGAAGGCAACTTCGAGCTTGCCTTGATGACCTTCGCACAGAGAGAACTACTTTGTAGGCTAGGAACAGAAATTGTGTATCGACTCTACGCCTGGCACAAATAGGTACAAGTTTCAGCTGACAACATTGCTAACCATCTCGGAAGATGGATCTGGTATTCTATGTGCCTACTTGATTTCCAAGAGAGTTAACACTGAGACGATGGTGTGGTCTTTTGAGGCCATCAAGGAAAAGGTAGGCATGATAAGAGTGTAAAGCATTCATGTTCGATGATGCCCCTGTTTATGGCACCACATGGGAGCAAGTGATGGGTCCCTTGAAGAATCGGTGGTTGTGTGTCTGGCATGTGATGCGCAGCTGGAATGCACACCTCAATATTATTAGCATCAAGTACAGGACAGGTGTGTCACAAAAGATACCTTGCATGCACTAATCAATGCACATGAAACAGAAATAGACGAGAAAGTAAAAAAATTCTTAACCTTCCTTCCAAGTTGCACACACTGAATAACCTTGCTTCCAAAGATCTAGTGGATCTGGAAAGCTTTACTAAATACTTTGAGAAAACTTATGCTCAGATAGTACTTCAGTAGGCCTATTGCTATAGAAAGCAGGTAGCCTTAACAACAAACAATCACATTGAATCAATGCACAAGGCTGTGAAGTACTACTTTGGTGGCCAAGTAAATGTGGAGCTGGACAAGCTAATCTATGTACTTTTGTGAGCACAGATAACTTTCATCATTGTGAGGAAGACTGGCAGGACTTGCACAGATTGCGAGCTCCATTGCAAGCACTCCGAGGCTTGCAATAACATGTACACATGTACATGTCTTGACCATGTAATATATGTGCACATTTGCAAGCACATTCATGCTGTTGTTTCGATGAAGCTGCAGTCAAGCAAGTTGCCGAGCCATGAAGCCACTTGCTCCGATGTCTCTTGATAATGTTGGTCAAGGCTTTCGTGTCATTGATCATCATGCATTGATCATCATGAGTATCATGCAGAGCACAACACAATCTTTGAAAGAAGAAAAAGCAAAAGCATGAATTGAAAAGTACAAAGTGCAAGCTGAGGCTGCTTTTTAACAGATATTGAAATACCTTCCCAAAATGAGTTTTGAGGAGATGGATTCTACAGAACATGACTTAACGAAGTTTGTTAAAAAGCACAAGCTTGCAGACATGAGAGCCTGCAGGAAAGGTTAGATTGGTGCCAGCAAACAAAAACCTTCAGAAACAGCTGAGGTACGCAGCACGCAAAAAGAGCAAATGTAAAATGGCACTAGGTCATTGGCCAACTATGCTGGAGCAAGAGACAATAAAGCGGGATCTTTTAGGTGGGGAAATGAACAGCAAAAGCTTATTTATTCATACTAGGAATGACCATCATTATTGCAGGCCAGCAAAGTAATCTTAGTAGAGTGTGGTAGTAGCTTAGTTATGTTGTAGAAAGGTAGGAAAAATGCTGTTTTTGTTCAGAGAGGTAGAGTACGGTTATCGTAAGGAAGGCATGCTTGCCTGCACTATGGCATAGTTAAGTATTATCAGTATAACACGAGAAGCACATCTAGGCTAGTTGTGCATCTATTTGCAACACCACACAATATTATGTGCAGCAGTGTGACTGTAAATTGGATGGTGGAGCGTTAAGCGTGAGAGGCATCTCTGAGCTGGTCAGATGTGCTGCTTGAAAGTGTGGTTAGTGTAAATAGACATTATATGCAGATGTGATGTCCAATCAGACGGTGTGTGCGTTAGAGCGCGAGAGGCATCTCTGAGCTGGTCACACGTGCTGCTTGTGTGTGTGTGTGTGTACAGTGTAAATAGACATTATATGCAGACGTGCTGTCCAATTGAATGGGGCATGCTGCTGCTGGATGTGCAGTGGAATGGCTGCAGAACTGGGATGAGCAACTCCGGAACCTGAATCGCAAGGTGTGTGATACTCGACAAACACACAACTGCCGAGTTTCGCAATATTGAACTTTTGTTTTTGCCGCCCAACTGCACTTCCCTCATCCAGCCACTTGATCAAGGGATCATTATGTATTTCAAGGCAGGCTTGGTTGATCAACCAGTGCTTGGTTGATCGCGTGCTTCTCGATATCAGTTTGCAGCGAGAAACGAAAGTTGACTTGTACATGGCGACTGAAATGCTGCAAGCCGCGTGGACAAGCGTTTCCGCAAGCCAACCGTTTCCGGCATGCCTTGTGCGAAGGCCACGTGCGACTGCACTAGTGCCAAATCTGATGGGATTGTTGTCACAGATGAGAATATGGCTGAAGTTGAAGCGTCGTGGAACGCACTCGGTGATGTCGGTGTTGTTTCGGCAGATGACTTTTTTTACGATTATGTCAATTCCGATGCTGATGCGGTCCCTATGGATGAGCCGACCGACGATGCTATTGTCGCAGATGTCACCAGACAAACCGATCCAAGCGACGACGAAGACGCCGTGGTCTCCCATGCACACACATTCGATGTGCCAACGTTGCCGCAGGCACTCGATGCGGTTGACCTTGTTCGTCGTTTTATGGCGTCTACGGTGACAGCGAAAACGGCACAACGTTGTGGCCACCGCTGAAAAAGAAATCTTTTGCTTGCGATGTCCGAAACAAAGAAGCATCACGGACTTTTTCCAGCTATGCCTAGCGGACAATAAAGTAGGCAGTGTGTGCATTGAGCAAGCAAAATATTTTTTTTTCTATTGAATTTGCGTCGCATGCGTGGTCGCATAGCGGTACAGTGGGCCGCAAGGCGGTTAGCCTCTGAGTGCTTATAGTTGTCTGCTCAATTGAGCATACATTGCCGTAAACTTATAATTGATATAACGAAATAATTGATGTAACAAAATAATTACGGCTCCCCTTCCACTTTGTTATAACGAGGTTTGAATGTTTATGAATGTCTTTTGCGTAAATGTTCCACTCTTCAGGGCCTAAGGCAAAACAACAACCTTGCGATGTGCACTCTTATCTCCTTTAGAGGAAACCATCCTCAATAAGTGCCTGTAGCCCTGATTTCCTTCGCCAACCAATGACACCTGCTACGATCAATCCTGTCTACATATGATGCAACCCTCCCCCTCTTTGTTCACCTTTCCCTAAAGCAGTACTACTGAGGTTTCTCCCATGACATTGTGCTGAGCCTAAACCCAGCTTTTCTTAGTATAAGAATCTCGACGAGTCCAGGACGAAGGCAGAGCAGAGGAATTGAACACAATACAGGTGGTATGTGGTGTCTGAAAAACTTTGTAGTGATGGTGACATCTAGGAACTGAAGCTAAAACTTTGAAGAGAATGTTGGAAGAAAAAGAGAGAATGTCAGGTTGTCTTGTCAGACCAATGGAGAAAGCCTCCATCATTTTTGGCTTATACAATAGCCCTGACAAGCAAAACACCAACAACAAAAAAAGGGGCCACGGGGTAACAGAGGAAAGGGCGCTAAAGGACAAAACAAAATTGTTCTATGCACATAGAGTGGCCCAAATGTACACTTGCACAAGCATCAAAATGTAGTTAAAAACAATCCTGGATTGATGAGTGAAACGATTTCTCAATGTTTTTCTGTTCTTACATGTATAACACACAGGGTTTATAACTATCCTGCATTTAACCGTCCAGACTTCAAATTTTCTTTACTGGACAACAATAAAAAGACCAGATTTGCTTTTTATAAAGCCTGTAAGCTTGTTTGTGAGCTTTTTTTTTAGGTTCTGCTGCAGTCATAAACATCAAGTCAATTTGATTGTCGTCGTGGTTCTAGTTCAGTTGTAGGCCATCACCGTTCACAGTACCTTCATTCGTATTGGCCTTTATGATTGCAAACCGTTACACGACGTCACAGGCTATGGGGACATAGCCTAAAAGCGGCAGCAGCCATGCTACAGCCACGACAGCTGCATACAGTTGGCGGCAACGAGCTGACCTTTATTCATACACCAACCACGGCCACTCAATAGAAACACATGAGGTGCGGCCCGACACGTCGCCTGGCGGAGTATGGGTGAGGCAGTGAAGCCAAAGGTGACACTCGCTGCCGCTCTTTTAGAGGGCTGCTACAGGACTGCTCTTCCTCGTGGAAGGTGCCGTGAATCAGTATGGAACGAGTCCTCCGAGTGGTCAGAGAGATTTTGCATTGCGTTTGCATGCCTTTTGTACACACACGTGGTAGCACAAAAGTGGCGAGCTCCTTGTGTTGTACACGGCACTATGCCGCTCTACTGTTGGGCGACGCTGTGCACTATGAACGCAAGAAAAGATCCAACCTAATACCATGAGTTTCCGTGCAACATAGAACACCAAATAGGATGGCTGAAAAACATTTCGCGACAGGGAACAAGTGTTTAAGAAAGTATTTGGGAGCCGAGTGACAGGTCTTAGGTGTGTTCGCTTCACTATCCCCGACGGCGACTAAGAAGTCAAGGAAGGTGAAGATACTGCTTCCAACAGCTGCCCCCACTGTTTTTTCAAACTATCCGGAGTCTATGCAGAAATGGACAAAAACAAGGGCGGAAGCAGCGTCGAAGCAATTGTGGCCATGTTCTTGGTACAGTGGAAGGAGCAGTGGCTGATCGTAAGAAATTGGAACAGGATACAAGTGCAAATTAAGGACCGCACAGAGAGCGATAGAATGAAAAATCTTAGGACTAACATTAAGAGACAGGAAGAGAGCGGTGTGAATCTGAGAACAAACGGGGTTAGCCGATATTCTAGTTGACATTAAGCGGAAGATATGAAGCTAGGCAGGCCATGTAATGCGTAGGATGGATAACCGGCGGACCATTAGGGTTACAGAATGGATACCAAGAGAAGGCAAGCGCAGTCGAGGTCAGCAGTAAACCAGATGGGATGATGAAGTTAGGAAATTTGCAAGCGCAAGTTGGAATACGCTAGCGCAAGACAGGGGTAATTGGAGATCGCAGGGAGAGGCCTTCGTCCTGCAGTGGACATAAAATATAGGCTGATGATGATGACAAGTGCATCTACCTCTTTTACAGTGTAGCTGTTAGACCTCGCTATAATGATCGTTCCGCTGTCTGCAACTTCGCCAAGCTGGGGGAAAGAGATGAGATAGAGTGCAAGCAGAGTATAAAAACAGCATTGCACAGCATAGCGGATGCAAGGTGGAGAGGAGTGAGACAGCTGGTAGTGGGACGCGTACAGCTGCTGCTATAGCCAACTGAGTTTCCCCCGTTCACGCCTGGTATCTGCAACTGCAGCGGATGCCTCTGGCGGCGGCTCAGCAGGTTTTGACCAGAGAACAGGACACTCGTCGCTTCCGAAAGACTGAAGCGAGAGATTGCTAATCATAGCATTCGCAATGTGCACTGGCATGTCAAAAAAATTATGCGTGGCTCTGCTATCGCAAACACCAGAGACCAGTGGAGATGAGGGAAGCCCAGCATAAGTTAGACTAAGCGTGTGGTTTGCCACCACCTTACCAAGTTTACCCCAGCTCCGCTGGTCTCTGGTGTTTGCGATAGCAGAGCTTCGCAGAATTTTTTATTCTGACGGCGACAACCAACAAGACTTCATTATAGAAACGTCAACAGAAATGTGCTCCGAAAGTGTTTTGCCTGTTGATAAAGCATGTGAAACAATGCTGAACCTCGTGAACATGTTGGGCGATGCAAAAGGATAGAGCACCAGCTCAAAATGAAAATTAAATGTCAGCAAGACACGCTTCAGAAGCTGCAAACGGAGCACGATGTAATGAGGCAGCGATTTTATAACTACGACGAGAGTAAACAAATCCAGCACTTGTGGAGTTGCTCGAATCAGCCGATGGAGGTGATAAAAATGTTCTTTTTATCAAGAACCAAGTCTGCAATTACTGCAACATGAAACAAGAATATTGCGAGAGTGTGCTTCGGAAGGCATGTTCCAGTAAAGGCTAATGGCACATTAAGACAAAAAACCTATTCAAATTGCCATGTCGGTCAATCAACAGGTAAAATTGGACTGACCACCTTATTCAGAGAACGCCTCGGATGAAATGGCCAAAAATCAAAGTTATATATGACAGACAGGTCATGTCTCGTTGACATGAGCACACCAGAAGAGTCTACCATTGTGCTACTGGTAGCAAACCGCTTGCTACCTTTTGTTCTGATAGGCTTATTGATGGCTTACTTGTGGGATACTTGGCACGTCTTCTTTCTGGGGTTTTACGTGCCAAAACCAGTTCTGATTATGAGGCACGCCGTAGTGGAGGGCTCCGGATTAATTTTGACCACCTGGGGTTCTTTAACGTGCACTACAACGCAAGCACACGGGCGTTTTTGCATTTCGCCTCCATCGAAATGCGGCCGCCGCGACCGGGATTCGATCCCGAGATCGCGGGATCGAATCCCGGTCGCGGCGGCCGCATTTCGATGGAGGCGAAATGCAAAAACGCCCGTGTGCTTGCGTTGTAGTGCACGTTAAAGAACCCCAGGTGGCACGCTGCCTGAAAAATGACAAACTATTTTCCATGATAATGGAAGTAATGAGAGCATGGCTAATTCCAAGTGTGAACTGGGACACAAGCTAAGGCACACGAAGAGACAGGACAAAGTGCTACTCTTGACTTAGCTTGTGTCCCAGTTCGCACTCCGAATTAGCCATGCTTCCATACCAACTCGCCAATTTTTCGCTTTTGATCATGAAAGTAGTTGAGCAAGTGGGCTGTCGTGTAGCGAGTCGTGACAGACAACCACCATACAAACGTTTCCTTGTTGAAGCATTTATCCCAGGATGGCGCCCACAAAAAGCGGCGTCTCCGCCCTGAAGCGGAGGCAGACATCGAGGCACCCTAGCTCCAACCGAGTGCGAGCGGCATCTGTTGGATGCCCGACGAGTCGTCGGCTGCCCCCTTTGCGCTTTCTACAAGAGAGGGCGTGCCTACCGACGCTCACGCTTCGCCGCCTACTGGTGGTGATAGCGAGCTCCCTCCTTCATCGACTGCTACTGCAAGCGCTTGCCACCCGATCGGATCGGTCCCGATGTTGCTCGCGCACGAGTCCCTCGCGGATTCAATGCCAACCGATCGGAAGAGCACGGCCATGCACACCTCACGGCAGAGTTCCTCAAGGCCCCCCCCGCCACACCCCTGCCTAGCAAAACCTACAGAAAAAGAAGCAGAATGTGAAGAAACCTGCCGGCACTTCAAATGCTTCCTCCCGAGTTGCTGCTGACTCGCACGTGCAGTGCCGCACAAGGTCCCTGTCGCGTTTACCATAAATGCAACATCATGGCTGCCGATACCACTACTCAGGCATGCCTAGAGGAGCTACTGGCGGTCATCCAGCTCCACAATATCCCTGTGACTGCCCACCTGCCTGCTGAGTGCGGGAGGAGCACTGGCTTCGTGCACGGAGTAGATGGAGAGCCTGCAGATGGGGACCTCCTAGAGGCCATCAAGTCCAGCGACTTGATGGCCTCCAGGAACTAAGGATGGCAACACCGTCACGATCCGCTTTGCGGGGCCAGTACCCGCTGATCATGTGACCCTCTTCAAGTTCTGGTTCAGGGTGAGGCCGGCCAGGACCTGCCCACTGTTTCTTTCACGTGGTGGAGTCCTGCAGGTGGCCGATGGGTTGCATCACCTGCAGCAAGAGCCACGCTGCAGGCTCTCCTTGCCAGACGGTCCTTGCCAGGCGGTGGGCCCCACACTGCAGACACTCCCACCTGTCCCATGTGGCAGCAATAACGACGGGGGGCCACCATCATAGCCTCCTCCATCACAGCACTATCCAGGCGTGCAATCAGAGCTGCTGTGTGTGAAGGGAGCAAGGTGGAGCAGACCTCCACACCCTCGGCGCATTAATTCGCGAGTGTGGTCAAGGGTGCGCCCACTCCTTCGCGGCGCCCGGTACCAACCCTTCGAGCCTCCCGCCACCAGGCACGAGAGTCTGCTGTGGCCTCCACGACCACGCCGCCTGCTGCCCCCTAGTCACAGACTACAGTGGACCAGCTGGTGGCCAATCTTCTCCTGACCATGCAGGCAGTTGGCTCCAGGCTGCCTGCTGAGCACCCGCTAAGAGCCATCTGCCTGCAGGCAGTGGCATCCCAGAACCCAGGCAACCATCACGACTGATCCGCCTAGGGCAAGGAATGGTCATCGCTGCCCACGTGTCCTCCAGTGGAACACTAACTCTCTGCGGTAGCGATATGTGGACCTCTCCCTACATCTACTGCAGAGCGAGTATGATGTGCTTTCTCTACAGGAGTGTATGTTGCTGCTGAGGAACTGCTCCTGCCAAGCAATGTGGGTTTTAGCAGCCGAACCTCTTGTACCTGGGATGATTGCCATGCAGTGCCAAGCCTTGACAACAACCACAAGCAGGGCACACCTTGCTTTGTCGTGTACATAAGGAGGGAGCTTCTACAGGCAGAGGTGAACGTAGCAGACCTCGTCAGCGGTCCCCTCGAGTGCTGTGCTATTCGAGTGCACCTCGAGGGTAACGGCACCAGTGTAGCCTGCGTCTACATCAGGCTAGGCCAGCCATGGTACCCTGCATGTCTGCAGCAGCTGGCCTGTCTAGGAAGGGAGTTCCGGCTTTGCAGAGATGTCAATGCACGGCCTGGGGCAGTCGACGGTGCTGCCCACAAGGGAAGGAGCTGTGGGACGTCCTCCAGCAACTGGGCCTGCAGATCCTGAACACTGGCCTATGAACATTCTTCCGATGCTCAGGCCAGGCAGTCCGCTTGGCCATTGACATCACCGTAGACACAGAGGACACCAGTACTCATGGGCGCCACTCCCGGACACCTGGGGGTCTGCCCACCTGCCTCTTCTGCTCTCCCCATTCCAAGGCAAGAGAGCCCTAGGAGTCGGGAGTGCCATATCGTGGACTGGCGGGTCTTCAGAAGGTTCTGCTAACAGGACACCTCCAGCAGAGACTTGGTTCAGCTGGTGGTTGACAGTGCCAGGGCCGCAACCGTCAGCACAACAGCACAGGTGGGCCAGCCGATTCCCCAGTTGAGGCACCTGGCTCTCAGAGCGGACAGCGCCGAGCAGAGTGCCAGGCACTGTGTACTACTGCCCGGCCGGAGCTTTGGACAAAGTACCGTCGGGTGGACACCGTCTGCAGACGCCATGCACAGACCAGTGTCAAAGCTGCTTTTTCATCAACCGAACGCAGGATGGAACCCGTGCGTGGCGCCTGCTGAAGTTCCTGATGATGATACCATAAGCCACTCGCCAGGTGCTGTCAGTTGCTGTATACCTAGGAATCAGCTCTGCTGCCCTGGCCGTGCTCTTGGCGGACCGGTTTGCTGCCAGAATACCTGCCCTGCTGGCCACACTGCCGATTGCTGCACGGCGGACTCAATCGCGGACGTCGTCGCCACTCTCTATGATGCCAAGAGCTGCGGGGACGTGGCCATGCTGCTGCTACTGGATGTAGAGAGTGCTTTTGATGGCCTCCTACATACAGTCATCGAGGCTGCCATGGACAGACTTGGCATCAGCGGGTACCTCCACGGCTTTGTCACCGCATTCCTGACGGGAAGGACCTTCCGCGTCCGTGTTGGAAGGCAGCTGAGCGAACCCAGGGACATCAGGGTGATGAACATCTGCGGGAGCCAGCGCTGTTGAAGGCTGGTTCGTTGACGCCGATGGCATTAGCATGCCGAGACGTGCAGCAGCCGCGTATGTCAGCTACGACACAGCATATTTTTTTAGCCCCTCTTTGAGAAGAAAAACGACCTAAATGAAAGTGAGGGTAACCCGTACCACCAAGGTATCGCAGGCTCAAGCCAATCAAAATAAAATGGCTAGGGGTAGAAACCCAAATTAGAATTGAGTGAAAAGCCAATTGGAAAATTAAAAAATTACCGAGGGTTAGCAGACCCAAAGAATAGGCAGTGCCATTTGCTCATCATCTAGTGAGTGTACAACTATGTGTCTGCATTCACTTGGCATGTCGAGTCTCGGCTTTTATTATCACGTTCAAAAAAGGATGACAGTGAGAGAGAAAAAAAAGTACGTAGGAGAGAAAGAAGAAAGGGGAAAAAAAGCAGAGAGAAAAAAAAAATGGAAAGAAGAAAGACAGAAAAAAATGTCGCAGTTTCACCCTTTCGAAAGGCGAAGCATTAATTGCGATAGGAAATTAGTAGAGAGCTATACGGAGTAAGGATAGTAGTTTTATCAGCTGTATAAACTAGGGCATGCAGCAGCACCAGCATCGCGCAGAACTGCTGTCCACGCCGTCGGCGTTGGCGATTGTTGCCGGTGCCTCTGGGGGTGGCTCAGACGTTTTCGACCACCTTCTTGCCTCGCAACGTTTTTATATAAATATGCATTTGGTGCCACAGCTAAACGTCGAATGAAGAGGTCGGACATTCCGTCTATAGTGTCCCCGGAGGCAAGCTCCACCTTAGTCGGCATAACTAAGGACACCATAGAACGAAAGCTGAGGAGGAAGGTGAAAATAGAAAAAAAAATGGACAGGGAGGAACGGAAAAGGTGGGGGACAGAAAGAAAAAAAAAAACTAGAGTACTCGCTTGAACATGGACTAATTATTAGGTTGCCGGGAAAGTAAATGAAGATACGAGGCAGTAAAGTCGAATAAGTAGTGCTCTCTTCCGCTTGTCGGTGAGCAATGCTTTATAATTATTAGGTGTTACTGTAGTTTGACGGTTGTGTTATAGTAAACGGGCAAGATGATCAATTAGAGGGCATTCATTAAAATAGTGTTGTAGATTTGTGCATGTCATACCAAACGCACAATCCGCCTTTTTCACGGCCCGACGGCGCATGCGCCCTGCCCTGGCGGATTAGTCGCGAAACGTTTTGGAAGGGTCGCGCGTGCGGCCGTGCGGCCCGGCCCCATCTCGGGGACACGTCCCCCGAAAAAAAAAAAAAAAAAAGCACTCGGACGCGCGCTACTGACAACTCGTGCCGTGTACCGTGTTGAAACTCCACTGGTAGCTCGACGTCAGTGCAGTACTGAGTGTGCGTAGCGTAAGACTGACTTTGGTACTGCGACGGGCTTTCTTGTCGACGGCACCGAGAAAATCACTGTGCCTATACCATCGTTCGACCGAAATCCGCGCGATAGGCCGTCAAACCGATAACGCGATAGCCGCAACGCCTTCGTTGGTATATATAAATAGTCGCGCTCAAAGTGAGTCAAAACATGCCCACGAAGTTGAAAGGTTGAAATGCGCAAGGCTTCGACCCTCTCAAGTCGTGCACAGGAAGTTTGAGCCAATGTTGATTTCAGCGGCCTGGCTCCGTCGAGTTCGTGCACCCGCTACCGGCGGACCTGCACTGAAAAGTAAGCAAGTTAGGACGAAGGAAACTGCTTTTATAGTTCAGTTCTGGCCTTAGCGATTTCAAATTAACTATTCTTCGCTTCGCACGGCGCGTACACAATAATCTGCAAGCGGCGACACAGAGCTGTGCCCAACGGCTGTGCCAACATCTGTAGGCCACCGTTCCCGTAGGCTGCCGCTTGTATTCGCAACGTAGATGGGTCGGTTTGTACGTGTTGGTATGCTCACGCATTTCTTAATTCCTGAGATGTACTGTTTATATCTGCGTCAAACGCGAAACAAGAGACGTACGGTACATTCGGTACAGCAGTATAAACAGCCGCCTCGCTCAGTTATATACCAACGGTGTCAGCGATGGCATCCGCGTTTTTGCAGGAGAACAACACGGCCTTTAAATGAGCGCTTATGTGAGCACATTTTTGTCTAATAATGCTTTATGACACGCGCAAACTAATTATGATGAAGTTAAAGAAAAGCGAGAATCAGTAATAAATTAACAGCCCAATATTTGTAACTGGATCACAGTCGCTGTTGAGTAGCTCAGGCGCTCATACTGACTCGTCTCACGGTGGAATAACGCGGCTCATATGAGCAGGTATGTGTGTTTTATTCGACATTTTGACATTTTTTTTTTCATATGAGCGATGCACATTTTCCCAATTTTTGACGCTAACAACGATCTGTGGCTGTAGATGTCGATGTAAACAAGCGCACCGCTTTGCTAAATCCGACGCGGAAGGCTGCGCACTCGAAAACTTCTTATTTATGCAAAATGTCTAAAGAATGTGCAAAAAGAATTGAAAGAAAAGCGAGGTGCAAGTGCAGGAGTCAGCGACAACAGCCAAAGCAGCCGCGCCGGCAGAGGGTACTCAGCGTACCTTTATAGGCCACACTATATACAAACAAAACAGCGCTATCACGCCTGCTCACCCTATATATATAGTTGGTGAGTGCTACATGGCTTCCAGGAACTACATGCTGCCCTCAGAAGCCATTAATAATTATTCGCGATCCACGAAATGCACAACCGATGCGCACTCAACAAGGGCGCAGGTTCACAAATCAACCGGCGAAAGCCCCGGCACCTTACCAAAACGTTTCCGGTGGCGTGCGGCAGAGGGCAGCACAGGAAAATGAAAAAGGCGGATTGCTGTTAGGGGAAAGGGTAAAACGAAAATCATAAAAAGAGAACCGGGCATAGGCGGATCACAAAGTGAGCGATGGTTTTTTTGGGCGGGAAGGAGGGAGGTATAACATTGATGCTAGGGTTCCATTGAAAGAGTTCAGTATAGCCGTTATCCCGTGTCCACACCACATTTCACTGCGCATAAGATGTGGTGCGCATTTGTGTTTTAATCGAAGTTGGAGAGGCGAGGACAAACCGGATAAACCGTGTGATGTGGCAGAATTTTTAATGTGATCGGCTATTTCATTGCCATCAATTCCTCGATGCGCTGGCACATGATAAAAGAGCTACACGGCGTTAAGCACAAATTGTTATGAGTAGTTTGACCTGATATCCATAGACATTAGTGGTTGTAAAAGAAGATAACGCAGTGAGTAGTAATAGACAATCGGAATATATACTTATTGGGGTGTTATTTGACAGTGAGCATATGTATACCAGAGCTTCTAATAATGTGATAGTTTCAGTTAAGTAGGTACTAGTGGCGCACAATTTTATATCTGCCTACTTTCGTAATTTGTCCTTGAGTGTTGAAGAGCATAAATGCCGATCCACAAGAATGTGCAGTACAGTCGCTGACCGTTTATTTGGACGCTGAAAATTCAGACAGCTTTGCGGCACCGCCACTCGTCCCGTTGAAGTAATCTATAACCATGACCGATAGTTCGGACGCCCTACAGCGCGCCGTTCGATTTTTCAGACTCCGGCGGCCTGGTCAGATGCGACGTTGAATGCCACGATACGATCATAACAAGCTGGCTGCAATGTTTACATTTTGCTAGGTTGCCAGCACTGAAAGGGCGCGCTTGCTATGGTTGGATTGCTGGTGTCTAAATCCACGCAGCACCTACAAGTTACAGTTGCCGATCTCGAAGGCTATAGTTTTGTTGGCTGCACGTATTGGTTGCTGTGTTTTGGATTTAGCCAGTCCAGTGTCCATTGACTGTATACCGCGGCCAAACAGCAGGCCAGGCCAAGCCAAGCCAGTGTGCTCGGAAGTCGGTGCTCGGCGTTTGCGTTGTCAGTTGTTACTTGACCTAGGCCTTGTCAACAGCTGCCTTTCAAGTCTCACTCTTGCTTTGTGTGCTAGGCCTGATTTGCTTGTTCGATCTCGTCCAGTCGTCGCGTAGTGCGAAATGGCTCCGACGCCACCCGTGCCACCTGCACCGACGAGACTCGGCAATTACAAGACTGACGATGGCGAAGAAAGCCGCCATTATTCGTCAGGTGGAAAGCAGCTCGACCTCAATGCGAAGCTTCTCGGGAGTTCTCCATTTCGAAGCAAACTGTCTCCGACTACTTGAAGAACAAGGGGAAGATCCTGGAGGCAGCGGAAAAATAGCTGGAAGGCAGTGACGGTGGACACAATCCGCAACTGCTTTCGCCATGCAGGATTTGTCCTTGATGATGAGGACAGTGCCACAGGCCACGACCCTGCGGCTGAGCTGCCGCCTGACATAAATGTTATCGATGACCTCAGTGCCAGTGAGGTCGATATCCCCGCTGTTACGGTTGAACAGTTCGCTAACTTCAACAGTGCCGTCCTGGATGATGAGGAGATCGTCTATCAGGTTCTGGAGCCGCCGCAAGTGGATAGCGACTCTGATGACGACGCACCGCCCACACCACAGTCATCGAGTGCGGACTTGGCGCAGGCCTTGACGGCGCTTTTCTCTACCTATAGCGATGGCCAGACACTGTCGGATATACAAGCTGACCTGATCGCTCGTAAGCGTGCATCTGTACAGTCGCGCATTGACAATTTTTTGCGTCTGCTGGGACCATAAAGGTACTTTTTTCTGGCGAATCCTTTTTTTCGGACTCGATTATTAGGACTTTCTGGCGGTTCCCGTCGAGTCAGAATAAACGGTCGGCGAATCTATATGATCTCTCAGTGTAGAGATGGTAAACCGGGTATGAGGTTATTGTGGGAACCTGATGAAGTAGGAGGCGATGAAAAATGAAGCGTTGCTTACGGCTGGGATGAATATCCCAGGGATTTAGAGGGTGCTGAATTTGCATCGGGTTATAAGTGGTAGGGCCGTAAAAGGTAAGGGCTTTTAGTGTAAATAATGAGAATCAGGAGGCATGGAGCTGGACAGCCCATGTAATCCGTAGGATGGATAACCAGTGGACCATTAGAGTTACAGAATGGATACCAAGAGAAGAGAAGCGCATTCGAGGACGGCGGAAAACTAGGTGGGGTGAGGAAGTTAGGAAATTTGAAGGCGCAAGTTGGAATCCGCTAGCGCAAGACAGGGGTAATTGGAGATCACAGGGAGAGGCCTTCGTCCTGCAGTGGACATAAATACAGTGAAATCCCGTTATAACGAACCTCAGATTAACTACTTTTTCAGATTAACGAATATTTCGAAAATCCCCTTCCAAATGTCCATTGGTTCAATGTAAAAATATTTCACTACTACGAATTTCAGAATAACGAATGTTTCAGAATAACGTATCAAATTTTATCACCCTGGTACCTTAAGAGCACCTCAAAATCACGAATTTCTAGCGTAAAAATTACGTGCGGCGGTGTAAATGCCCAGCGCCATATGTGGCACTATCATCATCATCAGAGCTCCTGCTCATTTCTCCATGCGTTGCCCTATGCTAAACGCGCGCTAGCCTGGCTAGCTCTATCGCCATCGCGAGTACCTTGTTTTTCATGTTTTTGCATGCTCGTTGAGCCAGGTTGAGCCTAACCTCGCCGCCTTTGTTCCGTCGACCGGCAACGTCGCACAATTGTCGTACGGCTTTCTCGTTTTAAAGGTTAGAGTGATTCGTTTCTGCGTTCGCGATGAGCTCCGGAAGCAGCTCGAAAAAGAAACGGAGGCAGTTTTCTTTGAAAGAAAAAGTGGATATTCTTTCTCAAGTGGACGCCGGTAAAAAACAAATCCACATTGCGAACGAGATGGGGGTTGCACCATCAACTGTTGCAACCATCCTGAAGGACCGACAAAAGATCCTCGAGCTGCACCGAGGGTCCCAACTCGCACCGTCAAGAAAACGGCTCCGACTTGGGAACTTCGAAGACGTGGATGCTGCAGTACTGATTTGGTTCAAGGACGCACGTTCCCAAAATGTGCCGGTGTCAGGACCCATGCTGCAGGAAAAAGCCCGGCAATTCGCTGATGCTTTGGACATCACAGGCTTCGAGGCAAGCGCGGGGTGGCTTCATCGTTTCCGTGAAAGGAATAGAATCACCTGGCAAGTGGTGTCTGGTGAAGAGAAGGCGGCAGCGCAGCAAGCGCTGCTGCATGGAGGGACGAAAAGTTCCGCGAAATCGTCGCTTCATACTCCGAAGATGATATATTCAATGCGGACGAAACGGCGTTGTTCTATCAAATGCTTCCTGATAAAACCATGCATTTTAAAGGGAACAGCTGCAAAGGCGGCAAGTAGTCCAAAGTCCGGATTTTGGTATTGTTATGCTGCAATGCCACAGGCACCAAGAAGCTGAAACCCTTGGTGATCGGCAAATACAAGAAGTCTCGCTGCATGAGGAACGTTGTTTCATTGCCGTGCGATTATCGGGATAATTCACGCGCATGGATGACACGAGAGTTGTTCTCTGAGTGGCTACTGAAGGTGGACGATGAGATGAGGAGCGCAGGTAGGAAAATCCTGATTATCGCCGACAACTGCTCGGCGCATCTTGTTAATGTTAGGCTGACAAATGTACAGCTAGAATTCTTGCCTCCGAACTGTACTTCCTTGCTCCAGCCACTGGACCAAGGCATCATAAAAAGCGTCAAGGCCCATTACCGGACACGCCTCGTTCAGCGATTGCTGATAAATCTTCGGATGAAGCTGCCTACCTCCATCAATGTGCTACAGGCCACAGAAATGGTTACCGGGGCCTGGTGGAGCGTTACATCAACCACCATCCAGAACTGCTGGAGGAAGGCAGGCTTGGTATCTGAATCTGAACAAGGCAGCGAAGAAAGCGAAGCGAGTGGCATGTGGCAAGAAGTCGTGGAAAGACTCGCGATGGATGCCTCGGTGACGTTCGAGGACTATGTGCAGTGCGACGACGAAGCATGCACGTCAGCCGAACTGACGACCGATGACATCGTCAGTGCTGTTCGTGGTGATAACAGCGACGAGGACGCCAATGGCGAAGACGACGCTGAGACCGCGCCCGTTAGCCAACCAGAAGAATCGCTTTCCTACGCCGACATCGTGGAATGCGTGCGAAAGATACGCACTTACCTTGGCAGGTGCAGCAATGCCACCGAAGCAGAGCATAAGAATGTGGACAACTTCGAAGCGTTCGTCCTGCGGCAGTTGAGCGGCACCCGCCAGGCCAAGATCACCGACTTTTTCAAATAAATGTGCGCTCATTCCGGAATACTTCGCGTTTTGTTTCTTTTCACGCTCGTCAAAGAATCAAGCGTTTGCGGATGTGTACACAGCAAAGGTAGGCGACTCCTTTTGTTGCATTTACGATTTTTAATGCGAATTTTCGATGTTTTCACTATAACGATATTTCAAAATAACTATTTTCCGCGGTCCCTTCAAATTCGTTGTATCGAGATTTCACTGTATAGGCTAATGATGATGATGAATGAGAAATGGGCATTCAAACGGTAGGCCGCTTGAATTCCCAATTTTCATTCATCTATAGGGAGTGTGAGGGTATTGGATAGAACCTGGAGAGATGTTCTCGTGCAAAACGCACCAGTGATTGTTAGTAGTAGGGTACATTGAACTGATAAAATGTTGGTCTTCAATAGTGAAGTAGGGAAAGTCGGCCACCAAACAGGAGATGCGTACGTTTGAGAAGGAAGCAAAACCTGGTTATAAGGGAGACGGAGAACAGATGACATCGAATATTGCATTCTGAGGAAAAGCAGATCTAATTGAGTGCATAGGTAGTTGAGGTGTCCATTAAATGTAAGATGTGTGTCCAATACCATGCCAAGAATTTTAATGCTTGTCTGTGATTTAAGCACTTTCCTGTTAATGCGAACAATGGGATGGCGGAGGCATGCGGATGAAGATGAATGACTTTTTGCAAACACCAATGACAACTTTGTTGTAGTGTGCCCGAGCCGAGCTAAGATTGAGAGTGATTGTGGTTTTCGCTTTTAATTCTAGGCGGTCAGGTGAGGCAATCACGACAACAGTGTCGTCAGCGTAAGCCTGAGCGAACAGGTCTGTGGGAAAAGGAAGTTCCAATAAACCATAAATTATTAAATTCCACAACAGTGGCCTTATGGGCGACCCCTGGGGGCTGTCCAAAGTAGGAGCGGCTGACACTTCACCAGCATGTGAACGAAAAATGACCCTGGGGTCAGCTAGGAATGACTTGAGGTGATAGATGTCAGAGGGGCCATTGCGAGAATGCAGAAAGTGTAAAACGACTGAGTGCCAGACACTGCTGAAAGTGCCCTTGAAATCCAGAGCAATAAGTATGGCATGTAATTTTTTGTCTTTAAAGGCGTCTAGAGTTCTAAGGCGGTATAGAGCGATGGGCGCACTCTTCCCATGAGAAAAGCCATGATTCTTGTGAAGTAAGTTGTTGGAATGAAGAAAATAGTAGAGGCGGGAATCTAGTAA
This sequence comes from Dermacentor silvarum, assembly GCF_013339745.2. Lineage (NCBI taxonomy): Eukaryota > Metazoa > Arthropoda > Arachnida > Ixodida > Ixodidae > Dermacentor > Dermacentor silvarum. Next base: position 142,897,162 of record NC_051160.1, on the reverse strand, counting down.
CTGTTCAATAATTTTGCCAAATGAGTTCATAACAATAGGGCGATACGAGGAGGGAGGGCTGTTAGGTTTCGCAAGATGATACTTTACGCCAATGAGTAGGAAGGTGTGATAAATTTAGGCCTTGATTAAAGAGAAAGAGGAAAAAGGTCGGGTGATAGTGAAATAGTGTTTTCAGCATGGGAAGAGTAAGCTTATCTATAGTCTGGTACAACTTTAAAAGTCAGGAAAGGCCCCGCCCAGATGACCAAATGGCAGCAGCCGATTGCCTCAGCGACTAAAGAAATACTCGCACTCAAAAAATTGTGACTGGGCACGGTGGCACCGTCGACATGCGGTTCACAAATTGCCCGTTCGTCTACATTTTGCAGTTCGTCTTCGGCCTGCTGCTGGGCGCAGGCGATGTGCGCCTCGGAACTACCGGGACCACTGGGACTGCACTGGACCGGCATGCAAGGAATGACTACGCACCCGACGCTGCCAACACGGATCTTTGGCTATCAGCTGCATCAGCTTACCGGCACATGCTTTCCAGAAGAGACTCCCTGCCACTGGACACGGCGGCACTGTCGACATGCGGTTCACAAATTGCCCGTTCGTCTACATTATGCAGGTCAGAAAGCAGTTTGGAAAATGCATCCGCTCAAGTGACCGTTTCTTGCTGGTGTTGCCGTGCCCATGGCAGTACAGGGCTGTGTGTGAATCGTGCATGACATATTTTAAGAAGCTATTGTTGATGGGCGGAGATATTGAAAGCAACCCCGGCCCTGACCTCCAGGAAATCGCCAAACAACTTACCAAAATTGCTTCCAACATTAAAGATATCGAAGAAAAGCGACTAGCGGATCAAGATAGCAAGCTTGATGTCATGAGGAAACTTGAAACTGAAGTCACCGCGTGCCATACAGAAATGGCTTGTATGAATAAGGTAATTAAGAGTCGAAGAAAGAATAGACCTAGAAAACCGCAGCAGGAGGTCAGACCTAATTGTTTATGGCCTACCAGAAATGGAAGAAACAAATGAAGCACTAGAGGAGGTTGTAAACGGGGAAATAATTACAAAATTCCTTGAACTTGAACCTGAGGCCATTGGGCGCATACATCACTTAGGAAGACGAGGCCAGTCATATTTAAATTACTAGACGCAAGAGATAAGAATGCCATACTAAAAAACAGCTTCAAACTAAACAACTCAGACCTCTCGATAGGGCAACATTTTTCGCGAAAACTTAGAGACCCGAAAAAAAAACTCTGGGACAGTGCTAAGCAAAACCGCAAAAATAAAGACAAGGTGTCGTTAGCGTACAACAAACTATTTATTAGCAACCGTGTTTTCATCTGGGATGACGAAAAGAATGACAGGGTAGAAATAAAGCACGACAAAATGGAGCAAAAAAAAAAAAGAACACAAACGTGGAAGGAAAAAATGAAGTAAACCACCCGGCAACACGCCAAAACCAGCCCAAGAAAAGGTAACGTTGCTAAACGTAAAGGCTCGATCGACGTCTCTTGAATCAGGTACAGCCATTTGAAAACTTATTGCTCGATCATGAATCAGATATAGTTGCAGTCACCGAAACATGGTTATCATTCTCTGTCTCAAGTCATGAAGTTACTCCCTCAAACTACATACTGGTTTGGAAAGATAGGCAATCACGTGGTGGAGGCGTGGCGTTAGCAATAAAAAATCAATCCCACTGGTCATTCTTCCAGGAATAGCTGATGCTGAGGCAATTTTTTGTAAGATTAACACTAAAGGCACAAGTATATTTGTTCGCTGCATATACTGAAGCCCCAATTGGGCAGACGAATGCATAATTGCTATACAATATTTGCAGCAACATGCTCGAAATTGTCGTGTTATTCTTATGGGTGACTAACATTCCCAACCTTAACTGGTCTGCCATGCAGTACACAACAAAGGCTTCAGAAGCCCTTCTCGGTATGATGTTAAATTTTAACTTTTGACAAATTGTGAAATGCCCCACAAAGGTGCAAAGAGTCTTGGAGTATACTCCACCTGATCTTGCTAATTAGTAACTTTCTCTTAGAACAAGTGAAAGTAGAAGTAATAGAAGGAATATCCGATCACAATATTCCTATGTGCATCTTACCTCTAGATTACAAAATATGAGTGCAAACCACAGCCCAAACGATAATCAATTTCGATAAAGCAGACGACGCTCACGAATTCCAAGCGATTTCGGCATTGGCCTCAGATCCTTTGACTGATGTAAATGTTGTGTGCGTTTTAAAGACAGTTTATTCCTGTTGAATCGAAAAAAAAAATTAAAAAATAAACCGTGCATTACTCGGGAAATACATTCAAAACGCCAACTCAAAAGGTTACGCAGAGTTAGCAAGGCAACAGGCAATGACCCATCTAACACACCTAGGCTAGCTCTTGCAGCGCAAAATTTCAAAGAGAAATCGAAAGAAGCGAAACACCCCTACTTTAACACTGTACTCACCAAGAGAACAACCCACATAAATTCTGGAACCACTTTCACCAAAAAGAAAACACATTCACAACTCAGCTCTCGTCAAATGAAAAAGCCGATAAAGCCAATATATATAACCAATTTTGTTCGGTCTTCACAAAAAGTAATGGCGTCATGCCGGACTTAGTTCCACGGACTGTTTCCACTATCGACCCACTTGTTATCACAGACACTGGTGTTCTTAACCTTCTTGCCCTAGACAGTATAAAAAAGCGTGTGGTCCGGACAATATACCAAACCAATTTCTTAAAAGGTACACACAGTGGTGCAGCAGATACCTCGGCCTTATTTTCCGTAAATCCCTTTCAACATCAAAACTACCCGAAGATTGGAAAATAGCTAAAGTTATTGCGATCTACAAATCGGGAGATAAATCCATTGAATCGAATTTTAGACCAATATTGTTAACGATCACGGCATGCAAACTACTCAAACATAATTCTAAAACATTTAACTCTCTTCTTTGGAAAAGAAGGCATCACGTCCCCTAACCAGCATGGTTTTTACAGGGGTTTATCGACCATAACTCAATTAACTGAAGTCATACACTATCTCACGCTGGGTATTCAAAATTACAGCCAAACGGACATAGTCCTACTTGATTTTTCTAAAGCGTTTTGACTGTGTTTGTCACACCAAGCTAACAACTAAAAAACGTTATCGGAGACGGAGAAATTCTTCCTTGAGTTTGTCGGTTTTTGTTTAACAGGTCTCAGTTTCGAACATATCGCATCAGATACAGTTCCAGTTACGTCAGGAAAGCCCCATGGTTCCGTGCTTGGGACTGTCATGACAATGACATTATCGGAATTGTACAGGCAAAACGCCTCAACACTGCCAAATACACTTCCGCCCATTTCAAGTGCACGTGTGAAGAAATCTGTTTGGAGAGCACGTGGAACGTAGTCCAAGAGTCACTGTGAAGATTATGGAAACAATAGCAAACTACCACCATCTCCAAATTTTTGGATTCAAAATTTTGTCTCTTATCCCTGAGAATGATCTTCGGAGTTGAGAAGGAACGCTCGACGGCAGCGAACACCTTAAAAAGTAAATTACAAACAAAGGAAAAGCCGCGTGCACATCACATTTTTCTTTCTTCTTTTGCTCTTTACTCTCCTTTCCCCTGACGGCTCTCCGCGGTTTCGCATTCGCCAACCGCGTCGCGTCCCATTTCCTGCTGCTAGGGGTTGTTTTCCGAAAGTTGGTTGCACTAGATGACTAGGATGAACCCCATAGAGTTCCGAACAGTCAATGTTGCCCGGTAACATGAATAATGGTCTCTAACTGCACCCGAAAGTAAAACTTGAGGTTAAATAGTGTTCATATAGGCACCGATATTGAAAATAGGCATTTATAGGCATTTAGGCACAAACACCAAGATAGGCATTTATAGGCACTATAAAAACACTATAAAGCCCTTCTTAACCTCTAATTCATGCTCATATATCAAAATGGGGCAATAGGAATGCAAGGAAGAAAAAAAGCATTTGCCTCAAATCCGGTCTCTTAACTCTATTAATGATATAACTACTAATACAGACTAAAATAGTTATTCGCAGATGACTATCATTTATAGAGAAATTAAAAGTTATCAAGATCACTACGCGCTTAACAAATCACTTAGTACTATTTCAGAATGGTGCTCGGACTGACAGATGATAAATGTAAAAAAATCTGCACGTATGACAATAACGAGGAAAAAACCTTCAGACGTTTTCTACACTATAAATGGCACAGCTTTGACTAAAGTACAGAAATATAAATATCTAGGTTTAACAATACCGTCAGACCTATGGTGGGACGAGCATATTGACCACATTACTTCATCTGCTATACAAAAGTTATTTTTTCTTCGCAGATCACTTGAACTGGCTTGTCCTTGTCAACAAAACTCCTAACATACAAAACATTCGATCCTCGAATACGGAAACACTGTATGGTTTCCTCATACCCAGACTAACATAAAGAAAATAGAAACAGTACAAAGGAAGGCCATTCGATTAATCCATAAGAAATTTAGACAGGAACACTCTCCCACTAACCTTCTAGCTATTTCTAGGCTCCTTACGCTAGAAGCACGAGCGAAACAGGCACGCTTAAAATTTCTTCATCAAGTCCTGCATAATTATTTCAAAATTGACATTTCAATTAGTAAATTGCAATATGGGCCATCAGGTAATTAGTTTAAAAATTAGTTAGTGAATTTTTGTTTATTATTTGATCAGGCATTTCAATTTTTTGAGCAGATTATGGCCGCCTCTTTGGGTAGACCAGCTCAATAACTAGAATTAGGCCATCTGCCACAAGCATCCTTAAATAAATTATGAAAGTGTTCGCTGAAACACCCTGTATATAGTGCCCACCTGCTACGGTCTCAGTAGAGACTGGCAGTATTGTAAATAAATTTTTAAAAACACGTATTTCTTGGTATAAATAAGATTTGTTTATCTTCATGAGTGGTTTGGTAAAACTATCATGATGGAAATGGCTACAGCACATGCCGGATCGCAAGAGAAAAATAACTCCGTGCCTTCTACAACGCTGTGCGTCGTCTGCTACGGAGCAAGATCGACAGCATCGGGCATGTAATTATAAAGCAGTCGCTGGTTTAATAGCATAAGATTCATATATATACTTTTTGAGTGTTTTCTCAAGCTTATTTTTTTAATGTGTTAGGATTATTTTTTAATTATTATTAGTGTTATTTTTTTTTGCGATTGCGAACCTGCAATCTCATGAGTTCTCGCACAACATTTTGTGGCAGTTTTCCGCCATAGAGCTCAGCGAGGTGACATCGGAATGTGATCCTTTGTTGCCGAACAAGCCTTGTGTCGCCTCGATGACCACACCACCAAGGAGCCTCAGCAAGAACAAGAGCGGCCACATCCTGAACAGCGATTCACGTAACATGATCTTCCAGTGCTACACATTTTGGCATAACAGGGAGCCTGAACGCACTGTGGAGGACACGAGCAAGTCTGTAGCCGACATGCTCGGTGTCAGCGAAATGACAGTGTTCAGGGTGAGGGAGGAAGTTAAAGCTTCGAATTTTTCAGGTGGCAAACTGGCGACGCACTCGCGAAAGCCCCCATGCAATGCAGAGAAGACACAGCACAAAGTTTGACAACTTCACGTTGTGTGCGCTGAGGTGATGTGTGCACGATTTCTTTCGCCGCACCGAGATACCGGCAGTGGAGAAGATAACTACCAAGTTCTCAGAGCGTATGGAACTCCCATCACTAAGGCGGTGTACTGTGCATCACCTGCTTGCCGAGATCAGCTTCAAGCAGAAAAGGAGAAGCCGCAACTCGCTGCTTATCGACTGGGATGACATCGCCGATTGGCGGAAGGCCGAAAGATCTACCTGGACGAGACATGGGTGACGGCCGGACACACTCGGTTGATTATGTGGACAGACACCGTGGTGGAGAAGCGCGGATGCCTGTTCGCTCAAGCAAATGGCTCAGTTCTGATCAACAACGTCCTGCACACATCATGCTCGATTTAAGAAGTGGCATAGGAACATGCTTAAATGCTGGCATATCTGAATGGAAACAGTTCTTAACCCTGATTATCGTCACCGGGCTCAAAATCCTCATTCGGGCAGCCAGCATCGAGTTTGACGGGCCCCATTGTGAAATAATGGTAGTCAGAGCATGCTTTATGGCTCCGTTAGCAGTCTGCACTGGAAATCAGTCATGTCATAGCCAGTGCTGGTGAAATAGCAGTGGTTAACACGAAATTGACAGCCACTGTTAGCAGCTTGCACGCCAAAGCACATTCATGTGGTTGCATTGTTTATTTTGCTTATCTGGCTCAAACAAGTAATGCTAATAAGAGAACAGATATAACACATCATTAGCTTAGTGAGGCCCCAAAATGCTCCTTCAGGCAGAAACCGTCGAATTTGATGGGCCCCATAGTGAAATAGCAGAAGTCAGAGCACACAAAACGGTCCTTCTCAGGACCACTTACATGTCTGCTTCGGCTACGGGAATACGCGAGACCACATACTCCAAACCGTACCCTCTCGGTCTATCTGTTCTGTTTTTGTGTGCTGAGCTGGATGGGATATATGCTGAGGAGGCGAGGTGGTGCTTCGCACGATACGCAAGTGGCGAGTACTGACCAAGCATGAATCAAAATAAAGTGTCTGCGTTCGTTGTTTCGTGCTCGAAAACAAAATTAAAACAACAGATGTTGCGTGGAAGCTTTCGTGTAGTTTGCGATGGAAAAAGCGCAACTAGCAACACACAAATAAATTTTTTTACTTACGGCGTTCGTAGATGCAGAATGAATGTATGTCAGTCACCATGAGGCCATTATCGTTGAAAGCCACAGTTCAAAGCGTGATATCAATACGAAAGTGTCCGTTGTAGTAGCGCTTTTTCCACCATGAACGTGTTTACCAACACGCCCAACTGGTGGCTATTCTTTCGTCTATACTCGGCGACAGCTTTTCTTGAAGCTACAGAGCTGAACTGCCTGCATGCGCGAGCACCAGGAAATAGTACCTATTTTATTTTCCGATTCTAAGAGTTACTTGGCCTGAATAAATAAAACTTGCTTCATTACAGTAAAAGCTCGATGATACGATCACGGCTAATACGAATTTCCAGATGATACGAATTTTTCTGTGGTCCCGGCCGAGCCTCATTACTTTGCAACGTGCTAGAGAACGGTTGTTACGAATCGATTTTCAGCCTGCGTCGGTTGATACGAATAAACGCCGCCCCACCAACGGCCGCGAAAGAGAACAGCGCGCAGTCACGCGCTTTCTCTCCTTCTCTTTTGGTGCGGAGGCGCGGCGCCGGACAGCGCGGACTCCGCGACTGGGCGCGAAGAGTTTGAAGCGGTGGTGCTTCAAGAAATAAATGCTTTTTACGTACATGTGCCTGAGTGAGTTCACCTCTGACTCTTTAATTTAGCTACAGTCGAATCTCGTTAATTCGAACACGCTTATTTCGAACATACCGCGTACCGACAATGCTCTTAGCAGCGTGCCAAATAACGCGGCGGCGCCTCCGACCGGCATTGCTCCGACACCGCCATAGAGCAAAAGCTCAGGAGAGACCCCTCAATGCCGCGCGCGAAGGAACGGGAGGAAAAAAAAGAACCCGCGGCGGAAATTTCCCCCTCTCTCAAATTGCAAGGTCGCCGTTTCTGCATCGCGCCGGAACAAGCGTGTACGTGCCGACTAGAGTGTTCTAGACAACCGTATTCTAGCACACACTAGTGCCGACGTCTCAGCCACGCGGATAAAATGGCAGTGAACCCTTCTCCTCTATTTTCTAGTCACATGTTGACCTTGCACGCTGCGGCAGCAGCGCAGAGGGAAGCAGCGGCGGAGGCACAGTCGGGCCAACGAAACTGCCACGCCCGCAAACGCTCGCTTCCCGATAACGGCAGAAAACGAAACTTCAGGGGGCGGCTAAAATAAGCTGGCGCCAGCACGGCGGCGGGCGCGCACGGAGATGTGCACACGGAGTCGAAGGTGAGAGAGCTACGAGGGAGTTGAGAGGGAGGGCGAGGGGAGCCACCGAAGCGGCGGAGTTGACGCGGCCAAATCCGCTTCCCTGCCGCCCTCCTCCCTCACCTTCGACGGTCTCCGCGCGCACCCGTGTGCCGGCGCCGCCCGCTCGCTCCCTGAAGCTACGTTTTCTGTCGTTATCGGGAAGCGACCGTTAGCCGGCGTGGGCAGTTTCGTGGCCCGCACTTGCGCGCCGCGATATTTCACGACTCGCACCGTTCGTGCATCGTGCTATGGTGCACGAATACTTCAAAAATACATCCTTTTAATTCGAACAAATTTTCGGGCCTCTTCGAGTTCGAATTATCGAGATTCGACAGTAGTTTTAAATGTTTCGATGATACGAATTTCGGCTCATACGAATATTTTTCGTGACCCCGTGAGATTCGTATCATCGAGCTTTTACTGTATAAATATAAAACAAGTATGGGAAGCTGTCCATGGAAAAAAAGTTGTGCACTTTAATTTTTTTTTATTTCTTGGACGGCACCATGTTTTCCGCACGCCTGCTGCTTGCTCTCGGAGTAAACATGGCGTCCCCGGTGCCGGCGGTACCGTGTGCGGCCGCAAAGCTCTCCTTTTCGTTCTCCGAGGAGGCGTGACAAGAAGTGTGACAAGAAGTTGGTCTCTAAACAAACTAAGCAGGTTATCTGCAATGCCTACGCTGGAGTAAGGTGCTGTCAGCCCGAGCTGTCGACGAATTCTGTGTGCGGGACTGTCGCCGAGCTCACCGGAGTGAGTATGCGAATGGTAACTCGAATCAAGGCTGAAGCTCTGCGGGCCCCACTCTCCTCTCCAAAGCGTAAGAAACTGGATTTCTCAGACTAAGCTGGGTAACTTGGCATGACCGCCAAGACGAGGATGCTGCACTACGACACGTTTGCGTTGACAGTGTTGTGGCACAAAGTGCACAGCTATTTCATGCGCAATGAACTACCTACATCCGAGAAGCTACGTAATGACGTGATCAGCGACCCTGACAGGGACATGCCAACGATCAGCACTCGCACGATGCAACGAATGCTGAACGACTTGGGGTTCGTCTTCCGAAAAAGAAAAAGGAATTCCGCATTGCTCGAAAGAGACGACATCATTGCTTGGCGTCGAAAGTACCTCCGAACAATCCGAGAAATGCGGAGGCAGCAGCGGTAACTTCTTGCGTGCGTTGTTTTAATTTCTGCAAACTTTAGTGGCACGTGCTTGTTGGTAAAAGTGTAGACGCGAATGATGAGCATGCGTGTGTACCTAATGGTAAGCGAAAACGAGAGGTATGCTTTGCATCAGTGATCACCAAACATGTGCTTTTGACGCGAGTGATCGAAAGAAAGCCTTACATAATCCTAACTTAAGTCGCAGCAAAATTCCCCAGTAAAATAAGGTAGCTGTTCATGCTTGCGCTTGTATGGGCGGTAGTTGTGCATGCTGTGCTCAAGGTGCAAATTGCCCTTGATAAGCTAAGAAGTGCGAAGTATGCATCGAAATTTTTTGCTTGTGCAAAACAAAAAGAAGTGCTTGTCAGCCTTACAACTTCCCTAATTGACTATAACGAAGACTTCTGCGATGATGGGCACTCACCTGAAATAGTGCTAAACTATGTTCTCAGTGCTCCTGCTAACACACTGCTCAACAATCTGTGTAAAGTTGAGAATAACAAGCTGGCTGAAAGCAAGACTGCAAAGCATAACAAAGATGAAGACAAACTGACTGAAAGCAAGGCTTCGAAACGGAAGCTGAAAACTCTTAGCATAATCATTTTTCTGAAGGATTCTTCTGCCTGCATGCATTATTATGTGTCATGAATAAATATGTGTCAAAAGAAAATTTATAGCTGTGCATTGTTATAAATTCCATGTGCTCGGCTGTGAAGAGCCTGGTGAATTATTTTAAGCCTACGTTTTGCAGCAGTGTGACTGTAAATTGGATGGTGGAGTGTTAAGAGTGAGAAGCATGTCTGAGCTGGTCAGATGTGCTGCTTGTAAGTGTGGTTAGTGTAAATAGACATTATATGCAGATGTGATGTCCAATCGGACGGTGTGTGCGTTAAAGCGCGAGAGGCATCTCTGAGCTGGTCACACGTGCTGCTTTGTGTGTGTACAGTGTAAATAGACATTATATGCAGACGTGCTGTCCAATTGGATGGGGCATGCTGCTGCTGGATGTGCAGTGGAATGGCTGCAGAACTGGGATGAGCAACTCCGTAAGCAGAATCGCAAGGTGTGTGATACTCGACAAACACACAACTGCCGAGTTTCGCAATATTGAACTTTTGTTTTTCCCGCCCAACTGCACTTCCCTCATCCAGCCGCTTGATCAAGGGATCATTATGTCTTTCAAGGCAGGCTACCCCAAGTGCTTGGATGATCGCGTGCTTCTCAATATCAGTTTGCAGCGAGAAACGAAAGTTGACTTGTACATGGCAATTGAAATGCTGCAAGCCGCGTGAATGAGAATATGGCTGAAGTTGAAGCGTTGTGGAACGCTTCAACGGCGGCCGCTTGGCTAAGTGGCCTTTCTTTTACTATGGTGCCCCTAGCGGCAGGCGCTGGCTCTATATCAAACTGATGCAGGAGTTTCGTGACCAGAAAAAGCTATTAAGGAACTATGGTACTATGTTGGGCGAGTTAGTGCACAACTAATCCGCCGTACTGTGGCGCAAAGCAAGAAACCATAAGGAGACATAAAGCCGAAATTATCCATACGAATATTAGTCTCGTTTTCATTACAAACTTTGAAAGAGTAATGCGATCCAAGTCATGCTTCGTACTGACTAGCTGAGAGGCAAATATTAAAATTACCAAAAAAATTTCATGTAAAAATAAGAGAAGGCATGTGAAACAATGACACAAAGGGATTATTGTAATTGCAATGGTCTTCACATATTTGCCTGCGTTATATTATGTGTTTCAGTAGTACAGCACAAGAGCTGTATTATGCAGTAGAAATATGAGGCAGTTTCATCAGGAAATGTGTGCACTAAATATATATATATATACGAGCACACAGCACGAAAATCACTGCACAAACGCGAGGACCTTTGTGCAGAAAGAACGGAGCCGCCTCACCTAATATTCCAGTTGAAAGGCGAAGCGGCCTGTGGAATCTCGTTCGACATGCAGTGTTATGAGAAAATGCGACCACAAGAACGCAATAGAAAATCAAGGATCTTCGATGCATGTGTTCGCAGTCAACTTGCGTATCCTTTCTTTTTTTGCTTGCTGAATTTCTGTCAACAAAAGTCCTTAGTGCACTTATCATGTGCACTAAGGACTCCCCTCCAGGTTCATCAGCCAAACATGAATGAGAACCACAGCGTGTACGGTCATGTGTTCAGTGCTTGCCATATATCCTGTGCAACACCATTCCTACAAAGAATCACAATAGGATTAGCACACATCGAGTTATTTCCCCAACTGCAGCTAAAAGTGGATGGCTGCGTTCCCAGCACACGCAACAAACCAAATGTCACGTGTTCCGATGCCCTGTGCAAATGCACATGAGCTTTGACTTTTGAAACGTGATTTCCAGTACGTGGTCTTCTCAATGGAAAGATCATACTTGCATTATCATTGCACTAGCATAATGCTCACGCCCCCGACATTAGCCATTTTCTTTTTTTGAGTAATCGTTGTAACCTTGAAAATCACTCAAGCGACTTCCGTCATGCGTGTTGCGGCCAGTGATGATTGCGCATGGCAGCCGAGCGGAGTTTCCCAACATTTCTTTTTCCAAAGATTTTCCGCCATTGCATGCACAGCAGCAGAAACGAGAAAAAAAAAAGCGGAGATATGGACTGCACGAATAAGGCACGCAATATGTGCACAATTTACAATATGTAGGCGGATGGCCCTTAGAAAAAGGTACTTTTAGCAAATAAACTGTTTCTGCAGTTTCTGCTTGAGTAGATCCTATACTCTTATTCCAAAGGCCCGTGTGAGGCCTTGACATTGGATGCCTATGTCATGGGGAGCTAGAGACACTGTCCCGAGTGAAAGCAATGGCAAGGGCTATGTGCAAGTGCTTGCGATGGCTATCATGACCATAATGCTCATGCGATAAGTGCTAGCAGCAGTGAGCACATGTGCATTTCCTAAAGCGCTATCGCTCCACTTACCATTTCACTGTAGCGCGGCTTTAGAAACTTGAATGGATTGTGATCTTCAATACCTTGCGCACAAGAGCTGAGCGACTTCTAGCGGATGCGCCATAGCAACCACGACAGCACAGCAAGTATGCCGGAAGTGTGCGTAATGTCTGTCCCAATAAAACAGCCTAATCAGGCGTACTATGCTCTCTATTTTCTAAGGGCATGCAAATTATCATTTTTGAGACCGAATTGGATGCAGCAAAAGACGAATTGAATAGTGACAATTCGATTCGCAAACAGAATTGAATAGGACAATATTAGAATGGTCATTCAAAGTTTTGAATATTTGCACACCCCTACTATTTTTTTTTTTTAATTTCCAGCAAATTTATGCTCACAGTACACCCGCAACCTTCGAAATTATGGTTGTTCTGCCTGGATAGAGTTCTATGACTGCGGTATATTTGGGGCAACAGCCAAACAAGTAGATATTTCCCCCCTTTTTTCTAAACACAACTGCGTGGCGTCGCCTGGTGGGGGAACCTGAACTATGTGCAAGATGGTGGCCGTGATACAATCACCTGAAGTATTCATATTTTGCCCAGATGACCGAAGAGTGGAAAATTTGTGAGCAGAATTGGTGGACTTCAAGAATGTTGACTTGTTTTATGAACAGTTGCCCCTCACAACCATGCCTCAGTGGCGCTGCGGGACTCGAATAATGGGTAAAGCAATGCAAAAGGCATTTACATTTCTACCCGTGTGTTGTCCAACTTGTTTACAATCGCTATACTGGGCTACACTGCCGGCCATAGATAGTCATTCGAAAAAAATCCCCCTTAATCCTAAGAGGAGGCGAAAACTGTCACAGCATGTTATGCAGTGAAACAGCTAAGAACATGGCGTGTTCACAGACTTTGATAGAAAACTCGTGCATTTTGACACTTGCCTGGGCAGCCCAAAGCACACACTCACATGGTTGTCATGGTGCTCCTTCAGGAGACGCAAGTGGAGAAAGCCAGTTCACATCCGTGTGCCCAACAGCTGAAACAAAAGTAAGGGACAAGTGACTTGAAGTAACTATTTTGCTTAGTGCAACAATATTTGACAACCAACAATAGTTGATATGTTGGAAAACCGAAGCACGGTAGCTACATGGGCGAGTTGGTACAACTGCATCTTTACTTAGGTACACTGCGAACAAACAAGGAGAAACTTTCAGTCATGAGTCAGCGTTCGTGCTGTGTCTTTCTCCTTGTTGATGTTGGTTCGTTCACGTTGTTTGATAATGAAAAACAGCACCAAAAGTAAATTTTTTCATCTGCAGTCATTTTGTTTACCTAGACCAATGACATGAACGTGGCTGTAGTGTTGACTGCACATTGCATATTTGAAGCTGCGTTGTATAAATGCAAGAAGGTTCAGAGAAAGCCCAATTTGTTGCAGCTGTTTCTTTTTCGTGGTTTTTCGGCTGCCTGACAAATACGTAATCTTGCGCTGTAAAAAATAAAATGCCACTTTAATTGTAACTAAGCAGTAATTTTGGCTTATCAGACTTTATATAGCAAGACACATGATCCCGGACACAAATAATGACATGGGTCATCAAAAAAAAAACAAATTTCCTGTAGCCTTTTCACTTGATAAGCGATCTGAAGTGCAGAGTCCAAAATTCACTCATATTTTGTGACTTGATGGATTTATTGAAGATTTATTGCATGCCTGAAGAACCTATTCCAAATTACTGAGCAGAGATCAGGTGCTCCCAAAGTGACTTGATTGATAAATGGATTTATTGGTGCAAGGGCCAGTTCTGGCCAAAGCACTCCAACACATGGTGAAATGAGTTGTCAACAGTATATTATGTCGAGCATGTAACATGGCTGTAAAGGCGCCTAAAATCAGTCGCTGTGTAATATACCTCTGCCACTCGGGCACCCACAAACGCCCTTTAACTCTGTCATCTTTACATCAGGGGAGTTGCGCTCCACGCCAAGTTAAGTTAAATGGAAATTTTGGGTGAAGGGAGTTAGGCAATGACCATTACGGCTGGATGGAGTACTCTCGTTCCCATATAGCTATGCTGCGAAGAAAACCACACTAATAAAATCGTCAACTGGCTCACTTATAAATTTGAGCATTTTAATTTTTTTTTGCCTTGGTGTCCTTAAAAATTTCTTTTTAAGGACATCAGCACCTTTACCCTCTACACCACGTTGCCCACACACGAAAGCAAGAGAACAGTGTGGCCAGCATCACTTTCAACTTAGCTATGCTTGGAAAACAAAGTCTTGCGGCAACCTACAGCAAACTTTTTCACTGTTTTTATTACATTACATACTGCTTAAAAACATCTGCCTGTAGATTACGTTAACGGCGACTGCATATGTGAACAGTTGCACGTGGAAGCGCAGCAGTGCCATTTCCGTCCCATGCAGCAACCGTCAAAAGCTTGCACTGTGCCACGTAACACAGCCGCAACTACATTGCTGTAAATCTCCAAGGAATTTTCATGTTTAATAGAGTTTGCGGGTGCCCGTGTGACAGGGGTATTAACGGGTAAAATACAGGGTTTGTCCGGGAAGTAGTAGGACTGATTTTTTCCCACCAAAAATGTGGTGGAGGGGGATGGGTGGTGCGCTGGTTGGGTGGTAGGGGGTCTTATTAGCTACGAGCACACCAGTCATCTCCAAGCCTTCACAGAGTGTAGATCAAGTTTAAGGTGAACCCCTTTCAAGGTGCCTTGTCATTTGCACAATGAATCATTTGTTAGAGCAGCGTTATGCAGTGAAGTTTTGCATCAAACTGGGTAAAACTGCGAGTGAGACATATGACATGATCAAGACTGCTTATGGGAGTGATGCCATGGGTCGATCAAGTGGTTTTGAGTGGCACAAATTGTTTCAGGAGGGAAGAGAGTAAGGAGAAGATGAGCAACGGTCAGGACGCCCTTAAACAGCAAAAAGTGACGAAAACTTCTGGCGTTTTCACTGGTCGATCTGGGGCAGGATTTTTTGCTCCACGGCGGCGAAGCCAAATTTCGCTGGTGGAGTTGGAGCAGGTTCGCGCTTTCCACAGGTCGTTTCGGATCAGCTCGCTCCACGTCAGATTGCTCTCACTTGCTCCGCTGCTGAGGCGCGAATTCGGGCGGAAATAGGATGACGCATACATCACTTACGCTCGCTGGAGGACGGCGATTTTAGTGGCCATGGAAACGCACAGAGCGGAAGTCTTTTTGTGACGTGTGCGCACAGACTTCCGGTACAATCCAGTGCGGAGCATTTTTGCTCTCCGCTGGCAGATAAGGATTGGTGAAATGTGAGCACTCGCTCCAGGATTTTGGCGGCCACTCTAGATCGTACAGTGAAAAACACCATTATTGAAAGCACGAAATATTTTGAACTCCGACCGCAGATTGAGAAAAATTTGTGCAAAATTGGTGCCGAAGGTGTTAATCGATTAAGAAAAACAGAGGTCTTGTAATTTGTCAAGAACTTCTTGATTGTGTTCGTGACGATCCAAATTTTCTTGACAATGGTATTGCCGGAAACGAGTCGTGGCAGGACCCCGTGACAAATCTCTGAATGGCACACCCCCGCCTCACCTCCCCCCCAAAAAAGCCCGCATGAGCAAATCGAAAATTAAATTTATGTTGGATCTTTATTGACTGCAAAGGAGTGGTTTACAGAGAGTTTGTACCACCTGGTCAGACTGTGAATGCTGCATTCTACGTGGAAGTACTTGAAAGACTCAGAAAATGATTCGCTCGCATCCGTCCAGCAGTAGCTGTATCATGAAGGCTCCATCACGACAATGCGCCGAGCCACACTGCCTTTGCTGTCATGGACTTCCTGATCAAACACGGCACCACACAGCTTCCCCAGCCACCCTACAGCCCAGATGCCACTCCTTCAGACTCCCTCTTACCCTGACTGTAATGGGTCATGAAAGGACAGAACCACGGCTCGGTGCAGGCCGTAACGAAGGAGCTGAAGAGCATTCCAGTTTCTGCATTCCAGGGAGCCTTCAGTGATTGGCAGAGTCGTGGAACCGCTGTGCTGATGCAGAAGGGGCATATTTTGAAAACTATTAAATCAATGCATCAAAACTGTGAATAATAAAAAAATTCAGTCCTACTACTTTCCGGATATATCCTGCATATATGACTAAAGCCTTGACAGTGACAACTGAGATGTGCTACCACCAGAAAATATAGGTTTAGATGTGATCATAAGCTACAACCAGGGTTCGTACACAATATTTGGCTCGAAATTCAAGGACATTTCAAGGATGCAAAAAGGCAGAATTCAAGGAGTGTTAGCGTAATTTATTTCCTCACATGACTTAGGAAAGGCGCCCTATTTTCGCATTAATTTCTCTTTCAAGAGCTGTTATCTCCGCTTCTTTTTCTTTGCTGTTCGACGGAAATTGTTTGCCTTGACAAGTCCAGGTCATTTTTTTGCTTCGGCGTCTTCCGAAAAGCGATCCGCTGACTCCTGCAAGCACCTTCAGAGTTTTTTGGAGCTTTGCCTTCTCTTGCATGCTCTGTAGCTCTAGCTCGAGTGCTTTTCTCTTCAAGGTTAGCTGTTGTGCTACAGCTTGCTTCTGTTCCTCCATGTATAACGCATACCCATGCCTGGCTTGGACCACAGATGACTCCAGTTCTTTCGACAGTGGAATGTTAAGCAACCCCCCATGGGTTTTCACGGCCTCGCAGATGACTCATTGTGAGATATACGAGTGCTCTGCCATATTTTCGACCGCGATCTGCTTGCTTACACTGAAACCACTTTCTACTGAAGCCTGCCCATGGCTAAGCAAGAGAAGGACCTTCAGTACTTCCCATAACATCGAGAACGCCGGGTCATGCTTCAAAAGGCGCACGAAGAGAACGTCAAAGCGTTCATGGTCTCTTTCATAGTTTTGTAGTTCATGCCGTTTTTCTTGGCAGAACTGAATGTACCGTGCACACACAATATCTCTCTTGTGCTCAGAAAGAAGCTTACTGTCAATTAAACAGTTAACAACTCTCAGCTTCCCAAGACACATTTCTGTCTTCAACAGCTCTCTGGGGTCGAAACATGACAACCTTCAAACCAGAGTGTACCTAAGAGGTCTTCCCTCCATGATTTTCAGAATAATGTTCACAATGAACTTCCGACACTTGCCCCTAAATTCAAAAACACACTTGGTACTCGCTTTTCCGCTCTTTAAGATCTTCTCAGCCAAACATCCAACGTCCACCTTCTCAAGTGACGTGTAATTGGCAGTATCATGAACATCATTTCGCAGCACTTTCGTGATGCTCGTGGCTTCTGTCAATACTCAGCGCTTCACAAACCTTGCAAGGAGGCTCCTCAAGACAGTTTCAAGCTCTTTTGGTAAAAAAACGTCTTTGGAGAATCACTCTCAAAAACAGTCAAGAAAGGCTGCACAACCATTGCAACGTTTAGGGAAAAGTTCAGTTTCGCAAGTGCAAGCTGGTCCTTTAGAAAAGCACTGACGTTTTCATACTCTCTACATTTCAGCAAGGGTAGCCTATGGTTGCTCACTGCTTCGGTGTAGTGCCTCACATGCTCCCACATAGCCAGGGCTCTCTCCAGTACTGGCACATTTCCCAACCGAACGGTGGGGTATGAAAGTGGAAACAGCTTGCTCCCTGTTTCTTCAACAAAATCTTCACGGCGGGCCGGTGCATCATGGAAGAGTGAGAATAAGCTCGACAGAAAGGTGTCAACTAGCCAGCTAGTCGCACGCATTCCTGCTTTGTGAGCATTATGCACTGTGTGCAAACCACATAAACCAATATCCAAGCACTGAACTTGAAAGTCATTCTTCATGTGCTGCTGCAACTTGTTGAAAGGACTCCAGTTGACATTCGGGCCGTCTATCGAGAGCTGCACAATCTTGCTCAGGGGAAAGGACGCGAGTATTTCCGTCAACTTCTGCATAAGGTCGTCCGCTGTGCTGCGACCCATGAATGTCGAAGTCAGATATCTGGTTGTCACCTCAGTTATTCCACAATCTGACATGAACATCAAGTTGGTTATTTTGCAGGTATTCATTCAAGGTTTCGTCAAAAAGCACACCAAAATTGTCAGACTTCTCCATCATTTGTTGTACTTGCAAAGTGAAAGATGGATGCAGACCGTGGCACGCGACGTACGCACATTTCTTTCTCAGAGCAAGTGAAGCTTCTAGCGACCTCGCTATCCAGAAACATCTTTCGGAATAGCTGGGAAATGGATCCACTGGAGCTGTAGGAGTAGTGTGACGACACAACTTTCATCGTCCACAAAATCTCTGCGTAGATCACGGAATCACACTTTCTGCAGTCTTCGTCAAGTGTTGCAGCCCGAGAGGTAGTTGCCGTGCATTCACGCTGACAAGCAGCCTCGCACGACAGATTTGCCGCTTGCATGAAACTTGCGACAGATGAGCAGCCCTCAGCTGCTGCAGCTTTGGATCGGTGCTTTGCGCCTTTATGGTGGCTCTTCAAGGCAGATTGCGCCATCGTTGCAATGTCGACCGTCTTCTGACATACTGCGCACATTGCTCGATAAGGATCGCTTGGTTCCGATCTCGCCCAGTGACCATAGTCCGCACATTGCAGCCACGCAGGCTGAAACTTGCACTTCCCGCCCAACATCTTGTCAAAGTAAACACACAACGCAAACGCGAACTTCACTGAAATGATGCGCACGAGGCCGACAGACGGCTCGACTATAGCGTGTAAAAGAGCACTTACTAGTGTGCCAAGCGCGGGTGTCGCGGTAGCACCGAGTGTGACGCCTGCCGCCGCCGGCAGCTTGGTGCACTGCACTACGAGACTGTGCCGGACCCCCCATGCTGAGACATGGTCGGGCTTCAGGCGAGACACGACGCGAGTCTCCCCACTTGCCCAGTGATCTGCCTCTTATGTTCTTGTCCCAATCGGCGATACGTTCGTGGTCTGCGGACGCGCTGGGTAATGAGATGAGCCGTTTCTTTCACGTCTCTGTCTGGGAAATCGCGGTTTCGCGACCTGTTCAAAGTTTCTTTAGACAGACGAGTGCACACATAGATACAAAACACCCACTCACAAGAAAAGACTGCAACAAAAGCGGCAGAAAGGCGCGTAGCAATCAACGCATCGCAAATGAACGCGAGTCAAACACAGCAGGGTTTAGCATGGTGCTGACAGGCATCGCTGTCTGGTGGCCCACAGCGGCAGGCATCACTGCCCGTCCCACCGTCCAGCGTCGGAGACGCTCGGGGGGACGGCACACTAGAGTATATTCTAGGCACTATACACCAACCGAGCGAGTGACATGCCTCGCAATGGATTGGATTCGATTTCCAATGCATATTAGTTGCCAGACAGCTGCGGAATTTAAAACCAAAACTTCCCGATTTTGCCCTTTAGTCAACACAGCTTGTTTTCAAGGGCATTCGTAAGCAAAAGGGCCTTTAAAATCAGTGTGGCTTGCAGAGGTACATTGTTAATTTCCTTTAGCGGAACAAATCCTAAGGGATTTTCAAGGATTACAAGGAGCTCATGGGTATTCAAGTAGGATGGACCTACTGCTGCATCCCAAAATGACATTTCATGCATGATCCATAGAACCATATGCACAGGTCATGAAAGGTTACAATTTTTTTTTTTTTTACAAATAAATGGAATGAAGAGATGGAAAAAAATATTGCACAACAGAAGCAATTATGTATGCTAAAGACATGTCAACAACTAAACGTCAACAGAGCAAAAGAATTGCCTTCATAAAATTGGGCAGAAAATATCCCGGTGGTTCGAATGCGAAGCACACATCATGGGCAGTGCAAGGGTCCAGGTGACCACTGTGAATTACGTTCAAAATTACGTGAGGTTTTGTCACATCAGTATGGAACGTGCCATTGGACCTGCACAGTGGGCATCATGTAATCACGCATTTTGGAAACCAGCATCGCAGAACTTATCTAGCTGACCGCATAAACAAAGCTAGTAGGTAAACTCGGCTCAACTAGAAAGTGCAAGCTTTGGTGCACTTTATCCCAGGAGGGCACAAACAGCGCCTTTGGCTACAGGTCACAACAGTTCATGCAATTACCTTGTATGCTTATGTCAAAACATTTAATTGAAAAAGAAAGGACAAAAACAATGGGCTCAACAGCGTGCAAGATGATTTCAGGCCACTGATCACAAAGCAAACTTATGAACCTGTATTCGAAATGCAATGAGTCGGCGAGAGTCAAGTCACTGCGCTTTTTCCCTGTACAAGTATGCATTACTCTTTCACACAGGAGGGCGGCTGTAAGCATCACAAAACGGGCATGTACTCCAAACGACTTGAGTTGAGGAAGCATCCTACTGAGCTGCCGATATCGGTAACACGAAAATACACCTCAAGCTGAAAATATTTTTTGACGCAATACACGAAGAATTTACTTCGCGGAACTGAGCACTGGTAATTATGGTGACACAAACTAGAAGCTACGCCTATTTCTACGCGTGACGAAGGTTTGGAGACTTTAGGCGACGCTCCTATATAAGGCTGGAATCGCCGCATTCCGACGAACGTCTTCATTGCTGATCGGGAATGCTCGAGTCACTGTGACAAAAATATTAGCGCCTTTATCAATGTGCGATGTCTGCTAGAGAGAAAGTGCACAAGAAGTGTTTGATAAGGCAGGTTAACACCGCGGGTGCTGTCGACAGCAAAGCGCAAGGCCACGAAGCTGCACGTGACATCACGCACGCACTTCACACTTGTTACGCAGCCAACATTAAACATGGCGGAAAAGCAAAATGAGGTGCAGACCAAACTTTTCCGCAGCATTGCCAGTCTGCGTGTGTTTAGCGCTGCTCATTACAAAGAGAACCCTCGTGACTATAGCGCGTCCATCAGAAACAATGGCCAATAGCTAGCACTAGCGTAAAAAGTCGTTAAACTATATCTGCTAGCAGGAAGCAGCGTACGGTCACTGAAAAGCTGTCGGGGTTTTGGTCGCAGTGTCAAAAGTACGCGCTCAAGAGGTTAGAGAACCATTTCATGTAGCACAGCGATTAGGGGCCGTTGACAAGCAGAGAAAAGAAATTCCGAAATAACGCTAATTTACAGTGAGGTCACGCTATACAGGCGACATATAGGCGGCTTACATGGGGAAGCAGCCAAGCAACAACCAATGTCCTGTGGCAGGGCTCCAAGGGGTCCGCAAAAATCACCTTGCACGCGCGCGAAGCACATACAACACACGTGCGCACATCGCGTCGCCACCCTAAAGTTGTGCCGTTGTCAGATGGGAAGAGGACTTGGCACCCGTAGGTACCGCGCCCCAGAGCGTTCATGTACTCAACAACCCAGCATCATTCGGTACATTGACCCCGGCACCCCCCCCTACCCGGGCTCACTGGGTGGGGGGCTTTGATTCGGGCCAACGGTCCTTCCCGGACAAGGGGACCGCTGTGGAGCGGCGCACACCGTGCTATTTCACGCTTCACACAAACAGCCATGTCGGTCGTCAGGGACACAAGCCCATCAGATCCCTGGATTGCCTCGACGGAAAAGGTGTCAAGGCAAACAACCATGGAGACAACAGAAGCCGTCCGCGGCGCAGCGCACTCTGTTGCGCCAGCACCGGTTCCAACTCTGTGTTCCACTGAGGCGAACGGAAATACGTGGATCGACTGGCGCATGCTGTTCAGTCGAGTGACCTTAGAAGCATGCATCATAACTTAATGGAAAGCTTTCCACCTGACTCTTCAAAAATCACAGCTGGGCGAGCCCACACTTTGAGAAACTTCTCGCCTAGGTGATGCCGTTCCCGGGTGAGATGAAACCAGACTTCCTTCCGTGCTTTTTCAAGCACTTCATGAAGACCCGGCGCCGCTCCCCCGAAAACCGCATCACAGCGTGCTAACCAAACTTGGTATGAGCACTCGACAAGAAGAAGCACGAACTGGTTGATCGCCTGGCTGGGCAAAGGGTGCAAGAAACGGACTGTCTGAAATGGAACGCCTGGGAGACTAAACAAACTAGCTATCCGTTGGAGGAGAGCAGCAGAAAGTAAACACTGCGAAAAGATGTGAACTGTATCTTCTCGACCGCGACAAAAGGGGCACACTCCACGAGCCGGGATGGCTGTGAAGGGTCGGAAGCTAATCGGCAAACAGCCTCGTGCCAGGCAGTACATGAATGTAGCTCGCCTGGCGTCAAGGAAGCTTGCCGTAATGAGCTTCCAACTTGGTCTGTGAAAAGACAGGTCATACCTTTGACAATGCGGGGGAAGACCGGGGGTAAGGATGTCAACTAATTCTTGGAGCGGAGTAGAAATTACATCGATGTCGGAGTGGACCTTGCGAAGGCGTGCCAACGAATTGGCAGCCATCGCATAGAATGGGGACGGGGTTCCTGAGCGAGGCACACAGTGAGAAAATGTGCTCTGGGAAAACAAACGGAGTCTAGTGCTAAGGAATAAGGAAGTAAAGCTTCGAGTCAGGAGCATATCTGAGCTAAGGGCAACCTGGGTCCACCTGACGTGCAGTGCAGCAGCTACGATGCCCAAGTCGGGAATTCCGAGTCCTCCCTTATCCTTGGGCAGCTTAAGTACCTGCCTAGCTACACAGCCAGTTGTCCCTTTCCAGAGAAACCGAAAGAGAACCCTCTCCAAGATAAGCTTGGTTCGGGTTGGAACAGGGGACACACATGCTACATACGTGAGAAAAGAAAAAAGAAGAGACCTAAGAATGTTCGCTCTAGCTGTCAATGGACACGACAACACGCTGAACTCCTGAATCCTGGTTTCAAGCTTCTCTTTAGCTTGCTGCCAGTTTTCAGAAGACAGGCCGTCTGGATCGAATTGGAAACCGAGAATTCGCAACCGCGTTTTCACGGGTAGACCATGAACGGGCTGCGGGCTGGACGGAGTGGAGTTCAAGTACATGGCTGCACTTTTCGACCTATTCAATCTCGCACCGCTCGCCCTGCAGTAACTGTCCATGACGTCCAGCACGGTGCATGCTGATGCCTCGTCCGGGACGACAATAGACAAGTCGTCTGCATAGGCGAAAAGTGCAACTGGAGGGGAACCTGGTGGAAGTAGGAACTTGCCAATTCTACTGTCACAGGATAGCCTCTGCAGAAGGGGTTCGAATGCGAGTACGTAGAGAGCAGGTGAGAGCGGATCTCCCTGCCGTACACCACGACCCACAACGAAAGCCTCCGAGACGCGATCCTGTATGAGAACAGCAGAAGTCGGTCGAGAGTACAAAGCTTGGACCATACGCTGAAAACCCACGCTAAAGCCGGCCTCCTTCAAAACCCGAAAAAGGTACCTGTGGCTAATGATATCGAAAGCCTTCTCCTGATCAAAGGAGCAGAAAATACCGGGAAGTTTCCTGGCATTTGCCCACAGGAGAAGGTCTCTAACTGCTAAACCGTGAAGCTGAGTGGAACGTCCCTGAACGCAGCATGCCTGGTATGGGCCCAAAACAGTGTTGAGAACTGGAGTGAGTCGCATACACAGACACTTTGCTATGAGCTTGTAATCGCAGTTCAGAAGTGTGATGGGCCGCCAGGCTCTTAGATCGGTGCTTCTCGACTCATCCTTGCACAGGAGAGTGATTAGCCCCTCTCTTTGAGACGCTGACAAAGTCCCTTCACTGAGCAGCCTGTTCACCAATGATGTGAAAGGCTTCCCTAACAGTCTCCAAAACTTCACATAAAATTCAACTGTCAAACCATCGGATCCTGGACTGCGATTGTGCTTCATAGACTTCAATGCTTCCAAGAGCTCGTCTTCAACTATGGCTGTGTCACCAACCACCGGCGGTTCGGTTGGTGGAACGAAAGGAAAAACAGCCGGAGTGGCAGCTGGCTCAGCATAAAGGTTCATGTAGAACTGCCTTGCCAGTGCAAGTACTCCTTCTGGTGAGTCGACTAAGCTACCATCACTTGGATCTACTACGGAAGAGAGAGTTGTGCTCTTCCTTGAAAGATGCCTGCGGAGAATGTTTCTGCTGCACCACGCTTCCATTTCCCACCGCTCCGCTCGGGTTATAGCTCTCAAGCTATCCCAGCGTCGCTGTAGGAGAATCCGAAGTTCCTTTCGGAGTGAGGCCAGCGCCGGACCAACCCCAGGCCCACTAGACAGTGGCTTCGAGAGCAGAAGGATCGCGTCGGAGACGATTTTTATCTCCTCGCGCTCCTCCCGCGCCCGACGCTTGCCCCAGGACCTGAAGCACTCGCGGACACTGGCCTTCACTTCGTCCCATTCTCTACCTTCTAGATCCGCTCTGTTGTGCAGCGAGCGAAACAGAATGGACGATACCTCTGCGGTTGCCTGCCTGTCTTTAAGGAGCCGTGGGTTTAGACGCCACGGTCTCTTCCCCTGCGGCACTAAACTCGAGTCGGCAAACCGCAGTGTCAGGAAGCGGTGGTCGCTAAGAGCAGAATGAATTACCTTGGAGGAATGCATACTGGGAGCCAGTGATGACGAGACATAAAACCGATCGATGCGGCTCTTCACCCCTCTCCCCGTCCAAGTCATTCCTGACTTCGCAGGGCGAAGCGTGCGCCAAGCATCAACCAGTCCCAGCTCATCAACGAGCCCCCGTAGTACAATATCTCCAGCCCTATCCCTGAATTTCGGAATACCTCGTTTAGTTACACGATCTACTTGCTCTAACACACAATTGAAGTCACCTACAAGAATAAGCCTGGAAGGGCCCACTAAGTAGGGATCCAATGTAGCGAAAAACTCTTTTTGACCTTTATCTCTATTTGGAGCATAAACATTAACAATTCGAATGCCAGAATCAAGATCCACTGACAGAATGCGGCCCTCGGCATCCCTGGCATGGCGTAGAACCAGGCCCGTGAAGCGCGGCATCAAAATGATGGCCGTGCCTCGGCAGCCTGACCCGCCATAACTCCAGAAAGACCTCGTGCCAAAAGTCCTGTCAAAGTGGCTGATCTGACCTAACCTGTGGACATATGTTTCCTGAAGTACAAGAATATCTACATTTGCGGATCTAGCTAAGTCGACTATCGCGAACCGTTTTGAATTTCGAGTCAAGCCTCTACAGTTAAAGGTAGCTAGAGTGAGAGAAAAAGCCATATTGAGTGGAAGAAAAATTTAGCAAAAGACTAAAAGAGAGCTAGAGAAAAACAAGAAAGCTAAAGTAAAAGGAAAAGGCTAGTACTGGGTAATACTAGCCGCAAATAAATCGATGGTACAATTGCCTAAGCGAGAGTCTCCTCGAGCGGAGACCCCGCGGCTGTTGATTCATACGACTTATCTGATACAATCGAACAGTCGCAATCGAAGCCCTTGCAGTGTTCACAAGGAGTGTCCTCCTCGTTTCCTGAAGAGTCCTCCATTTCTGACTCTGACCCTGAGGGCACCACAGCCGTGCGTTTGGGTGTAGGAAGACCAGGCTCCGAGCTATGGGAGCCACTACCTTCCGAGTCCGAAGACGACCGCCGTGAGGCCGCCTCCCTGGCCGCCGATCCAGAGCGCTTGCTACGGTTTTTCTTCCGTTTCTTACGGGACAACTCAATGAAAGGGGCCTCCGTGCTCGTGCTAGCAAGCGGTTCCGGCTCACCAGAGAGTTCGGCCGCCTCGGCGGGCACCGCTGCTGCCGCGGGGGCAACTACGGGAGCCGCGACCACCTCCTCGCCGCTTCCCCCTCCGCTCGTCGCCGCGGCGGACAGGGAAGGGAGCGCATCGGCGGCCGCGGAATCTGCATCGACTCCGGCACTGCTTCTTCGATTTTCCACTTCTGGCTACCCGCGGGCTGCCAGAGCCAGCCAGCGCGCCTTCGTTTTTTCTCGGGTTGCTCCGCCGACCGCGTGACGCACCTCCGCCGCGCGTTCGTGTTACTCGGGCTGGACGGTTCTGGCTACCCGCGGGCTGCCAGAACCTGCCAGGACGATTTTGTTCTGGCTGCTCTCTGGAAGTTCTCTGGCTAGCAGACGACAAAAAGAGGCGATGAGCGCTCGCCGCCATCTTTGTGGGGACTCGACGGATTGCAGCGCGGGCGCTTGAGGACTTTCACCTCGCTCCTGGCTTGCGTCGAGCGCGCGCCAGGTTGTTGTGGTTTCGGACTTCGTCTCCCGTACTCGTCGGCGCGGTGCGTGGATCGCTGATTGCGTTGCTTCTAGCGTTATCTTATTAGGGTTCTAACGCACCGTTCCGCCTTGCGAGGCGGTGCCATACGAGCGGCGGCGAACCATTTGAAACTTTCTTTTGTGTGTGTGTGTGTGTGTGTGTGTGTGTGTGTGTGTAGGCGCGGATCCAGGGGGGATGTCCGGATGTCCTGACCCCCCCCTCAGATTTCTGCATCGCCCCCTCGCTGACAGGGGGATGGCCCTGTCGCAAAACATATGGCCGCCAGCATTCTTCAAAAGTATTTTGCGCGAGTACCAGTGGTAGCAGCCATGTAGAAGTGAAGCTAGCTCGCTCACAAGCTTAGTTATATTCCGTAGGGGTGTGGTGTCCCGCAGTTGCCGTAGTTATTTTTTCTCATGAACACCTTGGACCTCCTGGGACCGGCCGTGCCCCACTCGTCCCGTCGGTGGCGTCGAATGAACGAGAGGACGTCCCTTTTGCCAAGCACGCCGATGTGCGCGCTAGCGCCTTCGCGCCTGATTAACATAGTTCCCCCTCGGGGTGTCATCGGTTGCCTCATTGGCTGTCATCGGTTCTGCGAGCAACCTACTTAATGAAAGTGTTCACATATGAAGTGCTCACATAATGAAGTGTTCACATATAAATAATAACAGCTAAACTAAGAACTACGCATAGGCAATTTTTTTAAACTGTAGCACTCATTGTGATCACAGTTACACGTTGACAATATCCAGCACGAGCACAGTACCGTTCGTATGCTACAAGTTTTTCATTGAAACTTTGCAGTTTTATCGTCGTACATTAAGCATAGGAGGCTCAAACCCGCCGGATCCGTTTGGCTGAGTGGGCGTTCTCGCGGAGCGGGGTGAAGCCTCGAGCCGCGTCTGCGAAGTGGGGGAGCGTGACGTCAGCGGCCAACGCCAGCGCGCGGGCCTAGGATGGCGTCGCGTGGTTAGAGAAACGGGAGCAGATGCGCTCCTTGTGTAAAAGGATGACGTCGAGTGGGAAACAAAACATGAAGACGCTGGCTCGCGCTCTCGGCTAACACGCCACATCATTGTTCTTGTAGGTGGCTTCGTGAGTCTTCCTACGCGGTGATTCGCATATCGTAAACACCCAGCGTAGTGGTTGCCGCGTTGGAGCGGGGCGTTACGCCCGTATTCAAGAACGCTCCTCTAGTCAACATAACACCTCGACTCAAGAGGAAAGATAGCGCCGCCATCCCTCCAAAGAAGTGGTCACTGAGCTTCATGATCATGCACGGGAATTCTTTAGAATTGTCGCGTCTTTATCAGTCGAGAGGCGGCGCTGTGCTTAACAAGGAAGAGTGGAGGAAGAGCTTCGAGTCGAGGGCTGTTTGAGAATAGGGGAGTTATAGTCCTCCAAATCAAACGAAGGTGTATCAGCCGAACACAAAGAATCTTCTTAAGGAAATCAAGGTGTCCCAACAGAACTCCAAAAACGGACGCGTGCTTACGCATTTATAACGAACCTGCAACAGATCATCCTAAATTTTATTTTAAGAAACAATGCAGGCTAGATATACTGGCTGTTCAAAATTAAGCTTTATGGTTTTCTTAAAATTAGGCACTGGGAGGCACGTGTAGACCATCTGCGCAAATAAGTTATGTGGCCAGGGGGACACAAAAGGAGATGATAATTATCGCTGTTAGCAGCCGAATTAACTAAAATTGAATAATTAACTTTTTATTGACCGCAGTAAGTGTGTGTGTTTTTATTCAAAAGTTAGAGGCCGTCGTGTTTCTACACAGTTTTACTTGGAAGAATTTTTCTGGCTTGTCTGTGCTCCGAGATATCCAACTCCAAATTTTAATTGTCGTTCGCATGATTACGCATGCAATTTGCAAGAGAGTGAGGATCGGTGCAAAGCTCGTCCCTGATGTGACGCGGCTGTTGCGTGCGGCGTTTAGTCTGACAACAGGGTGGAGGCATTGGCAAAGATAACTGTCCCCCTTCCCCTCACGGCTGGTAAAATGAAAAAAATCGAAGAGCCCGTAAGCGGTTGTCGTAACACGCAACCGCGCAGCCTGTAAAGATGGCGGCAGCTGCCATGCCGAGATAATGGCGCGAGCGGAGAAGCCGGAGGGCAGTGCGTGTGCATAACGGTGACTAGATGACCGGGCATGGTCTTTGTCTGGGCTATGCAAATAAAGTGACTGCTGATTTCCAAGTATTGTAAGTTTTATTGAAATCAAGAGCAACAACTGCACCATCAACAGCAGAAACCTTTTTAGCTATGCTAACGAATATTTCATACTGCCGCTTTAAGTTTGGTGTTGTCATGCACAAATCTCATGACAACACTTCACCCATCAAGATGTCAATGCTCTAAAAAGTGTTCAAAATGCCTCCCTTCCACAGCAACACAGCAAACGGCCTTTAGTCTTAAGGCCGTTTCACATGGTGCGATTTTGCACTGCGATTATCGCACCGGAAGTGCGATTTCCGTCGCATGCGACGAAAATCGCAGTCGCAGGGCCGTTTCTGCGATTTTCAGCTGCGACCAACCGGTTGGTCGCAGGGTCGCAACGTCGCAGCAATCGCTGCGATTTTTCCGTCGAAATTGCGCCGAGAGGTATTTCGCGGTCTGTTTTGGAAAATGGCGGCGGTCGCTCAACGCAACGTTTATAGATACTTTTTTGTCTATAAATATTGGATCAACGAGCCTCGAACAGTGCAACTAATTGAGTGGAGCCTTGGATTACGCAATCGGTACGTAACATCAGCACCGACACGCGAATAGTGCAGATAAAAACTCGTAGGTCAGATTCGGTTCTGTGATTTCTACGAGTTTGTTGACACGCTACGTTGCTAATCTGGCGACGCTGTTTTTTAGGTTAGCTTCGGGTGCTGATAGTACGTACTTTTGCGTGATTTTCCGTTATTCACACGCGCTGCGAGTTGGTAAATACTACGAGGTGTCCCTCACGGGAAGACATGGCCTTCGGATGTCGTCCCAATTTTCTGGTTCTGGAGACAACTCGCGATATACGAAAACGCCACAGTTTTATCGCCGTATGCTTTTACGGACGGAACAATTTAAAGAATATGCAACTACGGACAAATGCTGTGGTCGCGCGTATAGCGTGACCAAATGCTTGGTCACGCTATACGCGCGACCATTTAGTTGCAGTTGGTTGGTTAGGGCTTTCATGCGCATTTTCCCCAATGAATTATCTCATTTCAAGGTTCTGTTACTTCCGCTGCGAGACGCAAAGCGAACGTGCAAACTGGATATCGTAATGAATGTTCTACAATAGCATATTTCACGCTTTGACTGGGAATAAGCAGTATTGCCGATTTATTTTCGAAGCAATATTTAAACAGTTTTTTTTTTCTAATTTTTCTGATGCATTATTTTTCTCCTGAATAAAAAAACCAATAAACATTCAGTGTGTTGCAGACTTTGTATCCTTACTGCATCTGTATTAACCCTCACATTAAAAGGTAATTGCACATTTCGCTTACTTCAATGCATCGAATTACTTTTGTTTATGCTGGTTGTAACATATCGCAGTACTCTAAGAAACTACTTAACCATAAACATCCTTGCCTTTTCTTGCTTCTCTGTCTCTACTTCCTGTAAAACAAATGCAATAATGCGAAAAGCAGGCGAACACCTTGTTTTTATAAGCAGTAGATAACTCATTAAACAAAAGCAGATCAAAATTGTGCAGTGAAGTCAGCCGGTTGCATGCCTTCGTATGAATGATAGTATCTTTTCAAGTGTGGGTGGGTCTTGCATGTCCACAGCTCATAAAGTGAGGCGTAGGTATAGCCCATCAAGATGTAGGCAATGTTGCTAATGAGTCTGCACTTACATGTATTACTGCATAAACTCGTATAACCATATCCCATCATTACTCAATCGAGCTTGCTCAGTCATATTCACCAAAATTCTACTTATCCGAGCTTGCTCCGACTCATATTCACCAAAATTGTACTTGGCCGAGCTTGATCTGACTAATATTCACAAAGATGCTACTCAGGCAAGCTTGCACTGAGTCATATTCACCAAATATCTACTTAGCCAAGCTTGCTCCGACTTATATTCATCAAAATTCTACTCAGGTGAGCTTGCACTGAGTCATATTCACCAAAAATCTACTTGCCGAGCTTGCTTTGACTCATATTCACTAAAATTATACTTGGATCAGCTTTCCCCGACTACCACATGACAATATTCACTCAAAGTTTACTCAACTGAGCTTGCTATTACTCGTATTCACCAAAATTCGACTCAGTCGGGCTGAAACGAACTCAGACTCACGGTTAGTTCGAAGTCTTGGACATTTGAGTGAGTTCACCGTGCTATGTAAACATTACATTATGTGACCTGTGCGGTGAATAAGCAAACATTGTCTATGAGTATGTGTTGCATCGGGTGAAATAAGGACAACTGTAAACACTGCAGTTAGTTTTCTAGAGTTCAACTGACCGTTGCGTGAAAGCTTCGCCTCATGTCGATTCAAGCAAGTGCATTGGATCTGCATCATATATTTTGACAATCCTGCTGTCTGTCCTAACCATTACTGGGTGGCCACATTTTGTACATTTCAACACAAAGTTTAATAAATGACTGTAGTGCAATATATATATAAAAAAAAAGATTCTTGCATCACTGCATGTATAACAATCAGAACATGACACAAACACATGCACATAAGATGCACACAAACGATAAATACATAAACAGATGAAATCAGCTAGCCACCACCTATTGAAAAAAAAAAAGGACAGGACTACGTATAACCATTCCCCTTGCCAGGTACATGGGCTATAGGAGAAACACACGTGCAACCTAGCAGTTACCTCGAGGTAGCAGCTATGGACGCTTTTGCATTTGCAGCTGGCCACTCAACCACTCAAGTGTGTTCAGTGTGCACTTGTACTTAGGCACACTTTTTATTGTCTGTATCTCAAAAATTTAATGTGGCTCCTCAAAATTTTGAGAATGTTTGGATTCTGAGGCTTGCAAAGGTAAATATTTTTATTCCATTTTCGTTCAAGGTGAAGGCTCATACAAAAGATTAGAGATATTGTCAGTGCCCCTCACTTTCTCTCAGAACATAAGTGGTCTGTTATTGAGATACTAGCAGCTTTTCAATAGCAAGAAAGGGAATCAGCTTCCCCTGTTTTCAGCATTGGGTTAATGCAGGCACTTCAGGGAGGCATAAAGTTTTGCTATAACAATAGGTTCGGGAATACCAGATTAGACTGTACCTTGACACTTTCCTTGCACTTTCTTATTTTGGTCAAATAACCCAGTTTGAAATGGCTCCAGTTAGCATGCTCTAACATTGGTCTAATATAGGTTAAGAACATGACTAGCTTAACAGACTGGGATGCTGGCTTTCATTTCCAGGAAAGGAATCATAGCACCTGCTCCAGTTGCATATGTTTTGGTTATCAGGGGTATTCAGGGATATCAGGGTTATTATTATCAGGGATATCAGGTGTTATCAGGGATAACGTGCTGAAGCAGCTAGAAGCACACGCATGCCATTAGCGGATAGTTTCGATAGCTTCTTACCTTACACTTGCCACCATGAATACAAAATTTTAGCGTTCGATTTTGTTATTAAACAAACAAACGTACTCCTAACAAGGTATTTTAATGTTAGCCGTGTGGCTACGCGGCTGCGCTACGTACTGCAGCATATTAACTTAAGCTTCTTGATACAGATTCACAGCACACTAACAGCGCAAGAAACAGGACGAGAAAATAGACGACGCCCATGTCAGCCAGCATGATACGATTCTACGTACACAAGTGACTGCAGCTCCTAAAAAAAATGTGGTGTCGGCTTTTACTCCTTTCGAAATATTCAGAGAGCACTTGTATGAATAATTACAGCACAGGCGCCGAGACGGACGAGCCAGGCTGGCACTAAGATAAACGTTCACAACACAAACTCCATTGCACGTTCAGTAATTACACACAGATCATTTGCGGCTTTGTTCAGGGGCAGACGTGAGCTTTTGGGTTGGTGCTTGCTGCTAAGTTTTGTGCAAGAATATTGCTAGGAGCAGGAACCACTAATGCGCAATCACGAGCAATACACACACACATCCGTTTTTCAGAAGCTGACGTTAATCACGGGTAGCGCGAGGGTCTCTGCGTTGACATGACGACTCCGCCGAATCCCGAATACTGCATATGCGATGACAACAGCTATAGGGGCTTGTTGATAGGTCCTCTTGTAATTTGTTTAACCGCAGGTAGAACGACACAGGCATAAAACACACACGAGACAGCACACGGCGCTGAACGACGACCTGCGAACAGCTGTTTACGTCCGCCATTTCTCCTCGTATTGAACTTCACAAACCGCTGTTGCGCACTCCAAAACAAACAAAACTTTGAAGCGTTTTTAAATTACAAAACGCACGTATTATTTGATCCTAATAAAGAGGGGTCAATTATATTATAACGCGCACGTCTTTTTCATTACATTAAACGAATTTATGCGGCGTGTGCGACAAAATCTGGCAGCAAGCAACCCTGGGCGTCGCATAATCGCATTGTTGACATCGCACCATGTGAAATGGCCGTTGCGAATTTCGCATCTGCGAAAATCGCAGCTGCGATAATCGCAGTGCAAAATCGCACCATGTGAAACAGCCTTTAAACGTCACCTCAAATCGGCCTGCGCCGAAGTCCTGCACAGACTTCAGCTCCGACAAAGAAACGCGCTGAACAAGCGCCTTGCAAACGTCAACATTGGTCGCCCCTTTCGGCACGCGACCAAAAAACGTGAACGGCCGAAGCCGTGAAGGGGCCACCATCGCGGTCAAAACCACGTGGCGGCCGCGTCTAGCCGAAGTTGAGCTAAAACAGGCTAACTGCAATGCTACAATCCTCAGCTAAACAGAAAAAAAAGAAGGTAAAAAAGCCACGATGGTCTCTCACCAAACCGCTGGACACCTGGCTTGAATCCTCGAGGACCCACGCCGTATCCAACCAGGGAGAGAAGCAGCCACAAGCAGCAGGTCACGGGTCAGGCACGCCGCACGTTCACCGGGTCCTGGCCATAGCGGAAGAAGGAGACGGGAGCGTCCAAACTCGTCGACTGCGGGAGTGAGACCCTAAAGCGCAAAGTTGAACCTAAACCCTGAAGTTGAACTGCCGCGCACAAAGCGCAAAGCGCAAAGCACGACTGGGCCGGACTGGCCGGACTACCTGAACGTCGCCCCCAGAGGGCTCCGATGTCGCTGCGCATGCGTGAGCTGAGAGAAGGTGAGAAAGGAGAACAACTCTCCTTTGCCGAATGTGACGTCACAATGCTGTTCGTTTTTGTTTTTTTTTTTTTTTTTTTGCTTTTGAAATAGCTACTCTCGAACTCAGACACTATGGCTCGCGCCTCGTGCGCGCGCGCATTGTGAACATTCAAGTTTCGTTTTTTGCACTTGCTCAGAAGCTGAAATTGCTGACATTGCGGGGTTGGGCTTGATGAGATTTGTTGCTCGAATGCCGCGACGCATTTGGAGCAAAGGTGAGTGTCGTGCGATTGCCCGTTCTCTAGCTAACACTTGTAAAAACAACCGGTTGCACATTTGAGCTATGGCCGATGTGATCTCGAAATTCGAAGGAGCACGAAATGGTTAATTGTCGCAGGTCTCGTAGTGATCGTAAGATAATTTATTCGTTCGTGCCTTCAGCAAGTACTATCGCAGTTCCTACGCGTTACCCCGATGTAAAACGAACGGCGGAAGCGTTCACGCGCCAGAAAATGCATGCACTCAACTAGCTCTATCGGTGAATGCCGTCCTTTGGTATATATCTCGTGCGTAGGTTTTTGTTTCTCCATCTCTATGGG
This sequence comes from Dermacentor silvarum, assembly GCF_013339745.2. NCBI lineage: Eukaryota > Metazoa > Arthropoda > Arachnida > Ixodida > Ixodidae > Dermacentor > Dermacentor silvarum. The sequence continues at coordinate 142,863,097 of NC_051160.1, read as the reverse complement.
ATGACTACGCTATGCGCCTCTTATTTACCCATGCAATACATGGCTGCATTCAATTACCTTGCTCACTGCTTGCGCTGACCGCGGTAGGTGCGTCAGAGGCTTTCATTTGTTGCAGTGAGATAACAAAAGCGTATTTCTTTCACTTACAGCTTCTTAGCAACTCTTTTGAGAGCCGTGGAGTTAAATCGTCGTGCAATGTGTGCGTTGTGAGCAAGCTGTTAAACAAACCCGCTTTACTGCTGCTGTCGCTTTTACGGGCACCTTCAAAATTAAACATATATGAGTGTATGAATTCAGCTCACCTTTCGTTGCTTTCGTTGTTCGTAGATCATGTGCGTATACCTTTGCAACCGTAATCGACATTGTAAAAACAGCAGGAAGGCAGATGATACAAATACTGTGTCTGCCTTAATTGTTGTCTGTGCTGTTTTTATAATAACGAGCAACTCCGCACACTTGCTGTTTGTAGGAAAACAATCTTGTTTTTTTTTTGTTTTTTTTATTGTAGGAGGATTTGCTTCTAACTAGCTGTTGTATTGTCCTCAGGAACGCTTGCGGTCTGTACATTTGTCTAATTTGTTTCACTGTGCTGCTGCTGTCTTTACAGCTTCTGCTTATTTCCTTTGGCCGCACCTTATATTTGTTGTCTTTGTCAACATCTGACCTGTTTCTGCCTTGTTGAAAGCAAGTGGCCACAAGTACTGCTTAGTTTGCTCAGTCTAAACCAGGTATGTATATCTATTTGCTAAGGGCATGCTTCTGCTCCTTTAAAGGTTGCTTTAACTAATAGTGGTTTGAGTCATCATGTATGACACCAGATAATTATTGTTCTAAAAAGGTGGCAAAGCTTGTCCACAAACTTAAAGTATGGGGATGCTAAACATTAAAATGTTCCAAGTTGCCACAAAGTATTACACGCATTTAAATTTGCAGTCGCAAAAGACATACTAAAAGTAAATCCACAAAATTTGCTTCGGGGTGTCTTGAGACAATAAATTGTAGAGAAAGAATTCTATTGTGAGTTGCCAATGCTTGTCATGAGCTGTGGCACATTTTTATATGAAGCCGCGCACTGTTGCTTCGTTGTCTGTTGCCATCACGTGCTTGTTGTTAACATGAAATTGAGCTCCGTGGTTCCCCTGATTTTTGTCGCTCATAAAATGCAAATGTCTTGACATTGGCAGCCTTAGTGCCTCAAGGTAGAACACGAGTGTTCATTGGCCAGTTGCCTGCTTTTAAGATAATGTTGTATTTAATGTCAGGGGTTTAAAGGATACTTCAAATCTGCCATCATGGCTGTTAGTTCTGCTGCCTAGCACTTCCAGGACAAAGTTTGGTGCACATGTGCAACTATCCAAGAAAATGTACATTGGGACAACTGCTGACGTAGCTCACTTGGTAGAGCATCGCAAGCGCAAAGCAGAAAATGTGGGTTAAGCTCCAACCGGCAGCAAGTTGTCTCTTAATGCAAAGCATTATCATGATCTATTTTTGAATTTCTTAGTACACCTGCCCAGGTAGCTTCATTAATAATTAGTAATGCTCCTGATGGTGGGTATTGAACGCGAGTCCCTAGTGCAGCAGCCCAATTCATTGGGCTGCTGCACTGGGAAGCTGTAATTCATTAGGAAGCTGTAAAGACAGCAGCAGAACAGTAAACCAATTAGACAAATGTACAGACCGCAAGCGTTCCTGAGGGCAATACATAATATCACTGCCACAGCTAGTTAGAAGCAAATCCTCCTACAATAAAAAAAAAAACCAATTCAGACTACAGATGCATGCATAGCTCGCCAGATTAACCGCACTAGTTCTCTCGTAGCAGCTAATGCTTTCAGATGTTATGTGACACTCAGCATAAGTAATGCCCAGCACCATAACAGATGTTATGGTGCTGGGCATTACCTCAACCACAGCTTCGATGCTGTGCCCAAAAAACATCTGTAGGAAGGTGCTCGAGTGACCTGAAGCTCACTCTCCCTCATTCTCTCTTGTAGGTAGTGCAACCAGTTTAGCGCCGTGCACATGTGTGGGGCATTTCCTTGTCTTATTCTGCTGATGTGTCGTGTTGTACATAGGAGGAAAGCCGGTCCTCCACAAATATGGTTGTCAGTGTTGCTGAATACAACACCGTCTTGCTGCCTTGACACGCCACATCATTTGACATCTGGGGGTGAGGTGGCATTGTCATAATATATTGCACGCGGGAGGGGCAAACACAAACATTTGAAGACAGTGTGCCGTGCGGTGGAGAAGAGGACAACGACTCTTAGCCAACAACCATGAGTGGGTATGTACTTTAAGGTTGTCATCATCATCATCGACACCGATTGGTGAACGTCGACAGTGGCGCCTCGAAAAGCGTGGCTCGAGAGAGCGTGGCCCGTGGCGTGAGCAGTGCGCGAGGTTCGGCGTTCGACGGCACAGGGCTTCCTCGCTGGGCGTCCGGCCCATAGGAGCTATCGCCGCCCGCGTCACTACGTCTGCACCCCAATCAAAGCTAGCACAGGCTGAGAGGCTACCTCGTCAAGGTCTTCCACTGGGCAACTGGTCCAGGAGGGCTGGCGGTCCTGAGCCTGGCTATTCGAGCGTTCGGGTGAGCGGTCACAGGGTTACCTCGTCCAGTTCTTCCGCTGGGCAACTGGTCCAGGAGGGCTGGCGGTCCTGAGCCTGGCTGATCGAGCGTTCGGGTGAGCGGCCACGGGGCTACCTCGCCAGCTGTGGATGTGACCTGGTGGGCTACCGCAGTGTTCTCCGGAACACAAACCCCGCCATCGGGTAACCGGGCACGCGGGGGCTCCGGTACATCGACTGTGGCGCAGGGCCACCTGAGCTCCACGAGGCGATCTGACCCTGTAGTTAGACCCTGCTGTCCAACCAGCTGTCCGACACTGCTGTCCGACACCGGTTCCCCGACGTCTCCGACATGGCGGCAACTACTTCTACATGAACTGTAGGCCCACTACCTTTTGACTAATCTATATTAGCTGTATATCTTCTAAAACATATTTTGGGAACTGTTGTATATGTGCTGTTTTAATGTATTATGTGTGTCCAATATACGTCTGATGTGTGTTTGTGCTTCCGCGTGCTGCTTCCATCTCTTTCTGGAGTGATCCTGCACCCAATAAAATCACGGGCATCTTGCTGTTCCTTGTGGTCAGGCATAGCCAAGACTGGAGGTAGAGTCCGCACACAAAGTTCAAGGCTGAACAATAGAACCAGCACGCCCAATAAATGTGTGTGCAAATTTAGCTCTAAGCGTGATTTATGTCAGGAATAAAGATTCACAAAAGGGGCTTGGTCCATGGCCAAGCAAAGTGAGCACGATCAACAACCGTCTTCTTTCACATCCTTTGTTGGTGCCTGCCTTTGTCGCTACATAGTCATTAATTAGTAATTAGTTTGCTAAGCTATCCATAACTGAGAACTCGATCGAGCATAGAAAAAAACATAACTATAGGCTCCTGTGTTTCTTATGTTTAAATCACAATTTGTAGGCATCAAACACGGCATAGCATAAATGATACATTGGGCACTGCAACCCTGTAATGTGCACATTGAGTGCCTTTTCGCGTCTTCTTCAGAGGGTACTCGAGATTTCTGGTTGGGTTGCCATAGATGTGTTAGCTCAGTGAATCTTCCTTCCAAGGCATTCAGTTTGTTAAAGTTAAGCAGCTATAGATGTGTCTTCATTGTTCAGGTTACTTCATTGTTCAGGCGACACCTGAACGTTCTTGTGGCTATGATGTGATGCTTCATGACACACATGGTGCTCAATTCTGAATTATTGTTGGCATGCTTTTTCACAGATGGGTTTTAATAAGATAATTGCACTGGCGACGCAAAATGAGCCACAGCATATGCTTCACCTCCAACTTGTTCGTGATCACCGATGGCATGTAAAACAGTGATTCAGACCAATCATCGCAAAGAATGATTGTTGCCTTTCTTTCTTACAGGCTGCTGTGTTTCAGCTAAATCTGCTTTTCCTGTGTCCAGTGGCCTTGTCGCTCAATTAGTGCTTGCCAATTTCCATTACACTGCAACCCACGTACTAAAAATATGAGATTTTAGAATATGATGCCTCCCCTCTCTTCCCTTGTCCTTCTAACCTTTCACTCTGCTGCAAGCTTTTAGATTTCAATGCTTAAATGATTAACACAAAAATTGATGCTACCATATTATTTGATGGCTATCATGATGGCAATAATGTAGGTGAACCTGAAACTAAATGAGAAAGTAAAATAGGCATGTGTGAGTAGGACTGACTGTTCCTGGTTACTGGCTCTATGCTAAATTTGAGGTCTTTGCCTCAAGGAAATGGGTCTTGGATTCTCAGACCCTTTTTGTGATCTTGTGCCTGTATCAGACCTGATATACAGTCACAGAAGTTTTACAAAAAGGAGCGCCTTTCTTTTGGGAAACTGCTTTTATTTATTTATTTTTATTTATTTATGAGTACCTTACAGCGCCCTCGTGGGACATTGTGTAAGGGGGGCAATACAGCATGTACATAAGAGAAATACACATAGGTGAAATATTGATTATTACAAATGTAAGTGAACACACGAACAGAGAAACGCAAAATATACTAAAACAGCAAAGTGTAGTGTCTGAAGGCGTTACACAAAAGATAATATAAAGCAACTATTTAAACACCAACAGTTTAACAAGATATGATAACTGCCGAAAAAGTATTACGCAAATAACTGTACACAGACGATAAAATAAAAACAGGTGAAAAAAGCATCGCCAAAACTATAAAAGCAAAAAAAGAAGAAAAAAAACATACCGGTAACAGCATTGTAGGCACGGGTGAACGCGAAAACGGCATACATCAAATTTCGGTGCATAAATATTTTTTTAGGTTGCTTAAGAACTTTGCGTGATCCCGCTCTGATGCGAGATCATCTGGTAGGTCATTCCACAAACGAATCGCTCGTGGAAGGGCCGAAAGGTTGAAAGCGTCGGTTTCACCGTACATGCGTGATAAGCTAAAGTTGTTATTTAGTTGGCGTGAAGTTCGATGAGCTAGATTAAGGTGAACAGATGGCATCATGCTGGTGTGGATGAGTTTGTGGAAAAGTGATAAAAGGGAAATGTCACGGCGAATTTTTAGTGGCTCGAGTGCAAGGCCTTGTTTAATCTGTGTTATGCTAGATGGGTAGCTGTAATTACGCGTAATGAATCGACTGGCTCTGTTCTGGATAGATTCTAACTTGTTAATTAGGTATTTTTGGTGCGGTGACCAAATGGAGGGGGCGAACTCGAGTTGCGGACGGATTAAAGCAAGATACGCGAGTTTACGTACATCGGAAGGAGAATTGTATAAATTACGGCGTAGAAAACCTAATGATTTTGATGCGTTAGCACAGATAGAAGTGATATGTGTGGACCAGGAAAGATTAGGAGTTAGGTTTATGCCTAGGTACTTATAATGCTGAGCGCGTTCCACAATGCTGTTACCAATTTTGTATAGGCCACTAAAGTTATGATGTTTTCGACTAAAAGTGCACAAGTGTGCTAGATAGAGCCAGTTATGCTATGAGCAGGCACAACTGCAGGTACAAACGATAGCATGTACTTTACTTTAAAATAATTTCACATCTATTTGTGAACTTCCCAGGCCACTTCGCAACTGCAAGCTGAATCTGGTGTAGGCAGTGTCAGGGTCATGGCCCATATTTTGGTGAACGCCAAGAATGCATCCTGTGACTGAAGTTTGAGCATTTGAGCCCACCTTTTGGAAGTGCTTTTTATGTGCACTCAGTAAGTGACAGTTATCCATGCTTCTTGACATGATTTTCAGTGATTCTAGAGGCAACACTTATTGATCTGCATTATGCAAATGTTTTTATATTTTCACTAATATACTGTGGTCACTATTACTATGCACTGTTTAAAAGGTGTTGAAAATAGAAAGCTACTTATTTACCTTAATATAATGTAGAAATAAGCATTCTGCAGTCTGAAAAGTGAAGAAAAAAAACACAAAAAAAGAAAAAATCACCGCCCAAGCACTCCATACAGATGGTTAACCAGCAAAGCTGAAACGTGCGGCCGCAGGGTTTATGACTTGGTTAATTACGTCTTTGTGTTGCTTGATGAGGTTACACACACGTTCGGCTGCAACGGAGAGAACGATGTCACTGAAAGTGTGTCCGCCGTTGTCGCCCGCGTTCGATGTCTCATGTTTGCTTGGCGGTGTGGTTAGCAGCATTTGCCCGCCATTGCCGCTTGCGATTCTTTGAAATTAAATCTGTCCATCACGTAAGACAACGAATGGCTCATACCTCCTTAAGCAATGGCTCATGCGGCCTCCCCATTACGACGTCACAAGAGAAGTGAAATTCTACGCTGGAATTATGAGCCACAGCGGAGCCAGCTGTGGAAGAAGACAATGAACGAGGGAGCAGTGGCATGAGCGAAACCCGAGGGGCGCCAACAAGCCAGCTCCGGAAGAGACGATGATGCTCAAGCCAATGCTGATGATGATAGTTATCTGTACACAGGCGACAGACAGACGCTTTTTCGTTTCACCTAGCCATATGGCCGCAAGATTCACAACCACTTTAGTTGATTATAAAAACATTGAGGGTGCACGCAAACAGCCTCTACATTGCGTCTGTGAAAAACATTGCTCCATCTTGCAGTAGCATTATGCACCTTAGCTTTGTGTGGAAGCCGCGGTTGTTGCACTGTGCTGCACCGCAATGAACCTTGGTTATGTAAAAAAGCCGCTGTTATTGCATTGCTCTTTACTGTTATGCACGTCAACCTTGTGGCAAAGCCCCTACACTAGCACCGTGCTCCACCGAAAAGCATTTTAGGTGTGTGAAAAAGCACTTACTAAATATTGCATGTGCTGGATTTGAGCATTTTTAATGCAAAGAATTCTTCATACCAAGCACTTTGCAGTAGGCAATTTTATGGCCCGGCTCATGTTGGTCTTTCCGATTGAAAACGAAAATAGGTCTGACAGCGAGTCCAAACCTGTCTCCCAACATAACAGCCCAACGCTTTAGCCATTACGCCGCTGTTGTGCACATACTTTGCACTCGCCAATGTGTAGCTAGGTATATGAGGTAGTGGCCCATGCATTATGGTGCACGATATGTGTCGGAGCATGTGTGCATGTACGAGTTGCTCGTCAGAGTGAGAGCATGTCAGTTTCTCCCATTCTTCCTTTGTGGCAGCACTTTGAGGTGTTTTGTTAGACTGCTCCAGCTTTGCGATTCACCCACATTTCCCAGTCCCTTCATTGTAGCAGCTTGCACAACATGGACACTGTGCAACATTGTACTACCTTTGCATTGAGGGTGAAGGTGATATATGTGCTCGTCGAGTGAAAGAGGTGTATGCACAGAAAAGTATGACATTTATCTTTATATTACATAGAATGATTCTATACTCCTTGTGCCACAGTGACACATGCCCAAATCAGCAGACGGGCCCAGAATGGGCACATAACCATTTGTGCATACCGCATAAGCCATGCTGTCCACTCGGCAAAACAGTAGCCACCACAGTGTAGGCAGGAAGAGGCAAAGAAACCTTTATATTACTACCATTGCAAGGAGAGTACGAAGGCGAAGGGCCTTTGTACTCTCCTCGCAATGCTTGTGACACATGCAATCACTCGCCATACACAAACATGTTGGTCAATGCTGCAATGCTCGGCAGAACCCTAAACATAAATCCCCACAGTGTGTGGGATCTACGTAATTATTTTTTTCATTTTTCAGGCATTTGGCGGTAGAGGCCAGAGCGTTACACAGAAATCCTACTACACTGCAGCAACTTTCAGAATGTAGTATGAGGTACATTAGTTGGCTATAAGTTAAAAAGCAGAAATTATATTAGCAGTCGAAATATAGTAGCTAGACCACTGCAGCAGAGCAGTGGTCTAGTGGCATAGTCTCGACCTCGAATAGAGCAGGTACTAGGTTAAAAACTTCGGAACTGCCATGAATCTCACAATCAACCCGTATCCCTCGTTTTCCCACAGCTGCAGTCAGATGTGCTGTATATTGCTGGGTGTCGGGAATCTTCAGATCCAGACAAGCTGCCACTGGAAGTCCCTTGGGTCAGGTGATACCTCAAATGCCTCCAGATATTTCACTATATAAACCTTTATAGAATGAGAAACTTGTCAAGGGCCAAGTTGTTACACACAAAAGCAAACTGTCACTAAATAGTGACCAGTTGCATTTGTTTTGTAAGTCACAGGTTGTGTGCATTTGACATTGCTGACCAACTCTTATCTACTCTCCGATACGATAACCATACTCATTGTAGTATTTATATTAAATAAAGATACATATAAGATTGATCTGGTCAGAAAGAATTGCCATTTTTGGAGGGGGTAGGCTGGAGGACAATTTGTCATTCCTTTCTCTCCTCTGTGATCGAGCTGATCAACTTCACTACAATGGTAAACGTACTGCAGTTCCCTGCATTCACATATGTTTTCAGAGAAAACTATTGTGTGGAGCCATGTTTGTGGTGATGCAACGCAAGATATATGCTGTGTCGCGTGGCTCTTTAGTAATATTGTTAAATTTGAGTTGTGACCAATCTTGCTGCTCTTTATCTGGTTCCTGGTGAGTTCGTGGAAGTTCAGGTCACGTAAAGATACTCAATGAAGTTTCTCTGCGAAGTTTTCTTTAAAACTCTAGCAGCTGGCATCATAAAGTAAGCATGTGAATTGAGAGCAAATGTACATGATACAGAATAGTTCATTTTTGCCTGCCCTCTTTGTTTTATTTCTGGATCTGCAATGAACAGATCCACAGCTTCTTGCTCACAGGCAAGTAGGCGGTGGCTGTCTCAGCGATGCTAATATCTCTGTTCTAGTGAAAGACAATGTAAGCAACTGTTTTTGCAAGCATTACGCAAATGCGGCTCGCCATCAAGCATCAAACTTTTAATGTCTAAAAAAATAACTTGGAGAAGTAAATGCCCAGTATTCTTTTTTAGCTTTCAGTAAGCTTGCCATGTAGCTCAGTGTTAACATGCAGGTTAGGTTACAGAAAGCAATAATAAACGACAATAAACACTGCTTGGATGGCAAAAAACATGTGAATCAGATCACTTTTTTTTTGGCAATGACTTTTTGGGAAATAGGAGGCTAAGCAAATGGTGATATGGCTACACTGTAAAGACTGGATAAGATGGATGACTGAATCTGCAACAGAACATTTGTGGACATTGTGTGAGCCACATTTTCCATGCTTTTTCGCTGACTAGGCGAGACTACATGCAGTGAGGCAGCATAGGTTACTTTTCTATGCTTTTTTGCTGACTAAGCAAGACTACATGCAGTGAGGCAGCATAGGTTACTTTCCTGGTGCATCAGCATGGGCTTTCTACAGTTGACTTCCATTAATTCTACCCTGAGGGCACCAACGAAATGATCTAAATTATCCGGTGGGTCGAATTGAACATGCAAGAAAATGCTTAAACACCGCTGATTCATATGGCAGTATGTATTGACTTTAAGAAGCCTCCGAAACAAACGTGCGCCAACTTTCTATTTTTCCGAACTATAAAACTGAAGTGCAAATGACTTAAAACTTCAAACCCAAGTAGAAACGTAACGCATACCTTATTTTTGAGAATGTCAGCTGATTCTTTAAAGTCACCCTCGCTGCAGCACAGCCATGTTATGCGGTAAAGCGTATGAATGCTGCAAATGCGGTTTTAGTTTCGCACTCGAGTGCACAGTGCAGGCAGTTTCCGGCTCAATTTCCTTCGAAAACAAAATGTTCCCTTTAGAACCAGGTCAATACCATAATCGGACATTGTGAGCTACCGTTATGGCTTGAAAATCTTCCTAGGGTGGGTCAAAAATAGGCGTTTATAGATGTTTGTTTAATGCATTCACTGTCCCCCAAGCTCTGCCGAGACAGACGTTGCCACTAAAAGGGGTTGTTATTGGGGTCAGGTGCATGCCTGTAGCTTGGTCAAGTTCGGATTATCAGGCGAATGCCAATTTTAGGATCAAAATAACAAATGTTTAGGGCCGTAGAACTGCATGGGAGCTGGCCAAGATCTTTGGTCAGAGTCGAAGTAACTGAAAGATTAACCGGAGTTGAATTAACGGAAGTCTACTGTATACACTTTTCTGTTCAACAAGGAGTTGCCATTTTAATATGTAGTTTTCTTCTATCAGTATGGTAATCGTGCTAAATTTAGCATTTGTTTAAATTAAAGGGACAAGTTACAAAGCAGGGGCACGCTTTGGGACTTGAAACATTTGAACATATAAAGGTAGGACACATTAAGGGCACAGGGTAAGCCCTATACCTCGCATGTATTTTGAGCCTTATTTGAGACCCATTTTCTCAGCAACTACTGCGTGTAGCACATTCGGGTTTGTTTCATTTCATTCGCGATCATGTCCTCGCAGAGGAACTAGAACTAAGATTATTTGTCAAAGATCATCAGTTTCGCAATGTTTTTACTAACACAGCCAGTTTTTATTGTTTTTTTCAAAGAAAACAATTCAGAGAAAATTAACTGTTGTGTGCATGTGTACGATTCTAGTTCTGTAGCTCTGCATAGATGTATACTTTATGCTGGCTAAAAATCAACCTGCTGTCATTTCAAGTTTTTATAAAAATGGGGCAAATGTAACAAAAATTTATTTTGAGATTATGAGGGTCAAAGACAAAAAACATGTTCACTTCATTTTCTTTCAAAAACAAAATGCACAGAATCATTTGCCTAATAGCCACCAGCCATATAGTCATTGCCAGAGTCAGCGTTTCGCTTCTTTGCTCGTTTCCTTGCTTCCCTGGCTTGTTGTGTCATGTCTTCGGCCTCTCTCTAGGCAAACTACAGTCGACGACGGTCCACTTCACCCAACCACATCACAGTGTTACGCCCTGGTGATATGCCAAATGCCTTCAGGACGTTAACTCTTGCCATGCACCCCTCATTGAACGTGAGAACGGCGTCAAAGGTGGCAGTTTTGAGCATCTCCATTCTGAGTTCAATCTCTCCTCCACATTCTCTGCAGACGCAGCTCCTTGAAATGACACTTCGCAGCAGGTCCAAGTCAACCAAAGCATAACCGCTGTCACTATAGGTAACATTCTGTCCTTGCGGCGACGTGGAATGAAGAGAAAACTTACTCGCTGAAGGGCTTGCATAAGAAGGGCTCCGTCAGCAGTTACTAAGTGTGTCCATTTCCGTGAAAACTGCGGTTTTTGAAGAGTTTCTTTGGCTTCGTCATCACGAAAATACGTTTCGCTGCTGCAACACCATCAACACAGCTGCAAGGAAACTCAAACCAACCAATTCGCGCAAAACCCAATTCGCGTTTCCGTGCACGTCTCTCACACACGTGCGAAGAAACCTCGGTGAAAGACACCAGCGTTGAGTAAACCGCGCAGTGTGCCTTTAGTTGCCAGACTGCTTTTTTAAAATGAGCTAAGCTTAGAGAAATTGCCAGTTTCAGTTATGAAAAAAATTTACGTTCAGAATAAACATGAGCGATTGCTAGGTTGTGCTAGGTGAAAAAAAGGAGTGTGGCCGCTCGTAATTTGGTTTCGAAAATCTGCTCTTTTTGGCTCAATCAAAACGCGGAAAAACATGTGGGGCACTGGATATTGTTGAGCAAGGCCTGTGCATTCCAAAAAAGTGAAAAACCCAAAATCGATTTTTTTTAATTTGCCCTACCCTGTGTCCTTAACAGCTGCTGAATTAACCTAAGTTGGTCGTATTATGTGCATAGCATGTGGTTGCTTTTTGGGAATGTGGTCATTCTATAAAATAAAACTGCATTTGTTTCAAATAAATTGCTGTATCTACTGCTTGTGTGTTTTCCTGTGCTCTCTGTTCTGATTGTGTGTTTGAAAGCGCAGTGAGTGACTGCAGACAAATGCACAAGGCTTCGCTTTATCAAGCCAGGAAGCATTGTGGCTTGATAAAGAAGCCTTAACCCCTTCTATGCACACACACTTTCTTGTGTATAAGCCAATTAAAAGAAAAAGACCTACCTTTTCTCACAGATTTTAAAACCTGCCAGTATTAAAAACAGAGTGAAGCTGGACAAATGCAATTTACTAGAAGTATTATTGCTAAAGCCTCTTGTGTGTGCAAAGTATGTGTGTGCAAAGTATGTGCATGCAGTGCTGGCTATGCCTTGGAAGAGCCCTGCAACAGCTTTCACCACACTGCTTGCTACAGCATTGCTGTATTTTTCAACCTGAGAGCAAAATTACAGTTCATCTCTAGAACTTCAGTAGCACAATCGACAGCTGTTTCTGCATGTTTGATGCACTCCTGGCCAGGGACTTTTCGTCGTGTAGGCAAAACAGATGGCCGCCTCGGACGGCATTTTAGGAACAGCACAGCATACCTTGAAAGCCCCTTGTTCACCAGCAGGTTTTACCAGCGAGAGTGGAGAGGGGCACAATAATTGGACTTTGCATGGTGCAGCAAAATACCTTGAAAAGCTGCTGCTTCTGGCGCCCATTTACAATGCCATGCTTGTAGACCTCATCCTGGAGCAACCCCATTTTACTTTACTATTTAGAATACTGTAAGCCCAAACGGGCTGGACTGTTGCAGGGTGGGATGTGCACATACAATAGAATAAAATCTGTCATCGATAAAAATACACATTACAAGGAAAAGAACTATAATAATACAACTTATAAAAAATAAAACTCCAAATTCCGCTTGTTATATATCCTCCATTTTGAAGCCAAAGCATCCCTGCGCGGGGGGCCGCCGATGATGTGGCGAGGAGGTCTCCCCCACCAAAAACGACACTGCTGAGGTCGCTTAGGCAGAAGCACCGGACACTTGACACACATGAACTGCGTGCAAATTGGTGGCGAGCGCGTTCTACGAACAGCGACAGGCGGTGCGGTGGTGCCCTTCAGGTTTGGAGCGGGTTGCTTGCACATGCGGGGTGCAAGAAAGCCTGTTTGGCACAGTGAAATTGTGATTTTCCCTTTCTCTCTACTCTCTCTCTTTTCCCTATCTTCTAGTCAGAATAAATCAGTCCTCTTGATGCGTTCAAAACGAACGGGCGTCTGTCGTTTTTCCATACGTTAAAAAGTCTCTTATTCTACAACACCGTTCGAAAAAAAGTCAAGCCATCAACACCATTGAAAACTTCAGGAACAAGGTTATTCCACATAGCTATAGTGTGAACAAGAAATTAATATTTGTACACATCAACTCGTGAGTTGTAGGGTAAAAAACATTCTTCCAGGTGGGAGCAGTTGAGTAGAGGTAAATTTACTGTCAACTGATAACGGAACTTTAGGTAGGCTATTTTTCTCCAGACATTCACCGTTTGCAGTCCTGCCCTTGTTAGCAGGGCTGTTGCAGATTGCGTTCGTCGATAGGAACAGAAAATAAATCCCAATTTCTGAACACGTTCAAGTTTATTGATTTGGTATTGCTGATGAGAATCACAAATTACACTGGCATAGTCTAAGTCCGGGCATAAATGGTGCTTTTACTAAAATTTACTTCTGAATTATTCTACCAACGTGGTGTGGCTATCTATGATTGCCGTATAAAACTGGGGCAAACATTGCATGTCTAAAACGTACAAAAGCTGGCATAAGTGTAATGAGTGACCTGCATTCATCTGAAATGTGTAACATTGCAAGAATGGGCCAAGCTAATTTAAAGATTGCAGAGTTTAAGTAGTCCTGGCACAATCTTTTTCTTATGTGTGTGTAGCTGTCAATCAGTTCATTACACTATGAAACTTTATATTGCTTCTGTGCACAAGAAATATATTATCCTTAATGCGAACATTTAAAAATGCCAAAGGCAGTGTGGCTCCATGATTTCGCGACATGGATCATGGCATGGTAGATCAGAAGCAAATGATGCATGCTCCAGTTTGTGAGTAAGCCATGCCGTTATTGTGCTATTGAATGCCGAGCATGTCAAGGCCTCTCTGCACCACAACATTGGCCTTTATTTCTTGGTGCACATTTGATGTGTGATGGGAGGAGCCACTTGGAAGGTGAGGGTGATGCTCCATGTTCCCTGAGAAGTGCCAGTAGAAAAGTTTGTAGAGCAGACTCATTTTGTGCTCAATGCAAAGAAATGTCTGATAAGCATTGTGTTGCTGAGGTTGCGGGTTCGATCCTGGCCGTGGCGACCTCAGCAGCACAATTCTCATTCGGATGGGGGCGAATACAAGAACGCATGTGTGGATTGGGTGCACTATAAAATACCTCAGGCAATCAAAATTAAGCCGGAGTCCGCAACCACAGTTGTGACTTGTAGAACACCAGAATTAAATTAATTTCAGTTAAGATGTTTGAGAAGGGCCAAAAGAATATTTAATTTAGTGAAACAGGTCTTGGCATTCAGTTAAGAATCGCTCAAAGCACACCCAGCTTTTCAACGGCGTGGTGTGATCTTAAAAGCTAGCATGTGCAACCAGATTAATATAAAAAATTAAGCACAAAGCTCCTATGTCAGTGCTCCTTTACGTGGAAGCATGAGGGACACTTGTCTTTAAAGGCGTCATCTAAATCCTGTGTAAATATGATTTGATGAACATCAAATGGCTCTACATCTAAGGCAGTGGTTCTCAAATGGGGGTCCGCAAAACCCGCACTAACAAAAAAAGCAACCAAGTTTTTTTTTTTTTTTTTTGGCCGCTGCAAGTCTTGAGGCATACTGGTTGGGGACTGCAGAAATGTTCCCCCTTCTATATAAGATGGCTGTAAAGCTTTTGTTGCAGTTTTATACCATATGCATGCGAGCATGCTTTTTCCATGCTTGCATACTTGAAAAACAAATACAGAAACAGGTTGAATGTGGCTGCAGATATGCGACTCTGCTTAAGCGTGACTGCATCATCTATTGACAAGCTGTCCGGATTGAGTTGAAGTGGCACTTTTGTTTGACCATTCTTTGCCAAGTAGCAATAAAAGGCACCTGTTTCACGCCTCATGTTGTGTTAGTTTATACCCCCCCCCCCCCTCTCCTGTCTTGCAAGTGGTCCCCATCACTTCCACCAATCCACAAGGGGTCCCCGACACATCCATGGCTGAGAACCATGGATCTAAGGCAATTATAGGGTGTTAAGACAACAGGAAGCCGCAAGATTTTTGTTGTGCACTGTTCCTATAGAAACAATATAGGGTAACAACAAAACTGCTGAGCCTAGTGAAGAATTCATTCAAGATCTATGTGAATTTGACAGGCTTATTATTACTAGAGGATATTCATGCCCAAGCCTCATCAGCATGCAATCACTGATTTCAAATAATTTTTATTTTGTCATTCTGCCAGAGTAAAAGTTCTCGAAACCTGCTAGGCTGCACTTTAATTTAAAACCAGCACTTTATTAATTTTTACATACCACACACCTTTAGCAGTGCTTGAGCTAATGCTGGTCGTAATCTACTATAATTTAAACCACATGGCCATTGTCATCACATTATTTTTATATGGTCCTACAATATATTCCCACTGTGTACAATTGAAATCTCTACCAAGGACAACCGAAACAGTACGATTGCAAACTGCAGAATTCCCCATCTGCGGAGGTGGCTGGCCGATTGCCGTATGAGCTGCTTTGTGAGCTGGCATTGATGTCTAAATCTCAACTGCTCTACAAGCATCCACAACAGGCTTTGGGATACACTCTTACCACAAGAAGAGAGACTATATAATGAGTGTTGCCTATGAAATATGGCACACCCATGACGAGGGATTGGCCAGGATTCCCCATGAATGCAAAATCAAATGGCTTCATATGCCAACTTAATCGATAGTATATAATACTGATGTGTAACAAAACTAAATGATTAAGTAATTAAAAAAGTCACCAGGTCTACTTATGATTGAGCCACAAAAAGAAAAATGGAAACATGTTAATAGTATGAAAAAGAGTGCCAGTGATCCTCCCAGTACCAACAATATGATTATGCACCAACTAACAATACTCTTCAGACACTTCCCAAGCTGTCACACCATTATCTACAAAATGCTATGGCCAACATGAAAAAGGCATAGCTGTCAACATGTTTTTCCGGCTGAATATGTTCAGAGAAAAGGAAGAAAATTACTGTATTCCATATCCTCACATGAAACACTTAACAATATTGTTACAAGCCATTCTCGCACATTTAAGAAGGCACTAGCAAGGCATTGATGAAGATAATTGAAGAAGCACTCATGTTGTTATTTCCGTTACAATACAAACCTACACTTGCTCATTTGAAAGTGTCAGTGCACAATTCGACACGGTAGAAAACTGTGTACTGTTATGAAGTAGTAGTACTGATATAATCTCGACCGGGTGAGGTGGGTCGTCACCGCAGGAATCAGGAGACGACGATGATGACGGGCATCGTGATGATGAAAAATAGAAAAGATTGTATTCACTTCATTGGTACATGGTTTTGACTCTATCCGAGTCTCGAGCAGTTCTGATTAACACGGGGGCCAGGACGGCCTTAAATCCCCTCGTGGTGGCCGATCTTTCCTTCGGGGAAGTCCTCTCTCCGGTGGTCAAGTTGACGACCTCCTCTCCCTCGGGTCCTCCTTCTTGGTAGCTCGCCGTTTTCGTCTGCTCCGTAGAGGTGAGACGCTCTCTCGGGGATGAAGGGGATTATCTCGTCACGGGAAAAGCACTGGGGCTTGCTTCCCACATTGGAGAGATACAGATTCCAGGAAGGATCATAACCTGCCGATGACTCCTGCGGGGAACTTGTGGAAGTGTCAGAACTCTGTCGGGCGGTCAAGTTGACGACCTCCTCTCCCTCGGGTCCTCCTTCTTGGTAGCTCGCCGTTTTCGTCTGCTCCGTAGAGGTCAGAGGCTCTCTCGGGGATGAAAGAGGATTATCTCGTCACGGGAAAGGCGCTCGAGCTTGATTCCCACATTTGACAGGTGCAGTTCCAAGCCGATCATAACAGCCCGTCCACCGCCACAGGAGGTCTCGAAGGGGTTGCAGCATCCAAGCACCTCGAAGAGACCGTAGACCCCGTGCCTCTGCTTTGTTTCGCCGTTCGTTCCAAGGCAGGCCGGGTGACACCCTCTGGAAATAGACCACGCCAAGCCCAAGGCACAACAAACAGAGAGCACCCAACTACCCATGAGAACTACCCACGCTTGTGTACGTGTGTTCTTTCGTCTGTCGTCTTCCTTGTTGCGCCCTTCTAAAACCATGCATCCGTACCAACTCGCCCAATTGTCAGTGCTACCCATGAGAACTGCCAGGTTCACACATTCTTCACGCAAAACTTTATCAGAATTAAACCTGCAGCCCTCGTTCGAGCTTCTCAAAAATTAACAAAAGGAAAAAACCAGACTTAAGTGCATTTTTCAATTAACCTAATACCTAACGTTTTTGTTTCTCCTGCCCGGGAAAGCCACATTTATTGAGAGACCGAGAGTGCATTGAAATACAGCAATAATGGGGTTAATCATGAGTTGAAAACTGAAGAACAAAACACATCCGCGAAAAGAAAAAAAAAACGAAAGGGGCCCTTTACAACATTTTGCTTCACACAGGGAAGCTACGGCTGAGGCCATCCGCATTGGCATTGTCGCGTCCTTTCCTGTACCTGACATCAAAGCTATGCTCTTGCAGACTAAGGCTCCAGCGTAGCAGTCTTCCGTTCCTCGGGGACATATTCCTAAGCCACGTCAAAGGACAATGGTCAGTTTCCACTAGGAACCGTGATCCTGCCAGATAACATTGAAGCTCGTGTATTGCCCATACCAAGCAAGCGCACTCCTTCTCGGAAGTACTATAGGCCTGTTCGCGGACAGTCAGCTTCCGGCTTACGAACACTACCGGGTGTTCCTCCCCGTTTTCACTTTTCTGACTGAGCACTGCACCCATGCCTCGATCACTAGCATCGCACTGCAGAATGAAAGGAAGATCATAAACAGGAGCTCTCAAGATGGGTTTGTCAGCTAAAGCGGCCTTTAACTTGAGAAAAGATTCATCTTTTTGTTCGTTCCACACAATTTTCACTGGTTCATTCTTCCGTAAACTGTCCGTGAGGGGACTTGCGATTTCTGAAAAGTTACGGATGTAATGTTGATAATAGCCAGTTAGTCCCAAAAAGGAACGGACATCTGTTTTCGTCACTGGTCTAGGGTAATCGGAT
The DNA here is from genome assembly GCF_013339745.2 of Dermacentor silvarum. Classification (NCBI taxonomy): domain Eukaryota; kingdom Metazoa; phylum Arthropoda; class Arachnida; order Ixodida; family Ixodidae; genus Dermacentor; species Dermacentor silvarum. The sequence goes on along the minus strand of NC_051160.1, from coordinate 142,844,977 downwards.
ATGGCGGCTACTTTTATCTCAAGGGGGCGTCTGTAGCCACGTCCGACCTTGTGGCCTAAGTCGCTAACTTCGGCTTTTCCTAGTTGACATTTTTCGCCCTTCAGGGTCAAACCGGCCGCACGCAAACTCTCTAGCACATTCTTAAGGTGATGCAAATGGTCCTCCCAAGTAGGAGAGAAGACTGCGATGTCATCCAAGTATGGAAGCGCGTAGTCCTGCATTCCTTTCAGAACCCGGTCCATAAGTCGTGAGAAACAAAACGGAGCGTTTTTCAATCCGAAAGTGAGGACAAGAGGCCGAAAGGTACCTAGTGGGGATGTAAAGGCGGCATAATGGCTAGCTTGCTTTGTCAGTGGTACCTGCCAGTAACCCCTCGTTAAGTCTAGCGTAGGTACATACTACTATTCAGCCCTGCTGATGGTCTCCACCCGCTCTTCCAGATTAGGAATGGGGTAATTCTGATCTTTGGTTATGGCGTTTAGCCTTCGGTAATCGATACAAGGCCTGGGGCTTTTCCCCGGAGCCTCAACCAGAATTAGCGGGGACGCGTACTCACTCTCAGAGGGAACAATTAACCCCAGCTCTAACATCCTCTGGATCTCGGTTTCCAAAATTTGCCTCTGCCTAGGTGAAACCCGGTAGGGCCTGCACTGAATGGGCACGTCCGATACCAGCTTAATATCATGCTCCATCAAGCTAGTTCTACCTGGCCGATCTAAAAAACACTCTTCAAAGTCCGCGTATACTCTAGAAAGTGGAAGTGTCGTTGGCGGCATCGGATAAGCAAATTCTGTTTCCACTTCTTCGGGCGTATTTAGTGCGAGATGAACTATGGCTTCACGCTCTCGATATGGTTTCATTAGGTTCGTGTGGTATATCCTCAGCTCTTTACGTCTACTTGGTAATTTGATGGCATAGTTTGTGTCCGAGAGTTTCTCCATGACCTCCGCAGGTCCTTCCCAAAGGACGTCTAGCTTGTTTTTTCTGGACGCCGTTAGCAAAAGCACCTACAGTGAAAGTCCGCTTCCGAGCGTTCCTATCATAGTATACTTTAGCTTTCATCTGGGCGGATTTCATGTTTGCCTCCACCAGCTCTTGACAAGATTGCAACCGCTCTAGGAGTTCCAATACATACTCAACAACTGTCGGGTCATCTCCGCGCCCTTCCCACGCCTCGCGCACCATTTGAAGCGGAGATCGAAGCGACCTCCCATAAACAGACTCAGCTGGGCTGAATCCTGTGGCTTCATGCGGCACCGACCTCAAGGCAAACATAGTGGCCACTAAGCATGCCTCCGAGTCCTTTTTTTGCTCGTAGCACAATGCCCGCAGTACCCTTTTCAGAACGGAGTGCCATGCTTCTACACTGTTGCTCTGTGAATGCCGCACTGAATTGCGGATGATGCGAATGCCGCACCTTTCTACGAAGGTGGTAGTAAGGGCGCTGGTGAATACGCTGCCCTGATCACTCTGTAATTCAGATGCGAAACCTAATCGGGAGAACACCGAGAGTAAGGCTTCAACTACCTCGACTGAATTTATTTCTTTTAGGGGAACGGCCTCCGGAAACTTCATTGCGGGGCAAATCATTGTCAAAAGGTATTTGTACCCTGAACTCGTCACGGGAAGGGGTCCCACAATATCAACTACTAAGCGCTTGAAGGGTTCAGTGATTACGGGAACTAACTTCATAGGTGCTTTCCTCTTTTCGTGTGGCTTTCCCACTTTCTGACAAGCCTCGCACGTTTGGACATAATTTTCTACATCCTTGAAGCATCCCGGCCAATAAAATTCTCGCAGTAACCTGTCTTTAGTCTTCTTTATGCCTAAATGACCCGCCCAGCCGTTGCCATGGCACAGGTTGAGGATTGGAGCTCTGTATCTTGAGGGAACAACGAGCTAAATCATACTGTACTCCCTTTGTGTCTTTGCACTGTCGGTACAAAAGACCAGCGCGACGCCGAAAAGTGATGTTTCTTCTGGCTATCCCCTCTTTCTCTAGTTCTTTCAGTTGGTCGAGGGACACATCACTCTGTTGTTCTGCCGCGAGTCCCTCTTTACCAACTCTCAGTATGTCTAAAAAGCCTTCTGAATGTGGCAGTACGAAATTAGTCTCTAATTCCTCAGCTAGCCCTTGCGGCGATACTTCTACTGAGCCGCATGCCTCCTCGCTAGCGCCTTTTTCACTGCTTTCACTAGCTAGGGGCTGTGCTTCCTGAGTGTCTATGCCACGAGGCATATTTCTGGCTTCGCTGCCGTGTTTCATTTTTGCCGCGATCTCCCGAGCTTTGGAACGCGTGCGAGCTTGGACCGTATGGTCGCCAAAACTCAGACCCTTCTTCTTCAACAGCATCTCCGGGCGATTTGAAAACAAGTAGGGATAATGTTCGGACAGATTTTGTGATACTGCGGCTTCAGTCCTCAATAGTCCGAACGGCCCCTCAATATTCACGTTGGCTATGGGCAAGCAGACACTATTTTCCTCAACTACCTGCCGGATCCATGCACAATCCCCGGTGAAATCCTCAGGTTTCACGTACGCGGGGTGGACAATGTCCATTGTCGCAGCTGAGTCCCTAAGTACCATACATGGTATTCCATTCACTACTAGGTCGCGAAGGTAGGGTGCTAACAGCGCCAAGTTGTCGTCGTCACCATTCACAAAAGAAAAAAACTATTCTAGGCTTCCGACAGCCGATCGCAAGGTGTCCAGGCTCCTGGCAACGGAAACAGACGACCGGTTTTGTAGCCTCCAATGCTCTTGTTGTTTTCTTTTCATGTTTCGCTGCGCTGTTATTATGGCCTAAATTATTGGTCGGCCCGTCTTTGGTCCCACTTCCAGCTTTCTCGTTGTGAAAGGGGCGCCTGTTTTCCTCTTTGATGATTTTCGTCAACGGCCTGACGCGTGTTTTCTCGGTTTCGCGACGTGCGGCGAATTCATCTGCCAGTACAGCAGCACGTTCTAAGTCCTTTTCGCCCGACCTATCTTCAATCCACAGGCGCATCTCTTCGCTCAAGGACCCATAGAACTGCTCCTTGCAGATTAGCTCAACAACCTTGTCGTGACAACCGAACGCGTCTTCCCCTTTTAGCCACTCGATTAAATTGACTTTCAGTTTATAACTGAAATCTTGAAAAGACTCGCCCGGTGTCCTAACTGCCTCCCGAAAACGGCGATGGAAAGCCTCTGCTGAGAGCCGATATTTTCTTAGCAGCACCGCTTTTACTTTCTGATAGTCCTCTGACTCGTCCTTCGTTAGCCTTGCAATTATTTCGGTTGCTTCGCCAGGAAGAACGGTCAGAATCTGTTGCGGCCAACTCTCTAGTGCCAACCCGTTTCTCTCGCAGGTTCGTTCAAAAGTAACGAGAAACAAACCCATGTCATCGTTCACCTTGTACGATGGCATGAGATCCCTTATCTTCACTCCTACTTCACCTGAACGTCTTTCATCTATTGAGAGGTTATTTGTTGAGTGCCTGGCCAGATCCCGCTGCACGTCTAGTTCTTTTAACTTAAGTTCGTGAGCTCTCTGTTCCTCTCGTTCCTTTCTTTCTGCTTCTGCAGCTTCCTTTTGTTCAGCTTTCTCAGCTCTTTGCCTTTCCCTCTCCTCTGCAGCGTTTTGTTCAGCTTTCTCATCTCGTTTCTCTATCTCTTCCCATGCTTCTGAAATTTCGTCCTCAAGAGCACCACACTTCTCAATCACCTCAATGAGCTGTGGCTTTCTCTGACTTTTCCCGACCTCAATTCCCAGCTCTTCACAATGTAGTAACAACTCTAGCTTTTTCCGTTTGCCCAAATCCATGGTCAATCCCGAACGAGGACTTTCTTACTCTGCTGTGACGTGAGGAAGCTTTCAACAGGAGCCTGCACGTACAGAAACTAATTCGCCGTTTTAGAAAACACACAAGCTAAAACCTGGCAAATTCTCAAAGAAAGTCAAGCGCTCACCATTTTGCTGAAGCCAGGACGAAGGGTGGAGTATCCCATTGCTGCCAACCAGCTGATATAATCTCGACCGGGTGAGGTGGGTCGTCACCGCAGGAATCAGGAGACGACGATGATGGCGGGCATCGTGATGATGAAAAATAGAAAAGATTGTATTCACTTCATTGGTACATGGTTTTGACTCTATCCGAGTCTCGAGCAGTTCTGATTAACACGGGGGCCAGGACGGCCTTAAATCCCCTCGTGGTGGCCGATCTTTCCTTCGGGGAAGTCCTCTCTCCGGTGGTCAAGTTGACGACCTCCTCTCCCTCGGGTCCTCCTTCTTGGTAGCTCGCCGTTTTCGTCTGCTCCATAGAGGTGAGACGCTCTCTCGGGGATGAAGGGGATTATCTCGTCACGGGAAAAGCGCTGGGGCTTGCTTCCCACATTGGAGAGATATAGATTCCAGGAAGGATCATAACCTGCCGATGACTCCTGCGGGGAACTTGTGGAAGTGTCAGAACTCTGTCGGGCGGTCAAGTTGACGACCTCCTCTCCCTCGGGTCCTCCTCCTTGGTAGCTCGCCGTTTTCGTCTGCTCCGTAGAGGTCAGAGGCTCTCTCGGGGATGAAAGAGGATTATCTCGTCACGGGAAAGGCGCTCGAGCTTGATTCCCACATTTGACAGGTGCAGTTCCAAGCCGATCATAACAGTACTGTTATGAAGTAGTAGTACTGTTATGTTATGAAGTACTGTTATGAAGTATAGTACTATGTACTGTTATGAAGAACACGGAAGACATTCCAAGGAAATGCAAATACAGCAAGGAGGTATTCGCTGTTGCTGTCAACATATTTGGCCAGTCTGAAGGGTAACATTAAATTAAAAAAAAAACCTACAGGCCCACTATGCAATGCTTTTTCCAAACTATGCAAATCTGCAATCTGTGCAAGTCCTTATTGACCAGGAAAACAAAAAAATATTTTGAACATTTAACGAAAAATAAATGTTGCAACAATTCAGAAATGTATCCTTTGTACTTTCTAGTGACATACGGATAGAGATAGTCGGCGAGCACAGTTATTACATGAGACACATCTGGATCGTGAACTCATGGCAGTGCTGCAGGGCAAATACCACTCCATACCTCTGACAGGCGTCAGTTACAATACTGGGTTGGAAGGAAAACCTTTCAAGTACTCCTTCAGGAAGTCCAAGCATGTGACTGGTAAGTAGCTTAGCATGACTAGGGAAAAATATAGTCAATTTCACAAATATCACAACATCCAAAAAGTGGCACACCGCTTTGATTTTCAGCTGACAACTATTTTTGCTAAAAGCCTCGGCGCGTAAATACAACCTGAGGTAGCTTAAATCTAGGTCACATGAGATTGGAAAATATAGCGGCTAATGTAACACTGAAATTTGCTATCTCGTGGACATGAACGAAAACTTAATTTGAAAAGGTTTGCTCGAAAGCAATGCTTTCACGGACGTAACGCTGCTGCCCATCGCGAGTCGTAAGCGAAAAAAAAAAAAAAAGGCCGACTGAAAAAAAAAAGAAATATAATAAGCTGCTCGATCAACAGATTTTTGAAGAGATCGTTTCAACAGAGATATTTGAAGCCAGGGGCGTAGCCAGGGGGGGGGGGGGTTTGACCCCCCCCCCCGAAATTTTTTCAGCGACCCCCCCCCCCCCCCGCCCCACTTACCCACCCTTTGTTCACGTCGCTTCGCGCTGACATAATTCAAGGAACCGGTGCTACTATATCACAATTTCATTCCTGGGCGCTTCCGTTTGGGTTGGTAATTTACAGCGAATCATTTCTGCATATGGAAAAAAACTGTCACGGTGTTTGTGAAGGCTTTGACGCTCTCTGAGGTTTTGGGCGAGAATGTGGCGGCCGCATTCTGAAGCAACAAATGCGGCAGCCGCATTTTAGATGAAAGCGTTTACTTAAATTTAGGTGCACGTTAAAGACCCCAGGTGGTCGAAATTCCCGTATACATTTCCGCCGCTTCCCTTCAGGTGCCGGTTAGGCCGCGCTCGCGCAGGATCTTAGGCTACGTTCACACTTGGTCTCGGAGCTGTCGGAAGCGGCAAAATCTTGCAAAAATCCACCCGCTATAGGCGGCCAAACAGGCAGAAACACAAGCGGCGAGCCAAATCGGTCTCCGACCGATTTTTTCGCTATGGCGAAGCGGAAACGCGGCGGATAATCGTTCTGCTCGACCGGAAGCTACACTAGCATATGTAAACAACCGGTCGTAAAATTGAACATGGCACCAAAAGTGTAGGCTGCAATGCTGATAGACGCGATCAAGAACCACCCCTTGCTCTACGACAAGAGTGGTACTAAAACGTACTGTCAGCAATACTCGCGATAGTATGTCGCGCGACCGGAGGTGCGGCAACGTAGCCTTGGCGTGACCCAACTTCTCACGCTTTTGCAAAGCCAGGCGAACCCACCACCACCGTTTCCAAGGTGTCCGCGTCTTCCGTTTATTCATTGTCCATTTCTAGAAAACAAGTAGGTAGAAGTATAAAAGCCATTTCTTCTTCCACTTCCATGGCTGACAATAGTTGGGCAGATTCCTCGTTGGCGCTCCATAATTCGTGCACGTGCACGGTATGTTGCAGAAGTCGCGGGGTGCTTTTCTCGTCGCGACGATAGATTGGGAGCGTAGGTCTCACGTAGGACGCGCAGGCTTTGGCGAGCCCCAACACAAGGGCCAGCCCGCGTTTTAGCTTTGGTGTTCCCGTTGCCGCTTTGGTGTCCTGGAGGCGCCGACAATAATACGAAATGATGAAATGTTATTACAACTTGTAAATAAAAGCTATTAAAGAAATATAATCACGCCAAGGCACCAACTTGTGACTCGATCGGCGCTACCGCGCCCGTGTGAGGAGAATCACGGAACGCCAACGAGGAATTTACCTAAGGTCGCAAATGACACGCGAAGTTGCACAAAATGATCACTTTTGATGACGGGTGGGTCAATGAGTGAACATACCGCTCGAAATAATGCGATAATGAGCGCCACCACGCCGACAAACGTACGCAGACTAGATGGATGTGGACGAAAGCGGCAGCGGCGGTAGCAAAACATATGTGAACAACTTGGACATGCGCGGAAAAGATTTTCCGGCAGCTTTGGCCTTTCCGCCCGCTTGCCGCTTCCCAAGTGTGAACGTAGCCAGTCTGCGCGCGAAACGTCTCTTGTATGCGATTGCGCCCCTACGGAAGGCTGGTTGTTACTGTAGTGTTGTTGAATCCCAAACCAGCAATTGCGCAAGGCTGGTAGTTGCTGTTGTGTTGTGGAATCCCAAACCAGCAATGTACACACGAAGGGGTTGATGCCAGCAGTGAAATTCCACCGACTCGCAACAGAATGAACGAAACAGACAGCCGACAAGCATGGATTACTGCTGTGCGCAGTACAGCGTAAGTAAACTCTTGTTGCAGGCGCTGACAGTTCTCGTCGGAGTTCACGCGTCCTGAGAAATTGATTATGTGCACTATGCACTGAACAAGACCGGAGTTCATTCCTGCATCACTAGTAGAGCACTGCACGGGCCGATTTTTTCAGCCCGGGCCCGGCCCGGGCCTGTTTTTACGTTGGGCGGCCCGCCCGAGCCCGATCAAAACTTTTATGGCGAGACCTGGGCCCGGCCCGGGCCCGGAAATAATCTACGTTACCCGCCCGGCCCGGCCCGCCACCCCTTTACCTTAGGCCCGAACCCGGCCTGAGCCCGACTCGAAACCGGCCCGAACCCGGCCCGAGACCGAAAAATAATGTTCTTCAGAGTTGAGACGCCCGAGAATAACTCGCTGCACGTTACATGCACACCACCAGAAAGCCCGAGCCCGGCCCGGACCCGCGTCAAAAAACCCGAGCCCGGCCCCGGCCCGGGTCAAAAAGCACACGCCGTGCCCGAGCCCAGCCCGAGCCCGTGAAAAGACTGTTCTACCCGTCCCGGCCCCGCCCACGGGCCGGGCCGGGCCGGGCCGGGCCCGCGCTTTCGGGTAAGCCCGAGCCCGTGCAGTGCTCTAATCACTAGTACACCAATCAGTTGAGATCCTGTGAGGTACAAGGCCGTTTCCTGTTTGCACCGGCGTAAGTGAAGCAGAAATGAGTTGCACGCACTACTTAAAATGCGTACACATGCCATATCTATGCTGTGCGGTGAAATATTCTGTACAATTCTGAATCTGTTGACGTAAAGGCAAATGACGGCTGCAGACTCGCACACAGCGGAAGACAAAGCGGCCCATGCACTTGCCGCAGGAAATGCAACCCTCTCGTATGAGGGAGCAGGGCGACGAAAGCTTCGAAAAAAAAAAAAAAAAAAAGCCTTCCCCGTTTTTGTGCGTACTTAAGTTTTCTAGCGCAAAGACGCAGCGAACAAGTTATTGCTATGGGAGTATGTATAGCCTGGTCACGCATACATTTTCACGTGTATAGCCGACCTTGACTTGTGGAACGCACTTCGCCCCGACGAGGACGACGCCACCTACGCTTAACGAAGATTAACAATTAATGATGGCTTCTCCGATCGGGCGGGTCGTCTCAATGATGCGTTTTCGAAGACTGGTCCATTCAATGGCGCGATGAGAGACCGTTGCTCCAAACGCCCACTGTGCCTGTCGTGCTTACTGTATTTGACTGAGCTTGCTTTACGTTTTACTTAATTTCTTCACAAGCACACGCGAGGGGGGGGGGGGGGTCCCATGTCTTTGAGATACATGTATAGAGTCTGCTTAAACTACCGATATTTATTATCGATCACGCCACGTAGAGAAAGCAGACGCTTGGGCCCCCTCCACCCCCTCCCCCCCGGTCGGGCCGGTGAACACCCCCCCGAAAAAAATTTCTGGCTACGCCCCTGTTTGAAGCAGGTCGTTATTGGATATGAAGAAATGTGCAGTGTGTCAGGGGTTGACGCATATGATGGCACGATCGATGACTAAAAACAACTTGATTTATTAACGATGCATTCAGATTACATCCCAGGTAGCACAAACCCATCTAGAAGACGTCTACATTTGGGCTTGTTCAAGCCAAGAGGTTGTCTACTATCCGGTTTCTACAAGCCGAGTAGTCGGGTCCTGATATGCTTTTCTTCTAACCAGTCTTGTGATTCAGGATTTCTAACCAATGTAGATATATTGAATGTGACTGGCTTTACCTTCAAAACTAAAACACACCAAAGCTACTAAGCTGAAAAAGTTCAGTATAATGGTCTAAATGCATGCTTTTGCAAAGGCATAAATATTAAAAGGAGCCACATAGATTTCACAGTTTGTAATAAAATCTGTGAAGGTATAATGTTGAGAGGCCGTGTGCGACATGCAATTTCTACAGTGCTGTTCACTTGCAAAGTGTATTAATGTTCTTGCGAGTCTATTCACTTTGGAAGAATGTTATTTCAGTGCATAAATGACATTGTTGGCATATGTATGTATACATGCTTGCACGTCACAGATGGGCTCTCACTATTATACCTTGACAGATTTCATTACCAAACTATGGAATCTATGCAGCCTTTAATATTTATGCCTTTGGAAAAGCATGCATTTAACACATAATTCTGAACTTTTTTCAGCTTAGTAGCTTTGCGTGTTTTTATTTTGAAGTTAAAGCCAGTCGCATTCAATATATGTACATTTCCTAGAAATCCTGAATCGCACCACTGGTTCCAAGAAAACAATAGCAGTACCTGTGATCTGCATTAGCGCACGATTAATTTGGGTATACTGCTAACACAAGCAAAATTCATGCAGCACACAAGGGCACATTGAAATGAGGCACATTGAAAAGACATCTTGTAAAATGCCTCTTCTGTAGCCAGCATTTCATAACAATGTTTAAGAGGCAGCAAAATTAGCAAAAAACAAAATTTTATTCTTGCAAATTATGTACATGTGCTTGTCCTGCTTTGATTCTGACTAAATATATACATGCCATATACATATATACATATACATGCCAAATGAATGGCATGTAATGCCGTGCACTGATTTGACTAGACTGCATATATTATGGATTGCATGTCTAGAAAAACTGAACCCACATCTTAACAGAACTAAGGAGGAAGAAAGGCATGTCAGCTGGCGGCAGGTCCAGTATCCTTTGATGCATCTGCACCAGTCGAAAAAAGGGAAAAAAGACCAGACTCACTTATAGTAAGGCCAGTAAAAGCTAAATGCTTAGCATAAACATGACTAAGAAATAATCTCTACATATTAGAAAAATTTGCGAATACACTTTGTTTTCTCTCGGTGACTACTGTTAAGGGCACGTAATGCGCACACCACTTTCAAACAGTATAGAACTGATGCACTCATGATGCATAGTTATACTTGTTATAAGCCTGGCCTTTCAGTGGCTGTCCCCACAAGACTGAACAATGGCATAAAAGAAACAAATACAACACATAAAAAACTGCTTAAAATCTGCAGGCATAAGCAAGTGCCAGAAGACAGGTATAATTCATTCTATAATTTAAAATGCCTTTTCACATTCACCTAAAGCATCTCCCATGTCCTTTTGCTGCCTGGAAGTAAATATTTATATCTTTCTTTTACACTGCATCATGTAAGCAAGTGGCCCTGAACGCCAACTCTACTTGGGGTTCCCAGAATTTATTGTCGAAAGTAAAATTCTTCAGAATGTATACAAGTTTCCCTATGGCCACAGTAAAGCATGATGTCACAACATCATGCATAGATGGTCGTTGGAAGTTATCTGGCGATTGAGAACAGACTGATATAAGTAGAGTTTAGAACGCCAAGACAAAATATTAATCCCATACCATGCACTTCTGATCTAGAACCAACAGTCGATTTTAATGAGATGTAAACATGCTACATGATGCTGACTCAGTTAAAAACGTAAATATATCTTAAATTTCTATATAAAATTACTTGAACACTAAGCTTAACGTAACGTGCTGGCTTTTTATCTGCTCGCAAACTGCAATTCTTCAACCAGGCAGTTGCTGCTTGGCGAATGGCATCGGTCATCACATTTTCCCACGTGGTATTGCTATGAATAGCTTCTGGAATACCAAACCATCTAGTCAAACAGTGCAAGTAGCACATGTACACGGTATCAGCAGTTGTGGCTGATATCCGAACCATTGCTACATACGAACAGATTTGCAACGCGTAAATAAAATTTGTGGAACATCAGTTCTATGGAACTGCAAGGGGGAGGAAGGCTTATAAAAGAAAAAGATGTCCACCCGACTTAGCTACACTGGATGGATGATATTTTTTTTTCAAATGTGTTCATGTTTTTATTTATTTTTTTCATTCAAAATAGCATGTATTTTGTGAGTAAGAGTCACTGCACTTTATCTCTAGGCCCAGTCAAACAGCAGCCCTCTAATCTTACCTTCCATGACACTGTAGACATGCATGTCCCTGAAGCTCTTTTTCCGCCGCTGGCCTAGAGTCTAGCTTAAGTTTCCACCAAAACAGTCTGAAAATAGTGGGTAGGATGCCCGCAGTAAAGCTTCTTAAGTACCAGCCCCCCATAACAGAGAGCCGTTGTATCTGAAAAAAAAATTTGGAAGAGAACAAAAGGGATTCAAAGCCGAAAACACCAAATATACACACTGTGGATATTACAGTAGCTGCATGAAGGCGGGTATTAAATCCGCAGAAAAGGTAAGGCAGATGACACTAGATGATTATGCATTCCAGAGAAATTACTGCAGCAATATTTACACACAAAAACTGCCAAGATGTAAACAGCCATAGTATAAAAAAGTATTAACTGAAACTACTGCGTATACAACTCAAAAACATGAAGCCACACAATTTCAATAAAACAATGAAGTCAATTTAACATGCATATAAAAGGCATTAGTTACACCTGGCACGAGTTATTATAAAAATGTGCTCATGTAGTCAATTAATAAAGCTTTTACTTACAAGGTGTCATCAGAATGCAGGATTGGAGCTCTGCTCGGATTCTACTGTGGTCACGGTTTTTTTGTTCACCAAAGGCAGCTTGTAATCAGCCACTGCCATTCTGCCAGTTTCGTTGGGAACACTGAGAGCTGCTAGGAGCCTTTCATCTTGACGTCTTATAGTCTTCCCATGTCTGTGATTAGTACGTGAATGTCTGAAAGCACCTAGAAAAGATAGACAAGAGCCATGCACACTTTGACAGCTTGGACGGTAGCTAATAACATGTTGCACGACGCAACTTCTACATGCATGAGTATACTCCTATATAGCTGCACATGTTCGATCCTGTTCTGCTCGTTGTATTTCAAGTCCCATCCAAGCTTTTGGGAACTAGTGCCATCATTTCCTATCTGAGGTGCAACCTGGCTCAAGATTATGCAACCTGGCTCAAGATTATGTCACTATGGTTGGTATTCTTCGCTGAAATCATGGCCTCACTGCACTACGGGTAGCATTCATCCATAGAAGTGCTTGCATTGCGCAGGCTGTCATACTTTTGCTGTTCAAGGCCTTTAGTACTACAAAAAATGAATCAAAGCATATCTTATACATATTAGTGCCACAAGGGAGTTCGCACAAACTCTCATTTTGTTTTTGTGCGCCGCTTTGCTTTTGGATAACGTAGGTACAGCGCACCAATTTTTGGAAGGAAACAATGAGACGGGAAAGAACGCTGGTACAGCGTACTACATAACGCAGATACAGCGTTCTTTCCTGTCTCCGTTTCCTTACAAAAGTTGTTGCGCTGTACCTACGTTATTCAGTATGAACCAACTCGCCCAAATTAAGCTGTTGTTGCTTTGCATTTGTTCTTCACAAAATGAATGCAGCAGACGTATATAAAACGCACGTGCTAACGTCTCAATGCAATTAGTCGGGGACGCAGATATATTATTCGCATAGTGATGCAGTCTTAAGACCATCAACGAAGTCATATAAGTCAATAAGTGGCATAGCTCGCGTTTATATAATTACAGCACCAGCTTATTAAAAAATTCGCAACTTTCGACCACGAGGAAACTAGGCGGCGACTCCGTGAGAAGTGGTTGCCGATGTAACAATTTTAGCACGGACAGTCGATGCTAATGGCAGTGAATTATCCCACACCAACCAAAATGTAATCCCAACCTGACGAGCTTATATATCGTGTCCGTGACATCGGACGTGCCGCGAGAAAGTGTGAAACAATAGCCGTTGCATGTCAAACAATCAACCAAGAGGGTGGTGCTACAATCGTGCGACAGAGCTTTAAAAAGAGAGAAAAACTTTAACCACTTACCAAAGTGAAGCTGAGCCATCAACGCAGAAACACACAGAAAGCGATGTGCGCACGAAACCGACCCGTTGAATCATTTGCAAAGCGCGAGCGCGCGGCCATGCGCGCTATGGCAAGCGCGAACGGAGACAATGGCGCGGGAGAGAAGCGTTGGAAGCGGCCAAGCCATAGTAGCGTACCAACTGTTGTGCCACACCATGTTATACTAGCCTGTGAAACTTCGTTCAAAATGTTTTATTAAAGCTTTTACGAATTGTGTAATAACGGCACACATTTTATTGAAAGGTTTTGTTGTATTGCCATCACCCGCACACGAAACTATGGCGCGGCTTTCAGTTTTAGCTGACGCGGTAGGTTTGAATTGGCCATGGAGGAAGGTACCTTCCTCAATGGCTGATACTTGGTACGCGCGCTGTAACCGTCTAACTAGCGGCCTATGCGAAATCGACTCGAGCATAAACCTTGCAGTACGCTGGTAATACACTGTTTTGTGCGGAGAGCTGTTATATGACGATACCATAACGATGTAATCATTCCACTGATGGTGCTGTCGAAGGAATCGTTGCAAGCTGGTAGTAAAAATGTGCGCAAGTTTTGCTTGCAAGACTTGGAGATTGACTTTAAAAACGTCTACCAGAGCCTGTACGTCTCCACCAGGTCTTACAGCAGAAGTCTTCAAGACTAGACATATAAGCTATACAGAAGACGTCTAATTTGGAGCTTAACTTAGCACTAGCCGTGTCAAGCTGGGTCAAGCCGAGTCAGGAAGGCTTGTAGCCGACTTTTGCTTCCTGGGATGATCCGCATCTCGGCGGCCGCGTCTTCACGCCTCGAACGCTCGTCGTCACGTGATCTCTTCCTTCCCGCCTCGCTCGGCAGTCGCACGAGGTATTTCTCCCTTTTGCCGATAGGTGCCGCTAGTCCCTCAGCTAACATAAAGCCGCTATATATAAAAAGTAGCGCCATCCACTTCCCTCCTCCTCCGTTCCACTATCGCGATCGGCGCGACCAGCGCGATCGAGGCGTGATAACGACAGTGGCGCCGCCTGTGTCGGGCCTGCCGTGGCAGACGACAGCTAGCTAACGCGCTACCAGAGGAAATCTGAGGAAAACTTCGATCGCGCCCTGCGGAGAAGTTTATGAGGCGCGATTTTGCTTCGTCAGTCAGTAACTGGTCTTAATAATGCCGTTTTGGAAGTAGCAACGCGACGATGCGAGACGGCGCAAATATCATAGTGTGCAGCAAGCGTTTGCGCACGCCGGATGAAAAACAAAAAAAAAGCCTTTTGCCCTCGCCTTGTCGGTTGCGGCAACTTAAGGTGCAGCATATATATATATATATATATATATATATATATATATATATATATATATATATATATATATATAAGGTGCAGCAGCATGTTATCACAACGAAGTTCTTGCCCCTGACACGTTTGATCCGTTTGTGCGTACAATACTTTCGTCGCACAGGCCCGAGAATGGCAGTCGGAGCGCGCTGGAAAGAAAAAAAAATCTACAAAAGCGCAACGCGTGCTTCCACGTGACACGGATTGGCCAATGGGGGAGCGGAGGAGGCTGGGGCGACAGGAGGCGGCAAGGAGTAAACGCCGGGGTGAGCGCGGTGGCGGCAAGATCTAAGAATGGCGCTACTTTTTATATATAGGGGTTTTAAGCTAACACGGCCACCTGAACAGAAGCGTATCGCCGCAGCGCGGCTGTACCCGGTTTGGGTCGAAACCGGATATCACGTGGGGTCAGCGAGGTACTCCCTGCCCCTAGGTAGGCGTGAAAGTAGCTAGGGAATGATTCCTCGGCCATGCCTGCCATGTCCCCAGTCCCTGTGTGCCTAGAAGCATCCGCTAGCCCAAGACAAGCATGCACGTTGCGCGGGAGCGGCCGCATACAAGAATTCGCGGTGAGAACGTCGTCGACCGCATTACCGCCAACCCACAAAGGACTGCGATCTCAAGGTACGTCTGCCGAAACTGCAACTTGTGACATAAAGCGGCGATGCATATTCATTTTTCTTTTTAAATTTTAGGCCTTGCTCCAGCTGTAGCGCGACGTGAGCCCTGCCATTTCACTTTCAAGATACGTAAGCTGCTTCGACCCTGAAAATGCCGACGCAATGGTGAGTTGGAAAAACCATGGCTTAAATTTACGTCGCGTGCATGCCACCCATACCTTTTTTGCGGCATGCGATTGAAGTAGAGACTGCGATCGTGACTTCATGGCCCTCGCATTATCTTCTGCAACACCCAATCGTCGCGAGCTAACATGTTTTTCAAATTTGTCAGTGCTAGCACATCTCGATGTGAGCGCAAGTTCGTGTCTTTCATAACACGTAAACAATGCGAAGGTGTATACGCCGCTGATGTATGCACGCTGCATTGAATGATTTACTGTTTCCCTTGGTCATTGATTACATTAAAAAGAAAGCTGCAGATATGTCCTTTGTAAAATCTGAATTGCTTCAAATACGATCTTACGTGCACTTGAAAAAAAAAATTGCTGGCCGATTAGTTTTCATATTCTACTACACCTGCCCGCTTCACAGCGGCTTACGAGCCAGAAATGTATGCAGCAACACTTTACATTAAATGTAATGTTACAAGACGACAGGTAATAATCTTGAACCCAAATTGATCATGAACAGCAGCTGCTACAGGGGTGCAGATATTTTTACCAAATAACCTTGTTCTCATAGCTGACAAGCGAGAGGGAAAATTTGTTTCGTAGGAATGAAAAGCAGAGGTGAGCCTGAACTAGTATGTTCTTGCCCACTACTCTGCTAAGGGGAAGGTGGAAAGGGGAAAAAATGTCTTGAAAGCTGTTGAGGAAAAAAAAGATCATATGTGCACAATAATCACATAACGCAGTGGTCTCTCTAAACCTCAAGTATAGTCCTGTGTTCTGCAAATAGTCTAGAACAGCACTCGTAGCTATTTCTTGCTGCAATGCTGTCACGGTAAGCACCCAGAATTTCAGCTTCTGATAATCTTTGCCTTTGTTGCTTGCAAGCACAGGGGGCACCATCTGCTGCTGTCGCAACTGGTAACAGATGTTGCAAAAATGTGCTGCAGGATCTCGGGCATGTGGCAGTATTTACAGTTCAGGGATAAGATTTTGTAGCGATTCCTTTTCCAGTACTAATGGCCTTTTGCATTCGTGAGTGGTCAGAGTGACAGCGTGTTGCTCAGGGCCGCGATTTTGTAGCAATGCCTTATGACTTATTCTATAATAGTCTTATCATCCACCGCTCACGGCCGGCTGATCCCGCTGATAACGCGAGCGGACCGTCGCTCTGACCACTGACAAAATGCGAAAAGGCATTATTACCGGAAAGGCATCGCTGCAAAATACTGGCCCTGACCACACATGAACGCGAAAAGTCAGTGCTATAGAATTGTGGCTCAGTCTGTCAGTATAACCAATCAGATGTGTATAGCATTGAGTGAAGGCAACATGAAGACGAATTCAATAATGCATGCTTGCTTGTCTCTTCTTTGATCTTAAATGGGAAGTGAACAACTTCTCATAATTTCTTCATTATTTTTTAAACAAGTTGAATAATGTGCCCTAGTTTATCGCACAATTAGTCCAACATATTTCAGATGCAAGATCTTGTAGTGTTGGGGCTGTGGAAAACAAAACAATGCAGGAAAATCTCAGCGCATTTTTATTTAAGCAATGTTTTGACACCTTAAATGGCGTGGCCATCTTGTTCGTTGCTTTATATTCGTTACCTCTGGTGCAACGCGAGTTCACTTGGAATTAGCATGGGCGTAGCATATATATTTTAAAATGTGCCTGGTGCATGACATTGTGAAAAACCTTGAATGTGAACCCGCTACAAACAACAACATACTGGCACCTAGCAAGAACACCCAACCGTCTACCTTCCCACACATTTTCCTGAAACAGTTTGCACATGTTATTCAAAATTGCCACACATTTCCAATCATAAGTGTTTCAGGATATATACGACACATTTCATTTGTGTCAGCAATGGCACTAATGGAAAACCTGACAGTCAAATCTGTCTCTAATAACAAATCCGTGTTGCTGATATCTTCACAATAACTGAGATCTAGGGGGGTTATTCTGTAAGAGTCCACCTAGTGGACTGTCCACTTCAGCTGTCGCCATTGGCTCCAGCTTCATGAGCACGAAGGATACTGGCTGGCACCTTCGCGCTCGTGAAGCTGGCGCTAATGGCGACAGCCGAAGTGGACAGTCCACTAGGTGGACTCTTCCAGAATACCCCCACCCCCCCTGGGCCAGTATAATATAGATTATTCCTTCCGTTCGATTCTATACCACTCTTATCATCCGCTGTTCACCGCCAGAAACTCGCCAGTTCTAATGGGTATAGATGTCCCCTGGCCCAGTGCTCGGCACCTTCTACGAGTTTTCATCTTGCAAGGGGCCCTCTAGGGATTACAGAGAATGGGTCTGGGTGGCTTCCATGGCAGCAGTTTCCTGTGTGGCATCCTAATACAGCTGTTAGGTGGGGATGCCCTTGGATTGGAAAGAAGCACCCCTTTCAAAGTATCCCGTAATGGCTGAGCACCTGACCGGAAGCACAGTTATACCTATTTTACCGGTGGGTACCAGGCGGCAGCGCTACTCAGCCTCCCACAGCAGTGGCAAATGCTCGTCTGGGTCACCATTGTTGTGGTGAGACAAGGGGCACCTTTCAAATCTCTATAGCGCCCCTTTCGACATGAAAACTCCTACAAACAACTGAGCACCAGGCCGGAGGACATCTCTACTCAATAAAAATCTAATAGGTTCCCAGTGGCACTAGGATTCTATCCAAGTACCTCCCCGCATACGAGGAAGACTCTCGACAATTTCACCACCGCTGCAATACATGTGTCCTGCCAAACAGATTCGCCGAGCACCTTGCCCAGGGGTGCGTTACTCACACTGGGTGCAGCACCACATGCTGGCTTGCAGAACCACCATCCATGACCAGGTTGCTACAAATCCTGTACCCATTCACGTCAAGTCATCCTCGGACCAAAGTCCTCCCAGCTAGCATGATGGCCCACCCTGCTACTGTCACCTTGTTGGTCTCGTGGGCTAGACCCATGTATATCGAGTAGGTGGAGGCATAACTCCCCGAATGTGTCCTGTGAAGGATGCCTTTTTCAAGCGCTGTGGTGCCAAAGCCGCAAGCACCATAACTTATCTGCGCATGTGGAGCATGTATCGAAAGCCATGTGCTTTGCTGTTATGCCATTGTGATAGTACATATTACAAATAAGATTATGCAGTAACATAAATGAGAGCTTTAGATTGTGCTATCGAAGCATTCAGGAGTCCCTATCTTAGTATGTCTGTGGTTACGTGCCCAAGCAAAACATTATAGCTGGGGATAGCGCACTTCCACTGCGGTGCCCAAGATATATGGACATTTAATGGAGAAGCGTACGTAACGAGAAGCGAAGCAGCCGCCTCACCGCACGCATATCACTCAGCGGCATATAGGCGCATTCTTGGGGGCTAACATAAACACAGGCACTGCCGGGGGTGGCGGCATTACCTTTGCGGTGTGGGAGACAGTTTACGCCTTCAAGCATACGTAAGGGGAAACCTGGCGGCAATGTCGTGCTCGAGTATGATTCTGCGGCATGTCCAGGGTTAGTGGCTCGAGGGGTGATTTATGTGTTCGCGGGGCATGCCATTGCACCGGGGCAACTGCACTGAGGCATGTGAACTTCGAGCAAGAGGGCCATGTGGCGTTTGTTTAAGTGATGTTGGTCTGAGTGTTCCAAAAACCGGACTGGAAAATGGGGGCGGGTACAGAGTGTATTGTTGATGATCCCGCCTTCTTCGAAAAGAACTGATTGGTAGAATGTGAGCGAGGAGACTTAAAACAAGGGTATTTAAAAAGTGTGTAGAGATGAAGAGGGAAGGAGCGAGCTGATAATCAGCCGCCGCTCGTCGATGTATGCTACTTTGTCCTACAATAAACCGATGTATTCCTAAGTTGGCCTCCCTGAGTGCAAAGTGTCACCGGACGACTACGAGGACTCTCTGAAGAATCGTCTGCCTGGAAGACCTGAAGGAGAAGAAACTTAACTCATGCTAAAGATCTTTGACAGGAAGAAGCAAACAATGTATACATGCATAGGTGGTAATTAAAGCTGAGCCAAACGAATCCCAAAGGCTAGAAATTTTGCCCTCTGGCACAGGATGTTTGCTGTGGAAGTGCACTGTGATCCAATTTATTATGACCAGCATTTTGTCGCCTTCATTTCTCGGAAGATGACGTCAACGTGCAGTGTGAAATGCTGTCATCAAATCGGTTCGTGTCGGCCTGTTCAGCGTCGATTGTTTTATGAAAGCGTGTCTTGGCTTGCTTCATCTCAGTTTGCAATGTTTCAGCAATATTTCTTCTAAGTCAGCCACCCCAAAGAACCAAGCACATGTTAGGTCCGCAGGTGTGCAGTGCCGCTTCCGTCCTTTAATCTAAAACTCTCTTACGTTTACAGCAAGAACATAAGCGCATCCCTGAGTGTTGCCACCATGGAGTAATCGGCTTACATGTATTAATTTTGCATCATTTTTGGTGCTTAGCAGGGTCATAGGGCTGTGGGACCAGATTTAGTCCAGATGCAAGCAAAACAATGCAACTTAGAACAGAAAGCCGCTGGTAAGGGTTCACGCATTGTTTCAAAGGTTAGGCATAGAAAATAACTGTGGCCATTTCTGATATGCCTAAACCTTCAAACAACGAAAATAGTGGCCTTGAGAACACACCACAATGTACTATCGACCAAAAAAGTTTACGGACCAAGGGACCTGACAAAAAGCTGAATATCTCCGCAGCCTGGTATTCCCATTTCCTGCCTCTACTGGTATACGTGAACAACATTGTGATGTGCAGTTTTACTGGCTACTTTTAAAGGCTGCTCGGGTATTAAGCGTTTTCTGAGAGTCCGTAAACTTTTTGGTCGATAGTACTTTAGCCATAGTCTAATAATAGTCTAACATAGTAAATTTCATGATGGACTAGGTTTTCATGCAGTTAATCTTAGAAGCCTGCCATTGTGTTTGTTATCTACATGTGTGCCGCCACCATTCTTATCGAACACAAGCTATAGCTGGAAAGTGCATAACCGGGCCACTTGGTATAGGTTCATCGTTGTTTGAAAGCGCAAACGCACAATGAAGAACTTGCACTCATTGTCTTGTTCAGACTGTTCTTTTCAGTTTTGTGTTTGCGGTTCCAAACAACCATGAAGCTATAGGAGCTCTGAAATAATGGGAACTTTTTTCACACTTTTTTTAGCAAAAGGATTGTCTTGTAGTAAGCATGCTTCGGTCAATAAGGCATGTGCCATATGTGTAGAATTTGGCTCCACCTTGAAATTGTTCATTTAAACTGCTTGCTCAATTATCTGCTGATAATGAACTGTAACTTTGGGTCGATACAAACCGCCCATTGAAGTTGAATATGCCTTGAGCTTGGGAAGTAATCCACTAGACAAAATATAATTGTGTGTCCCCCCTATGGTGGCTCCATGGATGTGGTGTTCTGCTGCTAAGCAAGAGGTCGTGGAGATCGCAGAGTTCTTACGGGCGGCCTACAACACGAAAATGCAGTAAAGTGGAGCCTTGTTTGCATACTGCGGTTCCAAATTAAAAACTACGCAGTGACACGCACAAGCTAGAAGTGATACTAGTGCAGATTTTATGTAAACAATGTGCTACATCTGTGCTTGGAAAACCACAATGAAAAATGCGCATGAACGTGATCCGACACGCTTGCACGAGACAAATAGGCATAGTCAAATGACCGATGGTTGACATACTCGCTGAAAAGGGCCGAGAACAAAACTTGAATTTGTAAAGATCCACCGTGGGTTCTGTGCAGGTTGATACGGGAAATCTATTGTGTTGTCACTGTTCTAAAGTTCCCTGGTTTTATCGGGCATGCGCGTGCACACCTTGGAAAATGCTGACAGAACTCTGCTACTTCATCTTTAGCTTACGTTCTCTTACTCTGGAAGGGTTGCAGCAACATACGACAGTGTATGAGACCATTTATTTGGTGCACACTTCCAACAGTATGCGCATTCTTGTCCGCGCTACAGAGTGCACCAACAAGACGTGCTTGCCCGGTCACTGTCATTCATGCGTACACCCTATTGAATGCACACAGCATGAGCTGCAAGTTATATGGCTTTAACCGTCTTTTTTTTTACCCACTTAGGTGCATCTGAACAGCCAATGGATACCATGCCCACTCTGTAACGACCAGTGCTTTTAATGAAACAGCACAGCAGAATAGTCAACCACGTGAGGCACCTCAGACAGCATATGCAGTGGGTTGTGACGGATTTAATGATTTCATCAGCATTTTCACTGGATGCAAGGCTGTGAATCTCTTGTATGATGCATGTGTGGAAAAGAAACCCAACATCCGGTGCACATGCCTGCTTGAAACAGTCGGGCATATCCCATTAGTTGAGTGCCCCCGTGTCGGCATTTGCTGATGTGATCCCAGCTATCTTCACCCATTACATTCTGCTGAATTTACTGCAGCCACCTTTTGGAAAAATAACACATGGCAATTATTTCAAGGTAATTAGTTCTCCCATACAGAAAAAATACCATTAGCAGTACTCGTGGGTGATAATCTGCCACTTTGCAATGGTGGCGAGCATAAATACCACTAGCTGTAGTAACACCAGTTTTGAAATTAGGAAGCAACTTTCTTGCAGCTAGACTTTATGTGTACTATGTTTCATGCAACG
Organism: Dermacentor silvarum; assembly: GCF_013339745.2. Classification (NCBI taxonomy): domain Eukaryota; kingdom Metazoa; phylum Arthropoda; class Arachnida; order Ixodida; family Ixodidae; genus Dermacentor; species Dermacentor silvarum. The sequence continues at coordinate 142,823,021 of NC_051160.1, read as the reverse complement.
TCAGTGTTCAGAATAAAAGCATTTGACCACTGCAAACTGTAGTTTTTTTTTCTTCTAGACGTACATATGAACACATTCTTGATATAAAAAGACATGCAGGGCTGTATTACAGCACAGAAATGTTTGGACAATTCAAGCTCATTAATTCAGAATGTAAGTTTGAAAATTCTAAGGAATGAAACCATTCTGTTTTCAGTGCACTGAAGTACACAAAGTGCACTTCAGCCACCAAATGCAATTGACAAGGTTGATAACATTTATGAGTTATGACGGCACTGCAGTTAACTTTGTGTTGGCAAGCACATGAATTTCGGGTTCTGCAAAAAATGGAATGTGCCTTGCACCTGTACAGGACATTTCATGCAACAATCAAGAAAGGATACATATTTGGCAAACAGGCTTCTCAGAATAGCTTTTTGCACAGCACTTAGTTAATATAATTTGTTATGCAATGCTTTCTTTAATATTTGTTTCAGGACATAAGTTGTACTTAAAAAATTTTGAAAGCTGTTCAGAAACACCGAATGCAAGCTGAAGAATGTGTTCACATACAACCACTTCAGGGGGGCAGCCTTTTTCTGGTCACTCAAGACCTCAAAGACTGCTGTCAGGGAGGAGTGTGGCTGTTGCAGTGGGTGAAAAGTGCAAAAAAAAAATAAACGAACACTACAAAAGTGCTTTATACCTGTTCAAGCATGAACTAAAGCCAAGTACTCAAATTGCCATATTAACAAGGAATGTTGAAATCTTGTGCATCAGACATTGGTAATTTTTTACAAGATGCCTCAATCACACTGGTGAGCCTATGCAGTTTTTTTTATTTGTCGCCAGAAGTGCCCACACTGCTATCCGTCACTGCTATTCTTTGAGCGGACAGTAGACACAGATTACTGCAAGTGAACGATTCTGACCCGAGAGCTTGGGCTCAATTTTTACCAATGTGCCTAATTTTCGAAACCGATTGATGGAATCGCTATACTAAACAAATGCCACAAGCATATTCAAAATGGTATGCTTATTGGAGAGCATACACAAAAAATATGTAGTGTAGAAATTTGGTCTCACTGCTCTGCCAGAATTTTTTATTTTTTTTTCAAGTGGTAATGACGTAAAAAAAGAAGTGAATGTGACTTCTGTAGCTGGTGGGACTACAATTACACCTAACTACCATCTGGGATTAAAATTATTCATGCAGGGGGGCCTCAGTAAGGTACATCTCAAAACGAGGTATTGCACTGTAGTTTAGTTTGATGGTATAGTCTGGTCAGATAAGATCATTGTTAAAAAATGGAGGAAGTCATTGACCATGGCCGAAACAAAAATAAAATAGCGTTTCGGTATCCACAGGAATCCCTTGTTCATAAAGGAATGCCTGCTGAGAACGTTCTTGATGGTTCTTAAGTAGCATTGAGCGCATGATGCAAAGTTCTGAAATACATGTGGATTAAAATGCTAGATGATCTATTGATTGTTTTACTTGTTTGAATTATTAGTGATTCGAGATGGAGCCTCATTGTCCATTTCTTCTCTGTGGCCACGATGCGGGCGTTGTACTAGTTTATCTTCTGACCCGTCGTCTCGGCATGCTCTCCGAGGGCATTTGTAACTGTATGGCCTTTGGCGACATTTTTGTGCTGCTTGAGACGCCGCCAGAAATATCTGCTAACAAGGGATCCATATGGATCCCGAAACATCATTTTTATTTTGGCCAAGTTCAGTGACAAAAGCAATTTTTAACAAAGTAGTACACCAAGTGCCATTCCAAAGTCTTTGCACGACTTTTGGGGCGTTTTTTATTCCATTGCTCTCATTGTCCAACCTTTGTGAGCACGAGCACACGAAGAAGTGCTTTGTACGCGTCTGGCACTAAAGCGTCCAAGGGAAGAGACTGGCGATGACATGCAGCTAGATTGTCAGAATGTCTTCCCCTTTTGGCAGGCCTTTCTTGTCAATGTTACCAGAAATCAATGCTTTCACAACATCCATGAGGAAATTCAAATGCGAGTGATTTGCATACCGGCCCTTTTGTACAAAATAAATGCGCTGAAAATGGCCTTGTAGAGGCAAACATAGCAGATTGTTTACATCAACTTGCATTTATTGTCTGAAATATCTTCTTTATAGGAGGATTCGGAGATAAAATTCAGAAGATCAGCAATATCGCTGTCACTTTCGAACAAAGTTAACTTCAGAGTAAGAAACTTCAGTAATTGCCCACTTTCTTCACGACAAGTTCCAGTCACATGTGGCGCCTGACAATGAAAACAGCAATTATTTATTCTCAACTTTAAAAATACTTCTGCAATAATTTCGATTTCTTGTAAAACCATCTGCGACGAAAAAAATTGAAACAGAGGCATGGACATGCCTAGATTGCAAGATAAATTAGCCCTTTTTACTGCAGACAAGCTGGGCTCCTCTATGGTAGCAGGTATGCAAAGCGTGTGGATGAGTTCTGCTTGTATACGGGAGATAAACTGTGCCTACTCCTCTGGGATTTGGAGCGCTGTCACCTGTCTGCCAAGTAAAGCAAGCCGACCCAGAAACGGTGTAATAATAAAGGAGACTGCATAGTCAAAGATGGTGACTTTGTGGGCCGATCATAACATTAGAGCACGCAGGTCAGCAGAATAAGTGGACACACAAATTTTTTCAGAATACACAAGCACACTCATCAGCGCTCTCGTTCCTACTCACACCCACTCACATGCATTCGCACTTTCTTCCACTAACACTTCCTGGCACCCATTCACGTGTGTGAATGCGAAAATTTATTCACCTTCACTTGCATTTATAAGTCAACTAGCACTCACCCTTTCCCATATACTTACGGGTGCTCACTCACAAACGTCTACTAGCTAGCTGACCATTATACTTCCACTCCCACTTGTTGCCACTTGCATATACTCAAGCCTGTCATCACTCGCTCTCACAAGTGTGAAATGAGTGAGTGTACTTATGAACATGTCAACCTATACCAGAGCATGCTGTAGCCTCGCAGGAGTTCAAATGTGATTCATAACACGGTCTGACCGTGATAATGCTATTGCATTACAGCTGTACAGTAGTATGTGGACCTAGCTTCCTTCTCCAGGTTTGATGCTAAGTAGACATAAGTAATCTCTTGCACAACTGTTGCACAGAGAAGGCAAGCACAAATAACAGCTGTGACGTCAACACATGGGAGTTTATTCTTGTAGGTCAGCGGGACCCTAAAAGACATTTACCAAATCTTGGTTGGAAGGTGGAGTCGATTGTTTCTATGCAAAGAGTTTTCGACATGTTAAAATTCAAACGTTACATTTCATACTTCTTAGTACATACACTCATGCTTGCAATTCTACTTGCACTGTGACACCAACAACCTCTCGGTATTTAGCGAGTTGGAAGCAGCTGCGGGTATGGATATGCTGAAATGTGAAGCAGTGACTTTAATTTCAATCAATAAATAAAGAAAGCTTAATTCATCATCGTGTATTGCTCGAACACATTCTTGCCATTAGCACAGCATATACTTAACATAAAATAGTATCTACAATGCAACATTACATGACACAACACATTTAGCATAAGCGCAAGCTTCTACATCAAAGCTTCATATCCAGTGATTCTCACAGTGCACTGGAGCCTTCAAGAATGCTCTCAAATAGAATGGAGCCCGGGAAGCTTATGTGATGCAGACGTAGCTTTAGTGTAATGTGCACTTGCCAGTTTCTACTGTGCAAGTGTATGAACAGCTGAATACAGTTAACGAGTCGGCATTACAAAGAATATTATTCTGCATACGGAAGCTGGTCGTGGTGATAATTTTTAGTGAAAAGTGTGGTGACAATTGTGTGCATTGGTTTGAAGAGGATAGCAGTAGGGCAAAGCTGCGAGATTGTAAGCACGCCGCAGCCTTGAGTCTGGCCTGGTGGAAGAACGACGTGTTCAATAAAATTTCGGCATTAGAATGGTAGGACTTGGATAAGGCCAAGATGGAAGTACTCCATGGAGTAAAATGAAATACCTAAACTGAAAAGCAAGTATCTTCGCGTACGTTTGGCAATTTATTCGCTGCAGATCTACGGCCTCCTAATGTCGATTACATCCGTGACCGCAATATCGTCGACTTGTTAGTTTTCCACGCACCTGCCAGTATCATAAGTAGCAATAGAATACAGAAATTTAGCACATAAGTGTAGAAACAAAGTGGGCCCACCATTGATCCAAGTGCTTACGCGAGTGTGGAAACTCCGCGACAGACAACAGACAAAACGGTAGGAGGGCTAAGCGTCCAGTTGACGACACGTATTCTCAGGTGCTCATTTCGCATGAGGAAACTCATGGACAGTGCATAGTCGTATTTTTAACAGCAGCAAAAGCGTAATACTCGTCAGATGTCCACGGGAATCAATTGCCTCGAATGCACACATCGACAAGCAGTCGTTTTCTTGACCACACTTAATCGTATCCGCAGATTTCGCGAAGCATTCTCGCTTCATTCAACAAGTTTAGAACACGAATTTTGTAGGTTGCTCGGAGCATGTCTTACCTGACCCAGTCATAGAATAAGAAACCAGACGCAGTGGACAAGTGTTGCCGGTCAAAGCAATATTCATACAAAAATCAGTAGCGGAATAAGCCGCTGCACTTGCACACATGTTAAAACACGCTCAGAAGTTTAGAGAATACGTAAAAACACTGAAAATAAACCTCACTTTACACTTCATTCCGACTTTGCGTTGCCGCCATTACCGTGTTTTGCTCGCGACTAGTGTCCATGGCGATGCGGCCGCCGCTTCGTGCTCAGAAGTATGATAAAAAAGCAAACGTAAAATGATGCGCATTTGTACACATAAAATAGATTAAGTACTTTTTTTCCGAATATAATAACACTGAAGGTATTGTAGATGTTATGCACACTATGTAATTTTCAGTGCAGATCATAACTTCAAGGGACAGTACTTGCTTGTAGTGCTTAATCAAACACTAATTAACGGTTTAATTATTTGCCACAGCGCACATAATACAATCACACAATTTGTGTCAATCGGTATTTAAGACCAACACCAGTTATATACTGAAATCCCCAGCACTATGAAATACAAACAAAATCAGTGAGAAATCTCACATATTATTTTTCCCAAAATCTGTAGGCAATGCTGGACAAAACTGATGAATGCCAGCATATCCCGGTTTGGGGAATGAATGTGCCATACCTACCGGCTTCTCTACCTGAAGAACTGACACACTTTCAATCATGTACCACAATGATTCTGCATTCAAGGCCTTCATGAAATGAATCAATGCAGGAGAAAGCAGGGACAAGCCTGAGCTGCTTGAAAGTCACGAATGACATCAACATTATGTTGCTCTTGTGTCAAGCTGTTCGTGAAATACAAGACATTAATTCTGCCCCTTTGAAAGGAAAGAGCCCGCTTCGCAACCGCTTTATTAACAATGTCATAGCAGACAGGCAATGACAATTTCAAAGCAGAACAGTAATCAATAAAGAGCTACCTAGAGTCCTTTTGTCTAACAAACTCAGAAGTATTGCCATATAGAAGTTAAGAACATGGTTGCTTCCACTAATGTGGTTAATCTAACGAATAGAGCCACCAAGAAAAGAGTATAGACATGTCGGACCTACAGTCAAGACAGCCAAGCTACGAATTGTCGAATTTGACTGCAGTTTTTTTAACTGGCATCCCTCTTAGGATCTCTATGTGGAGTCTCTACGCAACAAGCAGCGACTTAACATTGGCAATTTCAGCCACGGGAAACGGTTTATAGAGTTTAAGTCACCATCCCCCCCCCCTCTCTCTCTCACAAGTGTGTAGGAAAACTCACCATCAGTGGCTTCACAGACTGAAAACAAATTCCAGTCTGCCAATTACTCATTTACTTCACTTAAACTTTACTTTAGCAAACAGTAAAGGTATACTCGGACATTGCAGAAAAATAGTTATGAACATACGCGTCAGATCTTCAGTTGCCACATACCAAGTATAGGTAGCACCTTGTTGCGGACAGCTGTGGAGAATACCTGCCACATGAAGTATAACTTGAATTACTGAAGACAAAGGTCTGCAGCACAGAGTAATTGCAGAAAGTAAGAAAGTGAATAACCAACCAACCACCCAAAGGAATACAAGGGAAATACGAGATTGCAAACAGATATTTACACCTATCCACAGCTCATCTAATGCCCAGTTTAAGCAATACTAAAGAAGCTTACTTTACTCTGGCTTACTGGCATGCTTCTTTCCACACGGAAGCTTGGGCTTTTGGGAAGAAATGCGGGCGCAAAGCTTAGACAACTTATTATGGGCCGAGAAAACCACCCGTACTGCGTTGCATGGTGGGCGTCGTATATGAAATTCCGATGAGCTGTGGCAAGTCTTATATAGGCCAAACAGGCCGCTGTGTTAATGACCGCCTAAAAGAGCATGTTTTATCGATTAAAAATGGTGTCGGTTCACACCTGCCGTTCCATTGTGCTTCGCATGGCTGTGCTCCACGGTTTGACAACACGTGTGGTAGGAAGAAGCAGAGTAGTGTTAGCACGTGAATTGCTCAAGGCGTATCACATAAGGAAGAAGGGTGATGGTTGTATCAGTGTGCCCTTTGTTGACCTCTACAAAAGTGAATGTTCGTTTTTAGATAGCGCAGTGAGGTAGCTTGTGACACGTGCTGCGCCATGTCTCTGTGCACATATTTTTTTGGAACTAGATATATTTCGGTGATGTACTGGAAATAAAACTAGTTGAAAGTTTGGCGCCCTATCCTGTCTCCTTTTTGGCTTTACTTTTTTTTTCAACCTTGCGCCACAATTCATGCGTTTAGCTATGCACCAACTCACCTAACGCACTGCCCTGCAAAACTTGAGTTGTCTGTCCCCGTCTTCTTTTATCTGTGTGTGCACACCCCACTTTCCTCTAATAACATAAAAATATTTGCGTGCTTTGCATATATATATATATATATATATATATATATATATACCATGCACAACTTTGAGAGCACTGCACAGGACAAAAAAATCGTTATACAAACTGCCTTGCGGCAATGTTATTTGTACAAGGTCAAACTAACTAGCAGATGTGAAAATGCTGACACTTTCGCAACTGGAACTTCTTGGAACTGCGAGAGTAGCCGAACTGATGTCACTGGAAGGAACTTGCAGGTGTCTATGACAGATGGTTTCTGTTGGATTTATCACCAGTTTTTACGTGGAATAATTCAATGCAAGAAAAAATGAAGACCTTTGTTGTAAACAGAGTGAAGAATATTCCAGTTTAAGCTATCCTGATCACATTAGTTGCTCAAAAGAATCAAACCCATGTGACATGATTAACTGAGGTACAGCAGGAAAACATTTTCAAGGGCTTCTCTATTGAGAAAGAGCTCATTGGCTGTATTAAAATAAGCAATTTTGTCCTCATCATTTGTGCTGCATGTAAGCATGAAGAACTTGAGTCATTTACGATGTTTACTCAACAAAATTCAGTGGGCGCACGGACCAGAGATCGGATTCTGCATGTGATGAATAGAAGTCCTGACCTCTCTTTGTTCCCCTCGTGTAAGCAGTTTGTAAAAGAGCTTTAACATCACTGAATTGGCCTTCCATTTTATGCACTACTAGATAATTGAGTATCAGCAGCCCTTGCTGCATGGTAGCCACGAACAGCAAAATAGTTTTTGATTGTAAGGGTGTAAGCATGCACAATTAAAGAGTGTATGCTGACTATGTAGTGATATTAGTTACTGAATATTGCAAATGCCTCTCAAATTTTGAAAGCAAATGATGTTGAGATCACCCTCATGAGATCTTGTCCATATAAGGGCAACATCTGTGTTACAGCTCAGTCTAACCATTATCTGGTTGACAATCTTTTGTACTGTGACACCTGTTTACCTATTACTGCACTATATTGGACAAATTTTCGCCCGACTCCAATGTACTACATCTATACTATTCCTGCAGATATCCCCAAGACTGGCTGTGTTATAAATGTGAGTCATCTCAAGACAAAAATTTTAACATTTGGATTAACAAAAACATGGTTGCACTGCTGCACTGGGAACTTCTGCTGCACAAACTTAGACATGCCGTGTTCGGATTTTATCAGCGGGAAATATTTAGCACTCAACATTTTTGTCATTCAATGCAACAACATTCGATTTAACTAAACACGAGTACTAGTTTATTTCGGTTTGCTACACAGTCTGCAACACCGCAGCGGTAATTCACTCAAGAGAAGCTGCAAACGTTTAACAGCGCCCACCACACATTTATTCACATTACAGACGATTTAAAACACCTCGTATACAGTCATCGGCCGAAACCATCGGCTCACGGTTTTGTGCATTCTCGTAGAATATCTGAAAAAAAAAAAACAAGAAAGACAACTAACGAACCCCATTATACAGCGTAATGTTTACCTTTCGCGTTTTCTAACGACAAATCCACGTACTCGGGAACTTATCGTCGTCACGCTGCGATTCTTTCGGTCTCAAAACACTTTCCAACGAAGGGACGTCACCGCATGCCGCATTTGTCACCACTCCACATGTTTCTTGCGGCGATCTCAGATGTTCTTGCGTTGAGTTAAGTGTTTACTCTAAAACACGCGGCGATGGTTGACGCACTTAGCCGTTGACCCAGTTAACAGGTGATCTCAACTACAGTATATCTCAACTCTCGTGTGATCTTTCCGATCTCCCTCCAAGCACGCCGGCCATGTTCTCATGTTCACGTGACGCGCCAGGTACTTCACAGCGTCATAAGGAAAGCACAGAGGGGAAAAAAATTTCTGGGGACAACCTAGGGAGGAAATATCTCGTGTGACGTCAGAGCATCTTGTAGTGTCGTGCAATAGCACCAGGTGCCGCCACTCATCTGCGATTATCTGTAGACGCCAAGATGTGGCGCCACACTCGATATAGTATGTATATATAGGACAGACATCCTTCAATAAAGGGCTCCCGTTCGTCTGGGCTACGATGTGTGGTGTGGTGCATCCGTTCGGCCGCACCGTCCGGGCGACATAACAAACTGGCGACGAGGATGCTACCCGGAATTTCGCCGCCGCCGCCGTTCCTCGTTTCACCAGGCACGCCCGCCATCCCCTGGCCGCGATGGCTGCGCCTGTTTGAAAACTTCACGCTCGCCTCTGGAGCGTCTGAGCTATCGGCGGCCCGCCGCCGAGCCCTCCTTCTGCACTGCCTCGGACCTGAAGGACAACGAATTTTCGACGCCCTGCCACCGCCACCACCATCGAACGCCCCAGACCACCCGCCCGCGCATCCGAGTGCGGGAACCGCCCCCCTTCAGACGGTTACGCCTTCTGCAACCACCGCTGCAGTTGGAACGACAGAGATCAAACAAGCCGATGCCGAGCTCGCACAGCCACCGGACGAGTACGACGCAGCTGTTCAAGCCCTGGCTCGACACTTTTCCGCTACTTGCAACGTACGCGTCGAGCGACATCGCTTCCGTGACCGTCGTCAACTGCACGGTGAGCCGATATCGGAGTTTGCTCTTGCGCTTCGCGAACTGGCTTCGTCATGCAACTTTGCCGCGCAAGCGGATACAAATCTGTGCGACCAGTTCGTCGCCGGGGTCACATGCCCGCGCCTACGGGAGCGGCTATTGCTCGAGGGTGACGCGCTCACGTTTGACCGCGCCGTGGAGATAGCGCTTCTTCGCGAGCAAGTGCAGCGCGAATCCGAAGCTCTCGGAACAGCCCCTGTGGATCGAGTAGTACCACAACATAACCGCGGACGCAACCCGACAGGCCGTCGCAGACATGTACGCCAGTCCAGCAGTACCGACCGACGTAGTACGCCTAGCTCTTCGCGCTCCGGCTTCGTTCGTCCGCCTGCGCCGGAGATTGCTAGCGCCGTCGTCCCGTACTCCGTAAACACAAACGTGTGCGGCAACTGCGGCGCACAAAACTGCCAGCCGTCAGCCTGTGCAGCCCGCGGTCGAGCCTGCTTCGCGTGCGGCCGCCGAGGCCACTTTCAACAGTACTGCCGAAATTCGCGTCGCGGACGTGGAAGACGCCCGGCTCGAGTTGCCGAAATCGTTTCAGAGGAAGACGCTGAGAGTGTCGTGAATATTTTTACTGTTCACGCTGAGAAGCGTACGGGCGTCTACGTTGATGTCGGGGTTCAACCTGTTGCTCTGGCATCACGCCCGTGCGTCATAACATTCTTAGTGGACACTGGCTCAGCTGTGTCGATAATGGGAGAACATAACTTTAGGAGCCGGTTCAGAGACCAAGTTGAGCTGAAAAAGTCGCAAATAACGTTGCTGGATTTTTCACGTCGGAAAATTCCTGTGCATGGCCAGTTCACCGCCCTCGTAACGTACAAATCAGAAACGGCTGTAGTAACGTTTCACGTTACACCAGGTGGAACATCACTCCTGGGTGTTGATGCTGTAAAAGCTCTTGGTCTCCAGATTGTAGGCACAGAATTGCGCTGCCTTAATATGGCCGTTGAACCGAACGTCGACACAAAAGGCCCCAAAATCCTACGCCCCGAAATGCATTCGCAGAACACAAACAAGTTGTCTCCGCCCACCACGAAGCCACCACTGGGTCCACCCAAGTTTGGTATGCCTACTTCATTATGGGCCAAGTTCGAACACTTGTTTTCACCAGAGCTAGGACTTGCCAAAGGTGTCCAGCATCGGGTCAAGCTCAAACAGTCGGTAGCTCCTGTCACGCAGAAGCTCAGACGCCTACCACTTTCAGTGCGAGAAGCAGTCAGCGACGAACTGAGGAACCTACTTTCTGCTGATGTCATTGAATGCGTAAATGCGTCAGAGTGGGTTTCCCCTATTGTTGCAGCTCGCAAGAAAGATGGCAGCATTCGCATCTGCGTGGACCTCCGCGAAGCTAACAAAGCTGTGGTGGTCGACAGCTTTCCCCTGCCACACACAGAAGAGTTGCTGCATGCCCTGAACGGTGCCCGTTACTTTTCTAAGTTGGATTTGGCCTCCGCATACTACCAGGTTCTGCTTCATCCAGACAGTAGAGATATTACAGCGTTCATAACGCACGATGGCCTTTTTCGATTTAAGAGAGTATGTTTCGGCCTAGCCTCAGCACCAGCAGCATTCCAGCAACTCATGACGTCAATTCTACAGGGATGCAAAGGCGTTCTCTGCTACCTGGACGACGTCATCATCTTCGGCAAGTCGGAGAAAGAGCACATGCGGAACTTAGAGGAAGTCCTGCAACGAATTTCACACGCTGGGCTCAAGCTAAATGACAAATGTGTTTTCAACACATCCGAACTCTCGTTTCTTGGTCACCGCGTTAGCGCCGAAGGAGTAGCACCCCTTCAGACCAAAGTTGACGCCATTGTTCACGCTGCCACCCCTACAGATGCTGGCAAGCTCCGGTCGTTCCTGGGACTAGTAGAATACTATGCTAGATTTGTTCCACGCCTAGCAGAGGAAGTGGAGCCCATGCGCAGACTTCTTCGTAAGGACACTCCTTTTATCTGGGACACTGCTGCTGAGAACAGTCTTACAAGAGTAAAGAACCTCCTAGCCTCCCACAGGGTACTACAAATGTTCGATCCAGCACTTCCCGTCATTGTGGCCACCGATGCATCCGCATATGGTTTAGGTGCGGTACTGCAACAAGTTGATGGTCGGCACATTCGAACTGTGGCATTCGCGTCACGAACATTGACGGAAGCAGAACGGAAGTACTCGACTGGTGAACGTGAGGCTCTAGCTTGCTTGTGGGCTCTAGAGAAATGGCATGTGTACCTATGGGGTCGTCCAGTTACTCTGCAAACGGATCACCAAGCTCTAGTAGCCCTGCTTTCTTCTCAAGGCACAGGACAGCGACCACTCCGCATAGCAAGATGGACTGCACGGTTACTGCGGTACAACTTCACGATGCAGTACAGGCGTGGTGAGCACAACAAGGTAGCTGATGCCTTGTCCCGGCTACCTCTTCCAGACACTGAAGGTGGCCCCGAGTCAGAAGAAGAAATAGTGTCTCTGGTAATGTGTGTACATCACGATGAACTGAAGCATGCAACCGCGGAGGATAGCACTCTCCAAGACGTTGCCCGTTACGTACAGACATCGTGGCCGCCACGCAAAAACCTGGCACTTAACCTGACTCCCTACTATGAAGTCCGAAAGGAGTTGACAGTGGTTGATGGCATACTCTTGCGTACTGAGCGCATCGTAGTCCCCGCCAAGCTCACAGCCACTTTTGTCCAGCTGGCTCACGAATCACACCCTGGTATCGTGAAAACCAAACAACGCCTACGAGAGAAGTATTGGTGGCCAGGGTTAGACAAACACGTTGAAACAACTATCCGCAGTTGTGCCATTTGTCAGAGCGCGGACAAAAGTGCCAAGAACTCGCCCACACCACTGCAGCCAATCCCTCTTCCTGACAAACCTTGGGACAAGATAGCTATTGACATTGTTGGTCCCTTCGAGCGTGCACCTACAGACTGCAGATTCGTCATTTCAGTAGTTGACTATTTCTCAAAATGGCCAGAAGTGGCTTTTTGTGCTGATGTTACCTCCCGCACGGTGACGAAGTTTCTACTCTCACTCTTCGCACGTGAGGGTTACCCGACAGAGATAGTGTCTGACCACGGCAGACAGTTCACATCGAGGGAATTTGAATCCTTCCTTGAAGACCGTGGAATCAGGCACATCTTTTCTGCCGTATACCACCCACAGGCAAATGGTCTAGTGGAAAGATTTAATCGGGTACTGAAGTCGTACATTCAACTGGCCCTGCTGGAGCAGCGCCCAGTGAAGGCAACTGTGACTGAATACTTGGGAGTATACAGAGCCACCCCTCACAGCACCACCGGTCTCTCACCGGCCGTTCTTCTACATGGCCGACACATGAGAACATCGCTGGATGTAATTGGTCAGCCTACGGCCGACTTCAGCACAAATCCATCGCGGGAGATGAGCGTGCTCAGGAAAAGAGTCGCAGAGCATCAACGGAAGAGCAAGGCCTACGCTGATCAACGGCGAGCTGCTAGGGTCCCCAAGTTCCAAGTGGGCACCTACGTACGAGTGAAAAAACCAATTCCCGGACCAAAGGGCACTCCAAGTTATGGACCACCATTGAAAATCCTCAAAAGAATCGGCCGCTGGTCTTTCTGTCTGGAAGACGGTCGAACCTGGAACGCTTCGCAGCTGTCAGCGGTACCAAAAGAGGCATCGCCAGAGCAAGGAACTAACATAGACATCTCTGGCGCGCACGACATGCCCCCGTTGACAGACTGTCACAGGAGAGATGTACCATCGAAGACTTGGATCACTACGCCTGCTGGTCCGCATCAAACGCAGGAAGCGAGTTCCGCTGATCAACTTGCGTCTCCCTCACGCCCTGTACCACTACCCGTGCCGCCGAGCCCACCGGTAGAAGGCAATGGACTCGATGCCGAGCCACCGCCTGACCGGCCAAGGAGAAATCGCAGACCTCCAGTGCGCTTCCAAGATTACGTGCAGTGATTTGACAGCAGTGAGTGTTCACACAGATAGTGACTGTTTTGTGATTTCTGTGTACAGACAGTGACTGCAATTGTGATTGCTTTGTGCGGACTGGACTTTCTAATGATTCATACGTTTCTTCCCGGGAGGGAAAGATGTAGTGTCGTGCAATAGCACCAGGTGCCGCCACTCATCTGCGATTATCTGTAGACGCCAAGATGTGGCGCCACACTCGATATAGTATGTATATAGGACAGACATCCTTCAATAAAGGGCTCCCGTTCGTCTGGGCTACGATGTGTGGTGTGGTGCATCCGTTCGGCCGCACCGTCCGGCCGACATAACACATCTATTGTTCACCGGGTCCAGCCGAGCTGCGGCGAAACGCATGTCCTGATCAACGTCGCCCCCGAGGGCTCCGTGGTCGCTGCGCATGCGTGATCTGTGCGAAAGGAGAACAACTCTCCTTTGCCGGATGTGACGTCACAATGTTGTTTTTTTGTTGTTTTTTTGAAATAGTTACTCTCGAACGTAGATCAGTCACGAATGTCGGGTGTCGGCTGCACCACGCTCTGTGCATGTCCGAAAGGCCCAAGCGTGCGCGATATTCTTGCGAGCGCAGTTTCGTGGGCTTGGACTCCGTGACATTTGCTTTCGCCATATGTGAATTAATGGTTTGCCGACAGGTCAACCGCCGCTGTACTTCGGTGAATACACTGTTTTTCATGATCCTGAAATAGCAAATGGTGCGCCGCTACGTTGGCGGCTTCAATCGAGTGCGGTTGCTGCGCATAGCAAGTGATTACGTGCTACATTATCGGTGTAAATAGTAAAAAACTTAGGCTGTGAGCCTTACTACCGCCAACCACATGTTTCGCTGTTAGCCACTTGTGGATGGATGAATGGATGGATGGATGAGGCTGAACCCTTTAAACCGGGCGGTGGCATACGCCACCTAGCCATGACTATTAACATATTTTGTACTTTGTGGTGGGTGAAATTTCACCCCTGCCTTGATTTTATCCACCAATCAGATAACCTCTGTTTGGTTATTTCTACCCGCTTAAAGTCTATTTTGCCTTCACTGTCCCTAAACCCTAATGCTTTGAAAAAATCAGCCCCGTTGCCTTGCACTGTAGGGTTAAGCCCTTTACAGAAAAGTATGAGGTGTTCAGCCGTTTCCTCTTCTTCTCCACAGGCACAGCACAACGTGTCTATACCTTGGTACTTGACTCGGTACATCTTAGTCCGCAATACTCCCGTCCTGGCTTCAAACAACAAAGAGCTTCCCCTAGAATTATCGTAGATATTTTCTTTGGCAATTTCTTGCTTGAAAGTTCGGTATGTTCCCAGTGCTGATTTCGTCTGCATCCCTGTTTTCCACAGACCCCTCTCTGTTTCCTTAACCTTTTTCTTAACCGCTGTTTCCTGGTTTGCACCCCTCCTGCAGTCCAAATATTTGATTGACAGTTTTCTGGTCAGCTTCCTCCATTTTGTATCAACATTCTTCATGTACAAATAACTGAAAACTCTCCTTGCCCACCGCTTTTCTGCCATTTCTCTCAATCGCTCCTCAAATTCCATCTTGCTGCTGGCTTCCCTGCCCTCGAATGACGTCTATCCCATGTCACCCTGTACCCCCTGATTTGGTGTATTTCCGTGTGCTCCCGGAGCCAGTCTACCTACCCCTCGCTGCTTAACCTCCAACCTTGCTCGAACCTCTGATCTCATGCACAGGACCGCATTGCCGAAAGTCAAACTAGGGGCCATCACTCCTTTCCAAATCCCTCTCACCACTTCGTACCTATTGTAATTCCACAGTGCCCTATTTTTCATCACAGATGCATTTCTGCTACCTTTAGCCGTCACATATTTTTCATGTTCCGTTAGGTACTCAGCCCCATTGTTTATCCACACTCCAAGATATTTGTACTTATCCACCACCTCCAGCGTAACCTCCTGTATCCTATGCTCGCTGCCCTGATTATCATTAAAAGTCATGACTGCCGATTTTTCTTTACTAAACTTCAAACCTAAGCTATCTCCCTCTTTACCACAGATGTCCATTAATCTCTGCAAGTCTTCCTTGCTGTCAGCCATAAGAATGTCATCCGCATACATCACTCCTGGTAATGACTGTTTAATCCATTCTGCTTGCTTGAAATAGGAAAGGTTGAAGCCAAGTCCGCTCCTCTCTAATTTTTTCTCTAATCCTTGTAAATACCGAATGAACAACAGAGGTGACAGAGGGCACCCCTGCCTAAGCCCCTGCTGTATCTCTATAGGCCCAGATTGTTAGCTGAGGGACTAGCGGCACCTATCGGCAAGCGGGAGAAATACCTCGTGCGACTGCCGAGCGAGACGGGAAGGAAGAGATCACGTGACGACGAGCGTTCGAGGCGTGAAGACGCGGCCGCCGAGATGCGGATCATGTAATCTGAATGCATCGTTAATAAATAAAGTTGTTTTTAGTCATCGATCGTGCCATCATATGCGTCAACCCCTGACATGGCGACGAGGATTCGTTAAGTATACCAACGCGGACAAGCAACTGGAAAACTTGCAAAATTCAACGCGAGCGAACAACGACGGAAATGGCAAGTGACATGGCGGCACAAACGAGCACGCAGCACGGCTGAAGCAACGACGGTGTGAGGACAAAGCTGAACGAGGTCAGCGACGCGGGACCAAAGCGAATCGTAACGTCCCTGGCCTCCACGGTGACGGACGTCCCATTACCGAAACGAAGCACAGCGTGCAACGACCGAACAACCACCATGGTGGATCGAGACGGCGAAGTGAAGCACTCAACACTCAACGATGAGTACGGGAGTGACGAGCCACGCGGAGACGCGCAACGAAGCAGATTTTCCCCGAAACGCCCACGACAGCACGAAGTGTAAACGCGAACGGCACAACGGAGCTCACGATGTTCGCGACGACGATGCAAATGATGGCGCGACTGTTGGAACGACAAATGGAATCGCAAGGCAACCCAGCAAACACACGCTACACGACAGGCCAACGAAAATGCTGCAATCCAGATCACTACAATGCCCGACCTCACAGCAACTCTCCCAACGTTCTCCGGAACAGACAACGAGAGCGTAGGCGAATGGATCACTTCAGTGGAGAGCATGCGTGAGAGATGTTCATAGAACGACATGGCTATGCTAAACGCCGGAATATCCAGACTTCGTGGACGCGCATCAGCTTGGCATCGCACAGACGGCGTAAGCCTCAAGAGTTGGACGACTTGGGTAGCGGCACTACGAAAGGAGTTTGACAAGCGACCACTGTTCTGCGAATGGGTGGAAACGTGAACGCACGGCGACAGAAGGAAGACGAAACCATCACCGACTACATGTATTGCCGACTGCAACGCATAAAACGCGGCAAGTACGCACTATGTGACGACGACATCGTGGACTGGTTATTCAGGGCGTGCGCTTGGAAAGTGCAAGGCCCGTGCTCGCGGCTTTCCACGACCTGAGGAAAGGGAGCGTGTCGCAATTTATCAACTACGCACGACAATTCGACAGGCGCATGGCTTCGACGAGAAGCGACGGCACACACGCGAAGACATCCCCACGGAACGAGCCACAAAAAAAAAAAAAAAAAAAAAAAAAAAAAAAAAAAAAAAAAGATACGAGAGATGATCACCAGCAAGGCAAGCCCACGAGACTTCCCGCGGACATTTGCGCACGCTGCCTGCAACGGAGCCACCGCGCGAAGGATTGCCCGAGACTCGACACACGAACTGAGGAGAAGGTAGCCGCCGCGCGACGAAAGGAAGAGCGAGCAGCACGAGAGCAGCGCACCAACCGCATCGTGACGGCGCGCTCGGAGGATAACGTAATCCTCGTACCCATGAAGATCAATGGCGTAGAGACGCTAGCGTTATGGGACACGGGATCAACAGCGACTCTAATATCGTCAGCGTTTGCAGAACAGCATAACTTCGATGTTGTGCCAGACGGAGTGCATACTCAAGGGACCATTCGGAGAATCAACAGCTCCCGTCGGAGCAACACAAGGGCACATCGCCATCGAGAACGCAAGTGCAACCGTCGATGTAAAAGTGGTCAACGACTTGCCACACGACGCCGTCATAGGGACTGACTGGCGACAGTGCATCACATTTGATTACATTGAGCGATACACGAACGGAACACATACGCCTGAATGGATAGCGAAAAACGGCTCACAAGAAGCGCCAGAAATGCAACGCGAGAAAAACGACATCCCACAACAACCTCTGCTTAAAAATCAAAACGCAGAAGATGCTACAGCAGTGTGCGGAACTGTCACCGCGAACAGTTGGCACAAGCAAGGGAGTCCCAAGCTTCCTTCACCGGAGGAAGTACGACGTGCGATTTCGCAAGTGCAACCGGCAGACTTCACCACGGATGAAACAGAAAGGATGAGGTCAGTGCTAAATGCAAACATAAATGTGTCTTTACAAATCCCGGCAACGAACTAGGTCTATGCACGCATGCCGAGCACACGATTGACCTGAACGACGAGAAACCAGTTCGTATGCAACCATATACGACGAGTGATGTGAACAGAAAGTTCATAAGGGAAGAAACCGAGGACTGGCTGAAAAAGGGCATCATCCGCAAGTCGAGGTCAGCATACGCCTCACCTGTGATTGTTGTGGACCAGCCACACCATGATTCGACACCGAAAAGAATGTGCGTCGACTACCAGGGGCGTAGCCAGAAATTTTTTTCGGGGGGGGGGGGGGGGGGTCAAGCGTCTGCTTTCCTCTACGTGGCGTGATTGATAATAAATATCGGTAGTTTAAGCAGACTCTATACATGTATATCAAAGACATGGGACTTGCGTGTGCTTCTGAATAATTAAGTAAAAAGTAAAGCAAGCTCAGTAAAATACAGTAAGCACGACAGGTACAGTGGGCGTTCGTAGCAACGGTCTCTCATCGCACCACTGAATGGACCAGTCTTCGAAAACGCATCCTTGAGACGACCCGCCCGATCGGAGAAGCCATCATTAATTGTTAATCTTCGTTAAGCGTAGGTGGCGTCGTCCTCGTCGGGGCGAAGTGCGTTTCACAAGTCAAGAAAATGCACGCGTGACCAGGCTATACATATACTCCCATAGCAATAACTTATTCGCTGCGTCTTTGCGCTAGAAAACTTAAGTACGCGCAAAAACGGGGAACGCTTTTTTTTTTTCGAAGCTTTCGTCGCCCTGCTCCCTCATACGAGAAGGTTGCATTTCCTGCGGCAAGTGCATGGGCCGCTGTGTCTTCCGCTGTGTGCGAGTGTACAGCGGTCATTTGCCTTTACGTCAACAGATTCAGAATTGTGCAGAATATTTCACCGCACAGCATAGATATGGCATGTGTACGCATTTTAAGTAGTGCGTGCAACTCATTTCTGCTTCACTTACGCCGGTGCAAACAGGAAGCGGCCTTGTACCTCACAGGATCTGGACTGATTGGTGTACTAGTGATTAGAGCACTGCACGGGCTCAGGCTTGCCCGGGCCCGGCCCGTGGGCTGGGCCGGGCCGGGTAGAACAGTTTTTTCACGGGCTCGGGCCGGGCTCGGGCACTGCGTGTGCTTTTTGACGCGGGTCCGGGCCGTGCTCGGGCTTTCTGGTGGTGTGCATGTAACGTGCAGCGAGTTATTCTCGGGCGTCTCAACTCTGAAAAACATTATTTTTCGGTCTCGGGCCGGGTTCGGGCCGGTTTCGAGTCGGGCTCAGGCCGGGCTCAGGCCTAAGGTAAAGGGGTGGCGGGCCGGGCGGGTAACGTAGATTATTTCCGGGCCCGGGCCGGGCCCGGGTCTCGCCATCAAAGTTTTGATCGGGCTCGGGCGGGCCGCCCAACGTAAAAACGGGCCCGGGCCGGGCCCGGGCTGAAAAAAATCGGCCCGTGCAGTGCTCTACTAGTGATGCAGGAATGAACTCCGGTCTTGTTCAGTGCATAGTGCACATAATCAATTTCTCAGGACGCGTGAACTCCGACGAGAACTGTCAGCGCCTGCAACAAGAGTGTACTTACGCTGTACTGCGCACAACAGTAATCCATGCTTGTCGGCTGCCTGTTTCGTTCATTCTGTTGCGAGTCGGTGGAATTTCACTGCTGGCATCAACCCCTTCGTGTGTACATTGCTGGTTTGGGATTCCACAACACAACAGCAACTACCAGCCTTGCGCAATTGCTGGTTGGGATTCAACAACACAACAGTAACAACCAGCCTTCCGTAGGGGCGCAATCGCATACAAGAGACGTTTCGCGCGCAGACTGGCTACGTTCACACTTGGGAAGCGGCAAGCGGGCGGAAAGGCCAAAGCGGCCGGAAAATCTTTTCCGCGCATGTCCAAGTTGTTCACATTTGTTTTGCTACTGCCGCTTTCGTCCACATCCATCTAGTCTGCGTACGTTTGTCGGCGTGGTGGCGCTCATTATCGCATTATTTCGAGCGGTATGTTCATTCATTGACCCACCCGTCATCAAAAGTGATCATTTTGTGCAACTTCGCGTGTCATTTGCGACCTTCGGTAAATTCCTCGTTGGCGTTCCGTGATTCTCCTCACACGGGCGCGGTAGCGCTGAGTCACAGGTTGGTGCCTAGGCGTGATTATATTTCTTTAATAGCTTTTATTTACAAGTTGTAATAACATTTCATCATTTCGTATTATTGTCGGCGCCTCCAGGACACCAAAGCGGCAACGGGAACACCAAAGCTAAAACCCGGGCTGGCCCTTGTGTTGGGGCTCGCCAAAGCCTGCGCGTCCTACGTGAGACCTACGCTCCCAATCTATCGTCGCGACGAGAAAAGCACCCCGCGACTTCTGCAACATATACCGTGCACGTGCACGAATTATGGAGCGCCAACGAGGAATCTGCCCAACTATTGTCTGCCATGGAAGTGGAAGAAGAAATGGCTTTTATACTTCTACCTACTTGTTTTCTAGAAATGGACAATGAATAAACGGAAGACGCGGACACCTTGGAAACGGTGGTGGTGGGTTCGCCTGGCTTTGCAAAAGCGTGAGAAGTTGGGTCACGCCAAGGCTTCGTTGCCGCACCTCCGGTCGCGCGACATACTATCGCGAGTATTGCTGACAGTACGTTTTAGTACCACTCTTGTCGTAGAGCAAGGGGTGGTTCTTGACCGCGTCGATCAGCATTGCAGCCTACACTTTTGGTGCCATGTTCAATTTTACGACCGGTTGTTTACATGCTAGTGTAGCTTCCGGTCGAGCAGAAGGACTTTCCGCCGCGTTTGGCTCACCGCTTGTTTTTCTGCCTGTTTTGCCGCCTATAGCGGGTGGATTTTTGCAAGATTTTGCCGCTTCCGACAGCTCCGAGACCAAGTGTGAACGTAGCCTAAGATCCTGCGCGAGCGCGGCCTAACCGGCACCTGAAGGGAAGCGGCGGGAATGTATACGGAAATTTCGACCACCTGGGGTCTTTAACGTGCACCTAAATTTAAGTAAACGGGCCTCGAGCATTTTCGCCTTCATCTAAAATGTGGCTGCCGCATTTGTTGCTTCAGAATGCGGCCGCCACATTCTCGCCCAAATCCTCAGAGAGCATCAAAGCATTGACAAACACCGCAACAGTTTTTTTCCATATGCAGAAATGATTCGCTGTAAATTACCAATCCAAACGGAAGCGCCCAGGAATGAAATTGTGATATAGTAGCACGGGTTACTTGAATTATGTCAGCGCGAAGCGACGTGAACAAAGGGTGGGTAAGTGGGGCGGGGGGGGGGGGGGTTGAACCCCCCCCCCCCCCTGGCTACGCCCCTGTCGACTACCGTTTTCTGAATGCGAAAACTGTGAAACGGGCTTACCCAATGCCAAGAATCGACACACTACTCCGCAAAGTGTCAGGATCGCGACTTTTCTCGAAACTTGACGTGAAGAAAGCATATCTCAATGTCCCAATACGCGAAAGCGACATCGAGAAAGCAGCATTTGTGACCGAAGACGGACACTATGAGCCGACACGCATGATTTTCGGCTTGTGCACAGCGCCGTCAACCATGCAGAGCATCATGAACGAAGGCCTGCAACCGCTCATCGACAGTGGACACATTGTGTATATGGACGATATATGCATCTTTACCAACGACACTGAGCAACACATCTGAACTGTGAGCGATGTTCTGAAGACTCTGACAGACCTTAACCTACGAGTGGACTTTAGGAAGTGCACTTTCGCTGCTGACTCTATCAGCTGCCTTGGGTACATTATTTCAAGAGATGGAGTTGCCACAGACCCACGACGTACGAGTGCCATAAAGAACTACGAACAACCACGTCGAAAGAAACCGCCGCGATGCCTGGAAGACTACGTCACAGAGTATTGCGAGGACGCAATAAATTGAAGACCCGGCCGTGTTAGTTCAGGCTGAACGTCGCCCCCGAGAGTATACTAGACAATGGTCGAGTGGGCTGAGGCGCCCGGTGTGGAAAAATAGTGCGAGGGCGCTGCGAGCGAATTGGATTGGGGCGGAGACGCGCTCCGCGGCATATTCAACGTACGTTCGCTGCGGGCGCCGAGGCCGATTGCGCATAGTACTCTCTTAAAATAGTGCTTTATTTCAACTGAAAACTTATGTTTGCACCATTTTGCCAAACATATATATTTGAGGCATGAATTATACAACGCGACGTCTTCAATTTTGCTGTCGTTGTCAAGCGCGTCGTCTGCTAGCGAGCGCGGGACGCCCAGTTTTTCTCGCAGAACCTCTGTGCAGTACATTTTCTTTAATGTTTTAGTTGCTTCGGTGTGCCCATGACTCTTGACGGCCGGTATCAAATGTAGTTTTAGCCAGGTGAACTGCTGTTTTTACCACTGTCCTTTAAAAGTAACTGGTATCTCCGTACCATGAATTAAGGCTACGTTGAAAATTTTATTACTGATACCGTGTCATTTTACGCGGGTTTCTTGTTGCTGGATATTGATCAGGGACAATGATCCAAGAAAACAATATTACAGTGAAATAAACCAGGTTTATTAACTGCGTGGCGCGAAGAATGACCAATGTGTTTCTAGGTAATTAAATGAAAGGTTATATAGACAGATATATTCACGATAGATATGTAAGGGAAAAAATAACAAATCTTCTAAATGCAATAATTGAAAAAGTGAGGACTCCCGACCGGGAATAAGCGCACGTGTTTGCAGTAACAAAAAAACACACTTACTAGTGAATACTGCAAATAAAACTCGCATTCGCAGAAATAATATTTATAGCAGGCAAAACCATCTTATATATATATATATATATATATATATATATATATATATATGTGTGTGTGTGTGTGTGTGTGTGTGTGTGTGTGTGTGTCTGTGTGTGTGTGTGTGCGACAATAGGGAGCAGCCGTCGGCAGAGTTGCACACTGCCGCCGCTCATTTCGCTGAGGGCGCCACCGACGTAGAGTGAATAAGTTCAATTTTTGTTTATTTTTGTTTGGTTGATAGAAGTGTTAGGGTACCCGAGCTATCTATATATATTGTTTTTCATGCTTTTTTAGTTTCTTGGTTAGTTTGGTAGGACGTTAGTAGGTAGCGAATAGTTCTTTGTTTTCTTTTTTTTGGAAGCGGGTTGTGGCGCACGTGTTGCATGGTGAAAGCAGTGTAAAGCGGCAGTTTTAAACCGCGTTAGGGAAGCTAGCGGAGGTAGCGGGATAGCGAGTTTGCCGTATGGCTTACCGTGGGGCTTTGTTCAGACATTTTGGCGGGCTTTCTCGTTAGGTGGACGGGTGGACAATGGTGCGGCAGGCTAGGAAGGACAGGGGTGATGACGAGCTGGTGCAGTGCGAGGAGTGCAAACGTTGGTGTTATTTGGACGAGACGCACTTCGCCAGTTTAGCCGACGCTGAGGAGGCTAGCTTCGCGTGCAGGTCGTGTGAAGGATTTAAGGGGGCTGTGCGGCGGATGGAAGGGGAATGGGGAGCCAGTGTGGAAGAGCTCAAAGGGGAGCTGAAGGTGGAGCGAGAGCGGCGAATTGAGCTCGAAACTCGGATCGGCGAGTTGCTTCACAGGGAGGGGGCCGAGGCCGTCCTGGTAAAGCGAATGGCTGGCGAGCTACAAGAAGAACGGGAAAAGCGGGCCGTGCTGGAATAGCGGGTGGAGGCGCTAATGGCACAGGCGGCGCGTAATCCCGGGTCAGCTCAGGCGGGCGGCGGGGACAGCGCGGAGACTCAGGCAGAGGCATGCCATGAGAGCAGGGAGGGACGCCTAGGGGCCGTTGAACAGCAGGCGAGAGCCGGCGGCAACACGGCGGTTTCACAACTCTACAGCGAGGTAGTGCGGCACGCTTCGGGTGGGAAGGGACGAACGGCAGAGAGCACATCGTCACGTGTCAGTGGCGCACGGCGGGTGGAGAACCAGCTAGCGCGAACTGGAGGACGACAATCGCAGGCGGGAGGCAAACGTGTAGAGCGAAGGGTCCTAGTGGTGGGGGACTCCAACGTAGCTAGGGTTAAGGAGGGCGTCCTTGCAACAGTGAAGGCAGACAGGCGGGTGAGGGTGGAGGCCCAGTCAGGGAAGTGCATGGTTGACGCAATGGCAAAAGCTCAGAAGGTGGTATCGGACAACCTCGAGCATAAACATCTGGTCGTTATCCATGCTGGTCTCAACGATGTGCTGAAGGGAGGGAGCCAGAACCTAAGCAGACAGTTAGAGGTTGGGTTGCGTAAACTCAGAGAAACCTCTGCGAATGTGCATGTGACCATATGCACAATCCCACAGGTCCGGGGCGAGGCTAGCGGGATGGAACGGAGTGTGCTTGAGGCTAACCGGGTCATTAGGTGTCTGAGCCGACCACTTGGGTACGGCATAATGGAGGTAAACCGGGAAGTGTACGAGTCTGGCTCCCACCCTATTGCACAGGATGGCATTCACTACAGTGGTGCGACGGGCGGGAGCGTAGGTAGTAGAATAGGGCGCCAAGCTACGGCTTTTTTGGGGGGACCCAGAGCCCTAAGACCACCAGTGTAGACGAAGACGGACCCAGAGAGGCCCCAAGATTGAAGAAACGTAGAATCGGTAGGAGAAGAAATAGACGTAAGCACCAGGGGCAAGGTCATTCTGACATAGGGTACATTAACATGCAAGGTGGCAGGAATAGGCTGAAGTGGGAGGAGATAGACGAGCAACTAAGGCAAGAAAAGCTGATGGTATACGGGTTTGTGGAGACACATCTCAAGGACATGGAGCAACCTCCCTGTAATCCTGGCTATGCATGGGAATATTGCAATAGAACAGAGGGCAGCAGAAAAGGGGGTGGAATTGGTGCATTCATTCATAAAAGTATGAACTGGCAAAGGGTCAAACAGGAATGCAAGGAGCATTTATGGCTAAAAGGTAAAGTTGCAGGAGAGCAGACACTCCTTGGCTTTGTATACCTGTGGACAGGAGCAAATGCCACAGAGGAAAACAAAAAAATGCTGGAATGCATGTCAAGTGACATTAATGAGCTAGGAGAAGGGTGCGAGATTATTATACTAGGAGATATGAACGCACACATGGAAGACATGGACGGGTACACAGACTCAACAGGCAACATGATGCTGGATATGTGTGAAATGCATGACTTAGTTGTATGCAACAGTACTGAGAAGTGTGAAGGGCACATAACATGGGAGGTAGGGAGCCTGCAGTCGACGATAGATTATGCACTAATGTCACATAGGACGCACGATAGGCTAAATGTAATGAGCATAGATGAATATGGCTCCAGAAGTCTAGGCAGTGATCACAAACGTATTAAGGTGAGTTTTGGAAGGGAAATGAAAGTAGGTAGGAGGCAAGATGAACAACCAGGTGGGATATTTTACTCGGAAAAGCAGCTTGAAATAGCAACCCAGCAAACTGAGGAAGTAATTTCAGAGGATGCAAAAACAGAATGGACATATGCAAATTTAACAGGCCTATTTGAGCTAGAGCTTACTAAAGTACGAGTCAGGACAAAAGGGAACAGAAGACGTAAACCCAAGAGCTGGTGCGATGAGGAGGTTAAGAAGGCCATAGAGAAACGTCACGAAGCATCCAGGGAACACAGATATTCAAAGCAGAGGGGTGAACCAGAAGCTGATGTAGGCAGAAAATGGAATAACTTTTTAAACTGTAGAAGGGAAGCATCCCATTTGATCAATGAGAAGATCAGAAGAAAGGGGAGCCAATGGTTGTCAGAAGTAAACAAAATGGATAGAAAAGCAGCGAAGTAATTTTGGAAACATCTCAACTCCTTGAGTATTAAGAGTAGCCTAGAGCAGAGGTTTATAGTTTCAGCTCAAGGTGTTCGACTAGAGGGAGATGAGGCAATGGAACATATCAGAACAATGATGAGAGAAAAATTTAAACAACGAAACATAGCACGTGCTCAATCAGGTGAGGATGGACTAGTCAGTGCAGTGGTTCCACTGACACAAAGCGAGCGGGAAAGGGCAGAGAAGAGGGTTCCTAGCAGCACGTCGCCAGGTCCTGATGGCATCCCAATTATGTTGATAAAGACATTGGGCCCAAAATCTAAGAAAGCATTAAGAGAGGCAGTGAGCAAAATGATAATGGACGGTAAAGCCCCCGACGGGTGGAGACTGAGCAGGATGAGCATGATATATAAGGGAAAGGGGGACAAAGCCGACATAAACAACTACCGTCCCATAACAGTGACGTCAGTGGTTTACAGGGTGGTGATGCAGATTATAAAGGACAGACTGCAGGCATGGGTGGAGAGCGAGGAGGTGCTGGGGGAACTACAAAATGGGTTCCGAAAACAAAGAAGGTTAGAAGATAATCTGTTCTCATTGACACAGCGTATTGAAATATCAGAAAAGGAACACAGGCCCCTATGGCTTGCATTTCTGGATATCAAGGGAGCCTATGACAGTGTAATCCAAAAGGATTTGTGGGACATACTGGGCACTCTAGAGGTGGAAGATGGAGTAAGAAATCTTTTAAAAGATATCTATAAAAGTAACAAGGTGCTTATAAAATGGGAAAACAAGGTATCTGGGCCTATAGAGATACAGCAGGGGCTTAGGCAGGGGTGCCCTCTGTCACCTCTGTTGTTCATGCGGTATTTACAAGGATTAGAGAAAAAATTAGAGAGGAGCGGACTTGGCTTCAACCTTTCCTTTTTCAAGCAAGGAGAATGGATTAAACAGTCATTACCAGGACTGATGTATGCGGATGACATTGTACTTATGGCTGACAGCAAGGAAGACTTGCAGAGATTAATGGACATCTGTGGTAAAGAGGGAGATAGCTTAGGTTTGAAGTTTAGTAAAGAAAAATCGGCAGTCATGACTTTTAATGATAATCAGGGCAGCGAGCATAGGATACAGGAGGTTACGCTGGATGTGGTGGATAAGTACAAATATCTTGGAGTGTGGATAAGCAATGGGGCTGAGTACCTAACGGAACATGAAAAATATGTGACGGCTAAAGGTAGTAGAAATGCAGCTGTGATGAAAAATAGGGCACTGTGGAATTACAATAGGTACGAAGTGGTGAAAGGGATTTGGAAAGGGGTGATGGTCCCTAGTTTGACTTTCGGCAATGCGGTCCTGTGCATGAGATCAGAGGTTCGAGCAAGGTTGGAAGTTAAGCAGCGAGGGGTAGGTAGACTGGCTCTGGGAGCACACGGAAATACACCAAATCAGGGGGTACAGGGTGACATGGGATGGACGTCATTCGAGGGCAGGGAAGCCAGCAGCAAAATAGAACTTGAGGAGCGATTGAGAGAAATGGTAGAAAAGCGGCGGGCAAGGAGAGTTTTCAGTTATTTGTACATGAATAATGTTGATACAAAATGGAGGAAGCTGACCAGAAAACTGTCAATCAAATATTTGGACTGCAGGAGGGGTGCAAACCAGGAAACAGCGGTTAAGAAAAAGGTTAAGGAAACAGAGAGGGGTCTGTGGAAAACAGGGATGCAGACGAAATGAGCACTGGGAACATACCGAACTTTCAAGCAAGAAATTGCCAAAGAAAATATCTACGATAATTCTAGGGGAAGCTCTTTGTTGTTTGAAGCCAGGACGGGAGTATTGCGGACTAAGATGTACCGAGTCAAGTACCAAGGTATAGACACGTTGTGCTGTGCCTGTGGAGAAGAAGAGGAAACGGCTGAACACCTCATACTTTTCTGTAAAGGGCTTAACCCTACAGTGCAAGGCAACGGGGCTGATTTTTTCAAAGCATTGGGGTTTAGGGACAGTGAAGGCAAAATAGACTTTAAGCGGGTAGAAATAACCAAACAGAGGTTATCTGATTGGTGGATAAAATCAAGGCAGGGGTGAAATTTCACCCACCACAAAGTACAAAATATGTTAATAGTCATGGCTAGGTGGCGTATGCCACCGCCCGGTTTAAAGGGTTCAGCCTCATCCATCCATCCATCCATCCATCCATCCATCCATCCATCCATCCATCCATCCATCCATCCATCCATCCATCCATCCATCCATCCATCCATCGTGAAGCCGACGGGAGCGGACGTGTCGAGTTGAGGTGCCGTTTCAGCGCAGCAGGAGCAGCGTGCCAAAGAGATAAGTTTTCTTATTTTATAGACCGTTTTTTCATGGGCGCCGCCATTGCGTAGGCAGTGGCGCCATCTATGGGCAGTTGGCATGCTGGCTTGGGCGATCGCCCGTGTTGTAGGCTGTGGTTATACTCTCGGCGGCTGTTACTGGTGGATTTTGTAGCGTTAGCTACACTGGCCTAGCCAAGCCCGTTTCGCGCGGCTACAGTGGCTAGAATAGGGGAAGTGTGATTACCGCCCGGCGGCTCCTATGGCAACCGCCGTCGCCGCCTTGTGATGCATCCGCCGGGGGGCGCTCGCACTCGTTTATACGTCGAGCTGAGCGCCCGATACGAATTGGTCCGCGAGTTTCTCCCGCTTTCTGCTGGAAATTCTTGTGCGAAGTAATGTTTCGTGCGGTACTGACAAGTGCTCAGGGATGAGCCGCCGTCAAAGTCACTGTTTTGTACCTGGCTGCACGACTGGTCACAAATCGTGCAAAAAGAAGTTGTCGCTCTTCGGGGTACTGTAAGACGAGGAGACGTACCGAAAGTGACAGCGCAACATACCTCGAGTGGAAAAGCCACTCGAACGAAATGCCGCTGTGTGCGAACTGCATTTCGATCCGCGGTTTGTGTCGCGTCACTTTGAATACATCATCAGTGGTGAGCTGGTGCGCCTGGAAAAGAGCAGGCCATTGCTACAGCCGGATGCGATAGCGACGATCTTTCCAAACTTTCCCAAGTACCTCTCCAAGCCAGTGCCTAAGAAAATGAATCCGTAGGAAAGGTTGGACCCAGAGTTTGTGCCTCCACAGAAAAAATCGCGAATCGACGTTGCCTCACCCGACACATCGGATGAAGCACCCACGCTTGCCGCCAACTCTGGATTACCAAAATGTGATCATGCCGTCCAATCAGTGGGGTAAGCACGTTTTTTTTTTTGAAACTTCCCTTTTTGTCGCATATAGCGTCTGCCTACCGGGGCCAATCATGAGCTTGCTTCACGCCCAAAAGCTTGTGCTGTTTCGTGGCGGGGACAGCATGATCGAACACCAAGTGTTTGTACATGGTGTCGAGCTCTCACTTGAGGATCACTGCGGTCCTGCATCCCTTCTACCACGGCGGCCGCTTTTCGATGGGGGCGAAATGCGAAAACACCCGTGTACTTAGATTTAGGTGCACGTTAAAGAACCCCAGGTGGTCCAAATTTCCGGAGTCCCCCACTACGGCGTGCCTCATAATCAGAACCGGTTTTGGCACGTAAAACCCCATAATTTAATTTTTTTTGCATCCCTCCTACAGGCTGTTGACAGCGTGCAGCTCTGTTCTGGTGCAGAGCGGTCAGTTGAGTTCCCTCATGCGCGCAGCTCCAACATGACAAGCTGGAATGAAAGCCTCTACCACACGAAGTGCAAGGGGCTTGTAAGTGGCCCTGAGAAGTGCTGCATCGCCTGCAAGTACCTCAGAAGGCTACTGCTCAACCAGAGGTGTCGAGCTAGGCAGCTAAAGCGTAAGGAAAATTACGCCAGGAAGCTAAAGGCAAGGCCCCAGGCTACGGTGCGCCGCCTCCAAAGCGAAAATCTTGGACAAGGCTCTCACGCAGCAAAAACAGGCAAATCACGCGATTGAAGAAGGTGCACTGAAGAAGATCGACAAGCTCCCACCCAAACAAAAGGCAGCAATCATGCAGTGCTTTGAAGCTGCAAAAATTATCAATAATTGCACCATATTTCGCTTATAACATCCCAGTTTCCAGGAAATCGTGCAAACGTGAAAATATTGAGCGAGCCAAGGCAACTTTCTATGGAACATAATCATCGGTTCATGCCAATTAAGGGCAGTTGCATATATTTAAGTGAAATCCAATTGCATCTTTCTTTAACGAACAACTCAGGGATTAAATTTATCTTTGCAAGCAAGAACAGTTGTGTTCGTTCAAGAGTGCGTTTATAGACAGTAGTTTGCGCGTAAAATATGGCTGTAGTGAAGCAAAACTCGAGGCGTGTCTGCGCGGCTTCCGAGGTAAACATGCCAAGACGGCCTAGATCTCGCAAGCAAATGACGTGTTATACGCGAATTTATAGGGCGAATATGTCGCTATAATTTTGCTGTGATCTTCGCGAACACGAGCGGCTGAGCAAGATGTGCTATTCGAAGTAAAGAAAAGAAAATTCGCATCGCGAATCGGGGCGTTTATCCGGCTAGTCGATCGTCTGGCCTGGTCGGGCGACGTGAATGCAAGCGTGAGCGCCGCCGTGCGGCTGCATCTGAAACGCGCACGCGAGCGGCGGGGCCTTCGTCACACTTCCCTATTCTAGCCACTGTAGCGCGGCACATCAAGAGCCGTGCTGCGCATGCGCAAGGATCAGTGATGTCACACGGCTTGCGCACCAGAGCCACCGGAGCCGGCACCTCTCGCGCACTCCGCCGCCGCCGCGCGCGACTCACCGCCGCCGGTCTGCGCATTCCAGAGGAGTGACGTCGTATCCGTGGTAGACGCACTGACGCCGGCGCGCGCTCGCTGTATACCGCGTGTGTGTCATAATACGTACTCCGCCGCCGCCGCGCGCGACTCACTGCCGCCGGTCTGCGCATTCCAGAGGAGTGACGTCGTAGCCGTGGTAGACGCACCTGGCGCCGGCGCGCGCTCGCTGTATACCGCGTGTGTGTCATAATACGTATACCGCGTGTGTGTCATAATACGTATACCGCGTGTGTGTCATAATACGTATACCGCATGTGTGTCATTGGAGCAGCAGTAAGCATGACAATCAAGCTAATCCTTGACAATCTAGACAACCAGGAAAGCTAAAAATAATCAGCTGAACCTTTGCTAATGCTACATTTATCCTGACATAGCCGAGCTAAGCCACTGCAACTTTTTTCGCACTCGCGCGTTCTATTTAGCATGAAATGACGTCTTTTACGTGGGGAACGGTCCCGTGAGGCGTAGCGAAGGAATTTAAGTCTGAAGTAATTAAGCGGCTGGAGCAACTGCTGGTGTTAGGGTGGACGTTAGGGCGGACGGAGCACCCAGCGCGAGGTGCGGGCGTTTGTTTGAGCTCACAATCAGCCTCGGATATCAGTTACGTATTACTGCAGCATTCTCAGCACTGTAATTCTAAGCTCTGTTTAGCTGCAACGAGTATAGTTACGAAACATTTGACGATCCTAACAGCGTGGGTACCGTTCTGCTGGAGAATAAGTCGTGCAAAAATCTTTTCTTTGACAAGCGCTCAAGATGTTATGCGTAGATACACTGGGCGACTGCCTTGTTTCCAGGGCAAGGTTTCCGCCTACAAATGAAATAGTTTGGTTAATAATAACCGCATAGCGTACAGTTTGAATCACACTTTTCGAGCGGTCGAACGACCAGCTGCAGACTGTGCGAGCGCCAGAGTCAGTACTAAATGCTGTGTTATAGATCTGTTTGATCTTTATGGCGTATGGTCCCAGTGGTCCAAGCATGCGGCACGTCCATGCGGAGTCTTATTGCGTCGTTATCCCGTGTTTTGTTCTATTTTGCCGCAAAAGGAGGACATATGAACTCTTTTTTTTTTCAGTCTCCTAAGTTCAGTAGTTTACGACGCAGTCCCCCACGTTACGGAAATTGTGTACTTACAAATAGCTGTTGGATTCTCTTTATGTGATCCCCTTTGTATAATTGTACCTTAAAGGGTAAAAAGGGCAATGCCGATCTAAGCACGAAGCAATTGTGTGTATCATGTTGGTTTGCCAACCGCAGTGCTCGCTGTGTTGAGCAAAGCCTTCGGTCTCTTGCAGGAGGCTAACGTAGACATAGTGATTTGAAGTCTCCTAGACTTAAAATGCGTGAGAACGATGCCGGCGGCTGATGCAAATGTTTTACAACTCTTCGTCGAGGAAAAACC
This sequence comes from Dermacentor silvarum, assembly GCF_013339745.2. Classification (NCBI taxonomy): domain Eukaryota; kingdom Metazoa; phylum Arthropoda; class Arachnida; order Ixodida; family Ixodidae; genus Dermacentor; species Dermacentor silvarum. Next base: position 142,791,130 of record NC_051160.1, on the reverse strand, counting down.
GATACATCCAAAATATTTCACAACACATACACACCGCAACTGATGATGCGCGTCGCATTTTTGCACATTCAAGAGAAATTTCCAGATACTGCAGCTACTGCTGCACGTAAAGGCTACACAGTGGTTGTTCGACGATCTCGTAAGGGCTGGCATCCCGTAAATTGCACTCAGAACTAGCTAAAACGCCTCCAAATCGTTCCGCTGTGCGCGACCGGCCACACATTTCAGCCGCGCCGCACCGGCTCGCACAAGCCAGAGAGGAGGAAAGGCTCGTCGCGCCCCCTTTCCTCTTCGCCCGATGAAGAGGTCTATAGTTCCTCTTTGTTTTGTTTTTTGTAGGAGGGTTAGCCTAGCCAAGCAATCTTTATAACTTATTTTCATGCTTTTTCACTTTCTTGGTCTTCGAACTTAGGTAAAAGTACGTAACAAATAGTTTTTTTTTTTGGTCACATCCACGCCTTGATAGTACGAGGTGATGGTTGGTACTCGGGGAAACCCACGCATGCGTTGTTCTGAGTGCGAGCGTTCTTACTCGTTGGATGAAAGGCCGCGAAGCGAACGGTGCCGATTTTATCTGTAGGATGTGTGTGCTAGGGTCGCGGCTAGATCGTCTCGAGCAATAGAAAGATAAGCTAGCTAAGCGGGTTGGAAAGCTTGAAAAGGAACTTAAAAGTGAGCAGAAACAGACGGAGGAGGTAGAAGAAAAGCTAGTTAACGTAGAGATGCAGCTGAGGGCCACCATTCAGCAAAGCAATGGTGAACCCATCGAGGCCGAGCACCGTGAATGGAGCTGGCTCCGATGCGAGTGCAGAGACAGCCGAACCCCCCACGCCGGGAGGTAGTGGCGGAACCATCAGTGATAGTCACGAGGGGGATACCACTGACGCAGAAAAGACGCAGAAAGGATAAGAATATAGAAGGTAAAATTTGCTACATTAACATGCAGGGTGGTCGCAAGCAGGAAAAATGGCTGGAAATTCAAGCGCAGCTGAATGATGAAGCGATTAGCGTGTACGCCTTGATTAGCGTGTACGCCTAGCGTGTACGCCAGGTAGTGATAGCAGAGAAAAAAATAAGGAATTGGTTGATTGCATTAGAAGTGATATTAATGAGTTCAGTAAATCGGGCCAGGTGATAGTGGGAGATATGAACGCACATATGGACGATTTAGACGGATATACTGATTACAACGGCTCTCTAGCGCTGGATCTGTGTGACGAACAGAACCTTATAGTAGTTAACAGGGAGAATAAGTGTCATGGACAGGTAACGTGGCAATGTGGAAACAGACAGTCATGTATCGACTATGCCTTAGTCTTGGAAATGGTGTACGAACAACTAGACCAAATGATAATAGACGAAAATGAAAAAAAAAATAGCCTGGGAAGCGATCATAGACGTTTAGCATTAAAGTTTGGGTGAGATACTAGCGCAGAACATGAACCCATAGCATCAGAGTTTTTAAAAATAAATGACGAGCAAATAACAGAGATCGCAAACAACATAGAGAAGAAAATTGAGGATTTTCCTATAGCAGTCTGGGAATATAAGGAACTGGTGGATGTTATGCAACATGAAGGCGGACACAGCAAAACAATTGTTGGATTGGCAAGAGGAAACCACGTAAGTGGTGGAACAAGGAAATAAAACAAGCTATAGAAGAGTGTAAAGAGGCATCTAGGGCTCCTCGAGAAGCCAAAAAGTTGGGATTACAAGAAGAAGAGGTGCTCCTTAGATGGAATACATACCGAGAAAAGAAAAGGGTTGCGAGTGAGCTCGTGCAAGAGAAAATTAAATGCGCAAGTTAACGTTGGGTGCATAACATTCACAAAAGAGACAAAGGCGCTCCAAAAAGATTCTGGAACCATATAAAAGCACTCGGAGCTCCAACTAAAAACTCGCAAACGGCTATAAGGGATGAAGACGGTAACATCTACGAAGGAGATGATGCGATGCGGTACATCACATACGTTATTAGGGATAACACGAGAAAAAGCGTAGTTCAGACAACAGATCCAGCAACAGCAGAGAGGCCAGAGAGATCACGATTTAGCATAGAAAGCTTTTATTGGAAAAAGGCAGCAGAAAATGTCCCTAACAACACGGCAGCAGGACCCGATGAAATCCCAATACAGCTAATCAAAAACCTCGGTCCAAGCAGCAAGGCACTGCTGACTAATGCCATAGAGCAAGTGATTAGAACAAATAAAATTCCCGTTGGATGGCGTGAAAGCAAGATGGATCTCATCTACAAAGGCAAAGGAGATAAGGATAAGATGAGCTCGTACAGGCCAGTTACAGTAACGTCGGTGATATATAGAATGGCAATGCAAGCCATAAAATTAGAACTGTCGAAGTGGGTTGAGAAAAACGATGTATTAGGGGAACTACAGAGTGGGTTCAGGCCAGGCAGACGCTTAGAAGACAGTATGTTTGTACTAACTCAGTGCATAGAGATTTCAGTAGCTCAGAAAAGACCTTTATGGATAGCATTTCTAGATATTAAAGGAGCTTATGACAACGTATACAGGGAATTGTTGTGGGATATTCTTCAATACGAAGGCATGGATGACGATTTCGTGGAGCTGCTGAGGGAGATATATAGAGACAACCAAGTACAAGTGGTATGGGAAGGTCAAAAGGGTAATGAAATGGTGGGAATTCACCAAGGATTGAAGCAAGGATGCCCTCTGTCACCATTGTTGTTCACGCTTTACGTCAAGGGTATAGAAAGACGACTGGAAAACAGCGAATTAGGTTTTGATTTATCCTACATGCGTAATGGACAAATGGTGCAACAGAAGGTCCCCGGACTGATGTACGCAGACGACATTGAGCTACTAGCGGACAGTAAAAAAGATTTACAGATACTTGCGAATATCTGTGGGAATGCAGCGACAAATCTAGGCCTTAAGTTTAGCACAGAGAAATCAGGAATTAGGATCTTTAATGAACACACGAGTAACTTCGTGCTGTCAATTCAACAGCAAGTAATACCCATAGTGAAGCAATACAAGTACCTCGGCGTACACATAAACGAAGGAAAGATTTACTCAAGCAACCACCAAGATAATCTCAAAATAAAGGGGAAGCGGAATGCAGCAATAATGAAACACAGAGCTGAGAGCACTGTGGGGCCACAATAAGTATGAGGTGGTGCGTGGAATCTGGAAAGGAGTAATGGTGCCAGCGCTAACATTCGCAAATGCCATTATACGCTTAAAATCGGATATATTGGCGGGTTTGGAAGTTAACCAAAGATCAGTAGGCCGGTTGGCTTTGGGAGCCCACGGTAATACCACAAATGAGGCAGTGCAGGGTGACATGGGTTGGGCCTCTTTTGAAGTCAGAGAAGCACAGAGCAAAATTAGTTTTGAAAAAAGGCTCAGGAACATGGATGAAAATAAATGGGCGGCTAAAGTGCACAAGTATCTCTACATGAAAAGCGTGGACACAGAATGGAGGAAGAGGTCAAGGAAGTTGGCAACCAAGTACAGGATAATCGAAACTGTAAATAGACAACCAGGAGTCATCAGAAAGAAAGTGAGAGAAATAGAGACCGTGAATTGGATGCAAAGAATGGAAACAAAAAGGACAATGGAGATTTACAAGAATGAGAAGAAACTAGAAGGGAAAATCTGTACGATAACACAAAGGGCAGTGCCTTGCTATTTGAGGCTCGAGCCGGTTGCCTAAGGACGAAAACATATCGGAGCAAATATTCGGAACTAGATGAGGCATGTATATGCTGCAGTAAAGATCCAGAGACCACTCAGCACATCCTAATGGAATGCGACGGGATCCACCCAGCGAGAACCGTAGGTAACGTGCAACTCCCAGAAGCGCTTGGTTTCAAAGTGGAAGGAAACATAAACAGATCAGCCGTAGAGATCAGCAAGAGACGATTGGAGTACTGGTGGAAAAAAAGCAGGGAAAAGATGGATACGACCTGATCTCTTAAAATCATAGGCAGCGGCACAACGTAAATTTTTGAAAAAGAAAAATAATAATGAGAGGTATACAAAAATGCTAGATAAAGAACATGTATAGTATACCTGATTAAATCAAGCAGGCTAGGTGACTATTTGTCGCCGCCCCGTTTCAAAGGGGATGCCAATAAATCATCATCATCATCATGGAACGTGGGTGTGACGGCGCAGCTGCCTAGTGCCCGCCCAGTGCCCGATCATATTAGTTGGAGTTGCTGAGCTGCGTTGTTTTTTCTGTTGACGTCGTCGCGTGGGTTTTTTTTCCTTCAGTGTTTTTTTCGCACATAGCCTGCAAGAGATTAGTATGCCTTGCAGTAACTGAGCCATGCCGCGGCATCGACAAAACCACTGTTACGCGCCTGGGTGCCAAACAGGGGCTATGTTTATGTGAAGGATGGGCCGAAGTTGTCCTTGTTGGGCGTCTGGAAGGATAAAAATAGGCGGAAAGAGTGGGAAAAGAACCTCCCCTGGACGACACGAGCGCAGTATGCGAGCTCCATTTCGAGCCACGTTTTGTGCTCAACTCCAACACAGTTCCTGATCACTGTGAATTGTTTTTCTTTTTATGGTCTAGTTAGGTCAGTTAGCGAAGGAAACTGCGAGGAAGGTACACTGGCCTCCTTACTGGAATTTGACTCTCTCGAAGCATCAGGTGATAGAAGTGAGTGCAGTCAAACTGCTGCTAGCACTACTGCCACAGAGGCCACACAAACGTGGTACCCCAGCATTGCACAGGCCTGCGGGTTTCAAACGACTATAAGGCCAGAAGGCACGTGGCCAGAAGCGACTGGAGGCTCACTTACCACATTGCGGGCTATGTTGCGCGGAATTGTATTGTCAATTCCAGCACAAAATGCCAAGAATGCATAAAGCTGCTCACTATGACGCCACCAGGCGAAAGTTTTCAACTTGCCCGGCTAACAAACTTCTGTGACCGAGGAGGCCTCCTTTATCCCTCCAGTCAGCTGTACGGCTTTGTGAAAATTCTAGAGGATCTTTTCACAGAATGCTTCTCTCAGAGTGAGCTACACTCTGACAGCGTTATGGATATGCTGGCAGTTGTTAAGAGTAAGCTTTCCCTCGAAGTTGGCTGCAATGCGCACTTACAGCTAAAATAATTAGTTTTTACATTGTCACACGTCTGCATTTTTATATGAAAGGAATTAACTGTTACAAGGCAGGAAAGCCGCAGAGGCTCAAGCAGCTGAAGTTGAACCGTTGCACATGAGTTGAAGTGCATGAAACAATGGCTTGCTGTACTTCTTGTAAATAAAAGCTTTGTGTCAGCAACAGCCCTGTTAACTTCATTTTGCTTACCCTTATGTAACTGTACATAAGCATAGGCCGGAGCCTTTTTCAAGTGAACTAGTTTTCACTTTTTGTTCAGGCCTCCCTCCATTTCTTTATGGAAAAAACAAACCTGATTTGATTTAACAAATGTGTGCCGGCGTAATGATGGTTAATAATAAACACAGAAGGCTACTGTGAGGCTTGGAACAACTAAAGTGGAACAATTAAATATTTAAGTCATATATACAAATTCATTTTGGCTAAGCAAAGGCAAAAACCTGGTTAGCATGCCTGATTTTTTTTCTTTTTTTTGAGCCCAGCTGGGAAGTATGCACGCGCTGTTTTCTGTCTGACAAAATTTTATAGTACGTTCAGCTGACCCGCACTGGCACCGTGCCAGTACGCCGGAAATTATGTCAAGCCCGGCACGAGTTTCACGCACTGCGCGCTGCCAGACGAACGTCCGGAGCACCGGCGGTGTGCAATCTTCCCTAGCGCCCTCTGTGCTGCGCGCGAGTAGCAGACGATAACGTTTACACGACCCCTTCGCTTCGGCAGAAAACTGTCGATTTCAGTCGTTCCGCTATGAATGCAGTGGAACTTTACGTGGACGGCGAGTGTTTCAGATGCCTTCTTACGAAAGAACAGCTGGAACACCTCCAGGCAGGTAAGTATATCATGTTATTTAATGTGTTACTGTCTGAAAGGAAACACACATTCGTGGACTTTGACCAGACAGTCGGATTGTAAGGTGTACGCGTCTTTCTAATGCTGTGTGTTCTTTTCCTTTTGCCATGAAATAATAGATCCATCAAAAGTTCCCCATTTTATCGCTTCTCTACGAGCGAGTGGTGGTGACAGCAGCGAGAGACGTGCGGACAGCCATCCAACTAGTAAGACACGTACGGTGTGCATGAACAACCTGCACGATTCTTATCGATCAGTGTGGTAACGGTATGCATGCCCACAAGATGATCAGGCACGTGCACAATAAATAAATAAATATTACTATAGCATGGAGGCAAGATAAAAGCGTAGAGTGTGCGGAAGAAAAGGTACCGTGAAAAATAACAAGGGACGACGATAGAGACCGAGTGAAAAGAGCGCTCTTTTCACTTTGTCTCTATCATCGTCCCTTCCTTGCTATTTTTCGCGCTGTAACATAAGTTACATAACTAGCCCAGAAAGCCACCATTCTGTAGTACCGTGAAGCATTACAATACACCGTAATTCTGTGCAGGTGGCAAAACTGACGGCTAGGCCAAGGAATGCGTCACTTTATGGAGCGAAGGCGAAACTAAAATCCTCCTTGAGAAGTTCACCCAGTGTATGCCCGAAGTTGGCCCTATGAAAAAATTTAAAGACAAGAAAAGCATGTGGGCAGCCATCGCCGGAGAAATCTCGAGTGAAACGGGCTTAGAGAGGACCGCGATGCAGTGCGAGAACCGCTTTAAAACCGTAAAGAAAAAACATCACAACGCAAGGAAGCATAACCGACAGTCTGGGGTGAGTCCCGTAGACGTTCCTTACGCAGAAAAAATGGAAAAACTCGCCGCCGTGGATTACGCACTCTACCCCGAAGTACTGAGAGGCGTCGGGCGCGTAGAGCGCAACACAGCCAGGCGTCCTCAGCTGACCACGCTGCGGGTGCTGCCACAGCAACGGAGGGGAGCGACGTTGCACGCCCTGCTGCAAAGCGGCCGAAGACATCGAAATCGCTGGGTGATGTGGAAAATCCACAAGGATCGACAGGAGGCTAGGGAGCGAAGGCACCAGGACAAGTTGGCCCTCATCAGGGAGTTGTTCACACAAAAAGACTAGAGGCTGACCTCTAGGGCATTCTAAAAAATTCTACAAGTCTGTAAATATAAGATAGTTTATTGTTTTCTTGTTTTTCTAATGGGTGTGAAACTGCAGGAACAGGTCCTTCGCAATAAAGACTTCTTTTTCAAGCTTCACTTGCTTCCCGTCATTGCATCGCATGTACCTTCAACGGAAAGAGCGTGCCAAGGCGCGCCTTTTCGCCTCGCCTAGCTGCCTCAGCAGTCGGGAGGTTCCAGTCTCATCGCGTGTGTTTTGGCTCTGACGCGCGTTGTCGCCTGCCGGCGCCTGACCATCATCAAAATCTGGCTCTCCATTCATGATGCACACATTATGAGGAACACAGCATGCATTTTATGAATTTCGTAGTCCTTTCCGTGGTGTGAAATTCCAGTTGCACCAGCTGCCGAAACCTGCTTTTCAAAATTCCGAAAACATTTTCTATACGCACACATGTGCGGCTCAACTTTAGATTAAATCTTCTTTCTTCAGTGTTCATGTGTCCGTGGTCGCGAAAAGGCGTCAAAAGGAACTCTCGAAGTGGGTACGCGGCGTCCTCAGTCAAATGAAAGCGCCCCGCTTCGCAAACCGCGGGCAATTTGTCGCTTAAGAAAGACATATCAAACATGGCGTCATGGCACCTTCCAGTTGGGCCGCAGAATACATCAATGAACATTCTACTAGCGTTACATGTGCCCTGCAGAGCGTATGTCGCCTGGTCATGTCTGTCCACGAAAGAAGATTTAACTTTATTTTCAGGACATCTTGTCTTGATGTGGGTTCCGTCGATTGCTCCCAGAACGTTAGGGAATCCCGCGATCTGGAAGAAAAACATATGCATGCTCATACATAAACACAGTATTCTAGGACAAATTGCTGGATTATGTTTTTGACGTATTTAAGTTGTTTATTGCTAAATAGATTTCGCGAACAAATTCTGCCGTCGCCTACCGAGAGATATTGAGTGAAAAATTGGGCTACAGTTGAGGCTCATTCATCTTGTAATGCGCTGAGTGCAACACTAATAACCACGAGGGGACACACCAGACGTACAAAGGCGACGGAACGCAATGTCGTCTGTTCGCGCGCTCTTTCGTACACTTGTCTCAGTCATGTACGTCCTATCGTGGTTATTATAGTTACACTCATACTCAGCGCATTAGCAGATACACCAGACAGATGTAGATTCTATTAATATGCGCGTGAACGACCATACGTCCCTCCAAGCGCGCATGTACGCATACCGACTCAAATTCAGTGCTTGCTGCAACTTCTCCTCTTCCGTACGCGGCATTTTGATGTACGTGGGAGCGACAACCTCCAAAAAATCCCCAACTCTGTCCACTACTGTGTGCAGTGTGCTTTCTGCCATGTCAAAAAGCAGGGCCACTGACCGGAAGCTGGCTTTGTTACCAGCATACCTGCAAAAACGCATCGGGTGTAGACCAACAATAAGCGCAATATTAATGAGAACATAGTATGCAAACGTGCCCTTGGATGCAAAATAACGTTCGTTTCAGAGCCTTCTTACCATAAAAATGCCAACATGTGTTCTCGTGCACTCTTCTGTGGCGTTCCTCCATGAGAACGATTTTTGGGGTATTGAGCAGAGGCCTCAAACTGTGCGGTCAGTGTGTCGCAGGTACTTCGACTAATGCGAAAGTGCCTTCGAAACTAGAAAAGAGCAAGTGAAAGCAAAAATGTCACAGTTTTGCCATAAGGGCGAAGCAATGAATGCGATAGCAACACAGCAATGTCATACGAAGTAAGGTGAGCGGCTTTGATAGCAATATTAAAGGGACTGACAACCGATATTTATGGACCCAGTTTTTTATGGCGCAACGAAAAGCTCACCCTCGGTAGTGTTTACACCTGCAGCGGTTACTTCCAAAAGTGCGTAGATATTTTGTAAGCAGAATTTTTCGATCTGAGCAGCCTTAAAAAAATAAGAGTCCCTCCTCCAGCAACGCTGAGAAGTGATAGCGATGCCGATAGCCCGCCTCGCAAATTGTGAAAGCCGCCCATCGTCCTGCTTTCACTGGAGGACGTGCAACTGTGGTTAACCACCTATATTGTCACCTTTCGGGCCAATTTTAAAGGTAAATAGACTTGCACAATAAGTTTGCGTTGCTGTACAGACCTTTCTTACAGCTGCACCACGTTCTTTTCCCAAGTACACGCCTACGTCATGGCTGGCTGGCCCCCGTCGGTGTTATTCAGTCGATAGACGAGCCAAGCCAAGTCATCGAAAACGAAGGCGAAGGCAGCGCCACTTTTCTACTCACTACAAACGAAGGCTTATCTGCACATTGTAAGTTCGAAAAAACCTATAATAGAAAGAATGTTACTGCATTTCAATACAATAAAAAGACCAGGAACAGCATACGCTGGTAGAAGGTCACGTGGTAGACCTCTTAAATAGGTTCTAGTTTTTGCCGCATGGGGCGCCAAAGGTCATTTTTCACGACTTTTAGTGAAGAATTAAAAATATAAATCCACGTTTAATGAGAAAAACGGGGCCCGTTCTAGCCAATACGATGGACGATCTTTCCATCCGCGGAGTTATCTCAATTCATGTTCTGAGCGGTTGTCTGTCCCTTTAAATGTAGTAAACATGAGCTGATTAAGTAAGCAGGTGGCTGCGGCGTAAGTAGACCGACATGAAGAGAGACTCGATGACCACGAGAAGGCGCGTGTGAAACGGTGGTGTTGATGAGAAGCGCTTCCCGTGGGCAACGCGCGCGAAGGGACACACCTGTAGCTCTGCACTGCCGATCCGGGCAGCATTGCATGTGTAGCGTGCGTTGGAAAATGTGGCCCGACTATTACTAACTGAATGAACAAGCGTGGTGTGAGCGCGCACAAACAAACGTGAATAGATCACACTGAATGACTGCAGACGACTGTCAAAACGCTGGCAGCAAGCGCATATATACGCCGCAGCGGCGAAGGTACGTGCGGTCTATCGCTTCAACGGAAACTGAGCGGCGAATGAACGGCGCATAAAGGTCAGAGCCGTGGGGAGATAAGAGACCGTGCGGGCGAGACGAGCGCGTTTGTTGGCAGAGGAGAAGTGTGCCCCCCCCCCCCCCCCCGCTTCTTCCGGCGCTGGCTTCCGGCTTCCTTGCTTGCGCGTGGGTGATTGAGTGCGTTCGCTCTCCGTGATAGCGCGCGTCCCCGCACGCTTCCGCTCGGGCATACGGCGCGCGGCGAAGATTTTATCTATAGGGAACCTCACGGCGACGGCGACGATGACGGCGACGCCGACGGCAGACATCCGGTTGAAGTGACCATATAATTGCTATCGCAATAAAAAAGAAGTTACTCTCAACCTTCAATACATCGCAAAAGCGTAATCATCGACGAAACCGGACAAACCTCTTCGTCGTTGTAGGAAGAAACAACATCGCGCACGAAGTTGCTCACTTTCGCCCGTTGAACGTACCGATGCTTGTGAATAACGGACATGAGTTCCTCATCTTCGCTCTCTGATGAGCTGCTAGAGTCCGTAATTAAAAAGGCCAGCCGTACGCGAGATTCCACATCCATTTCTGCTGGTTGTTTTGAGTTGCAGAGCGTGAACATTGGCAAAGCCCATTTGGAGCTAGCTGTATCGTCTGCTCGCGTCGTCCGCTAGCGCGCGGTGCTCGACGGGATCGCACCGCGCTCCACCGTCGCTCTCCATGGTGGCACAGGTGGCGCGTACTCGTGTCGTGTTCGCCCCAGCCGAACGTGCGCCACCACACGAGTGGCGCCCAGACGAACGCGCGGCACCGCGCGAGTGCACCGAAAACGGCACGAGTGCCGTCAGCCAAAGGTACCATTACATTAGGTCGACACGGCATGAAACCGTTTTCAATTTTTTTTACGATTGCCCGATAATTCGGAAAATTCAAAGGCCCCTTCGGCATAAGCAACATCCGTCAGCGACAAGCTCTTTGCACAAAAGGTTTGAGTTAGGATAGGCTCCGTACAGTGAACAGAGGGCGCTACAACCGAATACGACAAAATAAAGCCCTTGATTAGTGTCGACGCGCGCGCCACCACTCGAGATCATGAATCACTGCAACACGCGCCGCGCTCTCCGACGGCTGCGTTGCTCCCACCTCCCCCTTCTAGCCCCCTATTAGCCACCGTACCCTAACCCTGCTGAGCTGTTCCCGGCCGATCTGTGCAGCGCGCGCAACGCTGGAAGATTGGGTCGGGCGCGCTTCTTACCTCACCGTGCATTCAAGAACAAGTCGCCTAATTGTAGAGGACGCGTAAATGGTTCATCTGGCTTCTTATAAATGGATGCAGTGTAACCGTATTAATACATCAAGCTTCTTTAAATTCACTGGGGATGCATGCGCCGGGAGAACAGCTCTTCGCCATCAAATGCATTTTGAGGAATGAAAATAAGTATTTATTGCTCGTATGCACTTACAATGGTTGCCATACTTTGCCAATGGCTGCCATACTGCCAGGCGAAAACACTTGCGGACACACTAGCTCACAGATGTGTCTTATTTACAATTACAATCTAAAGTGTTTCCTTGGAGGCTTGTGTACATAGGCCGAAGGCTTGTCGTTTTCGTCAGTCAGTTGGTTTGACTGATTTACAAGGAGTATTCTCAGAAACTTCTCGGCATTTAGATTTGCGGATCGTATCGCATGACTTTCGTCAACACCTTCAGGGCAGCTCAAGATGGGAGCGCGTTGTAAATAGGGCTGGACTGCTCTTTCAAGTACTTGTAGTTCATTCCTGCGTGGCAGGTGTTCGGAGGCTTCATAAAAAACTATATTATTTATTTTTATTTTATAAATACTGCAATCACCATTCGGTGATTTAACAGGGTGGTACAAGCATAACGAATACATTGGTATGTACAGAAAATGCACAGGTTAATAAAAAACTGTTATTTGAATAATTACAAAGCGTACAGGTTGGGCACACGCAACGTTACACTAAAGAAGTAAAACACTGTCACTGCAAACATGGCACAAAGAAAATAATGTCACTGTAAATATGATAACAAAGAAGTTAATGTTGGCGCAGAGACGACGTCATTTTTTAGCTGGTTCCAGTCCACTATTGTGCGCGTAAAAAAAGAATACTTAAAAGAGTTGCTGCGTGAGGAAAAAGGAGTTATAGTGAAATTATGTACTTGCCGAGTAGCGTATCCGGAGGAGAAGGCTACGATCTTTGTTATGTCCATCTTATAATTCCCCTTTATTAGTTGATGCTATCTTGTCCAACAGCGCTAGAAACTAGGGCTAGAAACTCATTGCTTGGGAACTGGTGAAAAGAAACACCGGGTGTTTTCCCGGAACGGGGCTTGCAATACGGAAGGCAGCAATACACCATCACACAGCAGTTATATATCGATGTGCAATAAACGGCGCCAAGTCTTGGCTGTGGCAGCGCGTACTAAAGGCTGTACGATCGTCTTCAGGAGCCCAAAAATTACTGCTTAGTGAACAACACTGACAGAGCACCGAATAAAATGCGCGGGAAAACGATCGTGCGAGCGCGAAGGCAAGCGCATGTACGCGGAGCAGGGGAGGAAGGATGGATGGATGAATGGATGAGGCTGAACCCTTTAAATCGGGCGGTGGCATACGCCACCTAGCCATGATTATTTTGTACTTTGTGGTGGGTGAAATTTCACCCCTGCCTTGATTTTAGCCACCAATCAGATAACCTCCGTTTGATTATTTCTACCCGCTTAAAGTCTATTTTGCCTTCACTGTCCCTAAACCCCAATGCTTTGAAAAAATCAGCCCCGTTACTTTGCACTGTAGGGTTCCCTCATCAGCCCCGTTACTTTTCCATCCATCCATCCATCCATCCATCCATCCATCCATCCATCCATCCATCCATCCATCCATCCATCCATCCATCCATCCATCCATCCATCCATCCATCCATCCATCCATCCATCCATCCATCCATCCATCCATCCGTCCGTCCGTCCGTCCGTCCGTCCGTCCGTCCGTCCGTCCGTCCGTCCGTCCGTCCGTCCGTCCGTCCATCCATCCATACGATGGATGGATGGATGGATGGATGGATGGATAGTATGGATGGATCCATGGATGGATCCATAGTATGGATGGATCCATCCATCCATCCATAGTACGGATGGATGGATGGATGGATGGATGGATTTCTTCATTGAAATGAATAGACTAGTAGCTATACTACTAGCCTACCATTTACTAATTTGTTATGTAAAAAGTTATTACTGCAATAGCCTTGTTTTATTAATCCGTGAATCCTCTCTGAAATTACCAACATGTAACTTCTCATTATATCATAGTTATTGCGTACCGTGTGATTTTTTACGTAAACTAAGAAGCATTCGTGCCACGTGACGATGTTTGTGCTTGCATTATATCGAGTGGGAAATTGTCTTGAAAATTACTGTCTTTGATGCACTACAAATATCGCTATTGATTCTACATATCCCTAAAATAGTTACCTTCAATAAAAGCGAAAAATGAAAAGTTTATGATCTGATGGTTTGTTGCCTCTTTAATTACGTATCTACAAGTACGTAGTTTTTGATCAGTAAGTACATTTGCTGTGTACGAACCAGCGAGCATACGCAATAAATATTCTTAAAGTTACTTTCATGTTAAAATTCGCTTAGTGTTTGCGCTCTTGCAACACAAGAATGCGAAAGACGAGTTGCACATACGTAATCCATCATGTTCGTTTTCTGACGCTTGCTCGTAATTATGAAATGAGGCATACGTATACAATGTTGCACTGTTAGCGTTTCATTTAATTTGGGTTGTATTGTTTTTTGCCGCGTATATTTCTCGCGTACCCTTTACCTATACACGCCGTGCTATAGCTTAGTGGCTTTGGTAGGTTGTACTGGAAACCTCGAGGACGCGGGTTGGATTCCCGGCCACGGCGGCTTACATTCGGATGGAGGCGAAATGCATAAAACACCCGTGTACATAGATTTGGGTGCACGTTAAAGAACCCCAGGTGGTCGAAATTAACGGAGCCCTCCACTGCGGCGTCTCTCATAGCCATATTGTGATTTTTGGGTGTAAAACCCCAGAAATTATCATTACTATTATTGCCCTTTACTTGTGCTCTTAGTTCTTCATGATATATGGGTAAGTTCGACAAGTTTACACCGAGATTGGCATTCAACACGTTTTTATCGTAACACCCACGTCATATGACGTACCAGACGTCATATTGTTATCGTTAATCGTGACGTGAGTGCAGGTATGTAAAGTTACTAATGCCATGACCCATCAGTCATCTCCGTCAGACATTTGTGCCTTTCCTCACTATAGTTTGGTATATATACCAAGTGAACGAGCCGCAAGAGTTATGCGGTTTGTATTTATTTTTGGTACCGCGGCATCGGTCAACAGACATTCCGCTTCCCAATAGCCCAGTTAAGGATTTCGCCTTAATAAAGAAACAACAGAACGCGGGATGCAGTCTTGTAAAATCGAATGCATGAAATAAAAGAAAGGAAACGATGGGTGTAAAAGCGTTAGCATGAGCTAGCCATATCTGCTACATTCTTTTGGTTATTACCGCGGTCTCCAGGTTATTTTCTTCTGCAGCACGTTCACGTTGCTCATTCCACGCATAACTAAATGAAGTAGTGCGCGCTTACACGGCTGTTCACTAAATGAACAGCCGCGTAAGCGCGGACCAAGCGAGCTAGAAGGATATAGACAAAATACCCGTATTCACAGCCGGCAAACGCGTTCTCTGTGCGGTGAGTCACTGCGGTATTACCTAGTGGTGACGTGGTACTTAATGTATGCCAAATTAGCGCGATGTTGGCTAATAGCAACCGAAATATCAGGCTCGTAGCAGACGCCCGCCGCCTTGGCGCGGCTTCCGTAGCGGAGAAAGCCCACGGGTGCCTCGATGCCACGCTCCTCGATGCCACGCTTCTCCGTACAGGGTGGTGACACGTCCGGTTGCGCGGCCATATTGTGTCGGAACACGCGAAGGCGCGCTATTACGGACAGCAGGAATTTAGGCTCTGCGCTCACTGGCAGTGTAAAAATTTCTCATTCTCGTCGTTTGGACAATTACGTGCATTGCAATATTTCCATCTCACCTTAAAAACGGACGTGGAATGCTTGGAGTTAAGAAATACTAGAATAAGTTTCGAGCCCAGCAGATAACTAGTCGTTTTTGCCGCGCCCCCTTTCGCTTACGCTAAGAACTTTGTTTCAAACACAACGTTGACGCCTATGGTGTGGACTAAAGCTCTTAGAGGTTGTCCTTCAAGAAGACTAACGCAACTTTTGACCGTAAAGCTTTAGCTGCGTCATGCCATGCAAAGATATAGGACAAAACAAGGTGAATAAATATGGCAGTGGTACATCTGAAGGTACTACATTATTCATCGAGGTACAAATCGTGAGTGTGAAAGGTAAGAATGATAAAGAACACGTGGTCGGAAACAGTCTTACATTAGCAGAGACAGACTATACGAGTGTCAAAAAGCAAGATCGAGGTGGTGGTTTCGATCACGGCCGTGGCT
Source organism: Dermacentor silvarum (assembly GCF_013339745.2). Classification (NCBI taxonomy): domain Eukaryota; kingdom Metazoa; phylum Arthropoda; class Arachnida; order Ixodida; family Ixodidae; genus Dermacentor; species Dermacentor silvarum. Next base: position 142,775,514 of record NC_051160.1, on the reverse strand, counting down.
GCCGAATTTCAAAAGGGGCAAAATGCAACAACGCTCATGTACCTAGATTTAGGTGCAGGTTAAAGAACCCCAGGTGGTCAAAAATATTTCCAAGTCTTTCCCTACAGATCGTGGTTTGGCTCGTAAAACCACAGAAATTATTCTTTTTAGTAAGTGAAAAGCAATAGCACTATAAATATAGTGCCCAAATATTTTGCTGAAATGCACATTTGCCTTCGTTCAGTTATGCAACGACTCACGAATGAGCACAGCAATTTGAGAAAGAGAAACATAGTGGCACATCTCACTAAAAGAAAGGAAATGTTTATTGCCAAACATCTTAATGTTTTACGGAATTTTTAAAATTCGCCTGATGAAGATAACATAATTCTAGTCATTGAGATGGATTACTAAGATAGGCGGACATATTACTTGCACGAAAAATCAAAGCACATATGCAAATAGTTAAACAATCACTAAATAACTTCTTAATTAATAATTTTATGGCACATATTGCAAATTACGAATTGTATAGCTGGTAAGTTTGCAAGGCGTTTCCACTTGGAATGAATTTCCAGAATGACACCAGATTGGAGATATGCGCCGGCAAACTCACCGTGAAAATGCACTGTTGTTGCTCTTGTAGTGAAGAAGAGGAAGAAGTGCTCTTGCGTCTGTCGCTGTGCGCACCATCAGCGTTCGTGGACTGCCTCGATTGCGTGAGACGTCTAATAAATCGTCATATCACATTTGGTGGAAGGTGCTGCAATCCCCGACCTCACCCTGGAACTTCGCAGCCGAACGTTGCCGACTGCTTCAGCCGCTACCATGCTCGAGCCTACCGACAATCCGCCTGCAGCTTCCGCCGCGCCCATCATTTGCGGCGCCGTCCAGCGGCAGCGGGACCCCCCCGTCTTCAGCGGAGCCGGTGAGACTGACGTGGAAGATTGGCTCTCTACCTATGAGCGCGTCAGTGAGAACAACAAGTGGGATGACCCGACGAAGTTACGTTCCGTCATCTTCTATCTTGCTGACGTTGCGAACCTCTGGTTCCGCAATCATGAGCGGGACCTCCAAACCTGGTCCGCTTTCAAGGCAGCATTCACGGAAGTCTTCGGCCGCCCAGCCTTACGAAAGCTGCGTGCTGAACAGCGTCTACGCCAGCGCGCTCAACAGCCCGGCGAGACCTACACCAGCTACATAGAGGATGTCGTCGATATTTGCGCCCGCGTCGATTCTACCATGAGTGAAGAGGACAAGGTGAAGCACATCCTCAAGGGCATCGAGGACGACGCATTTCAAATGCTTCTCGCGTGAAACCCTTCATCTGTCGCAGCTGTCGTCACTCTTTGCCAGAGCTTCGATGAGCTGCGTCGCCAGAGGGTCCTTGCGCGCAGCGCTGTTGCACCCGGCCACTCTCTCTCGGGCCTCACGCTTCCCTCCAACTCCTCGGCAGAATCCTCTCTCTCCGTTCAGATTAAGGATTTTATTCGTGAGGAGGTGGCGCGCCAACTGTCTATGCTGCCTCTCAGCGATCGACCCCTACAGCCTGACACATCTCTGGCCGCTCCCATTAGGAGAGCCATTCGCGAGGAACTTGCCGACTCGCTACCTTTGGCTCAACCATGTCCTCCCGTGGCGGCACCTCTGACCTATGCCGCAGTCGCAGCGCGACCTGCGTCGCCGACATTCGCATTTCCTGCGACAGTGCGACCTCAAGCAGTGCCAACTCCCGTGTCGCCTCCTATTCCGCCTCGAAGCCAAGTTCAGAACCCTTGGCGCACACGCGACAACCGACCCATATGTTTCGCTTGCGGTTTCGCCGGCCATGTCGCGCGCTTCTGCCATCGTCGCATGCCACCTACTAACCCTGCTGTCTCAACGCCTGGGTATGGATATTCCCACGATGCTACCGGCCATTCCATGCATCCCGACCCAGAGTATCCGCCGTCTTCTCGACGCCCTTTCGGCAACCATCGTTCTCCGTCCCCGCGTCGTCGCTCGCTTTCCCCTTTACGTCGTCGCCAGTCACCTAGCGAGGGAAACTAGTTGCTGCAGTTCTGCAGGCACGAACTGCCAGCTTCGCGACTTCTACAAGGCCTGCACAGTCGCCACGCAATTTACTGGACGTTTTGGTTGAAGGAACCGCCACAATTGCGCTTATTGATACTGGGGCTGCGGTTTCTGTTATGGACGAAAAGCTTTGTCGTAAGCTTCGCAAGGTCACCACGCCGTTGTCGGGTTTGCTACTGCGTACCGCGAGTGCGCAGCATATAGCGCCGCTCGCTCAATGTACCGCAAGAGTGCTCATTGCCGACGATGTTTATGTTGTTGAATTTTTTGTGCTTCCTTCCTGTTCACATGACATCATTCTTGGCTGGGACTTCTTGTCTCACCATCGTGCCATCATCGACTGTGCTCGGGCCGAAGTGGCGCTTTTCCCGCTTGACGAAGCCTCGCTGCCTGAGCCTTCTGAAAGTAAAGCAGCCAAGCTCACGGTTGTCTCCGATACGAACATACCACCCGAAATGTCGGTTCTTGTGCCCGTATCTTGCTCCGCCGCGCCAGACGCTACGGTGCTTTTTACACCATCGCCTATTTTTCTACGTCGCAAGGCTCTACCTCTACCATTTGCCGTCCTCAACACTGTATCTGGATTATCCACTATGCTTGTGTGTAACCCGCTTCAATCCCCTGTGACCTTACTGCGTGGAGAATCCTTCGGTCGTGTTCAGCCCCTTGACCCGCTTCACATTCTCGAAACTTCCGACGACATGGCCTGTTATGAGCTCGACGCCCTCACTTCTCCATTGCTGTGCGCATCATCATCATCATCATCATTGTCGTCGTCGTCGTCTGACGTTCTTGAGTCTGCCTTGGACGCCGATCTGCCACCTGCGTACCGCCAGCAAGTCCTCGCGCTTCTTCAGAATTTTCGCTCATCGTTTGATTGCAACCAACCATCCCTGGGACGTACGGCGACCGTCACTCACAGCATCCACACTGGTTTCCATCCACCATTACGCCAGCGACCATACCGCGTGTCGGCAGCCGAGCGACAAATAATTACCGAGCAAGTCGACGATATGCTGCATCGTGGCGTCATTCGGCCTTCCCAGAGTCCTTGGGCGTCTCCTGTAGTATTAGTACGCAAGAAGGACGGCTCAATACGCTTCTGTGTGGATTACCGTCGGCTCAATAAGATAACTCGTAAAGATGTCTATCCGCTGCCTCGGATAGATGACGCCCTCGACTCCCTGCAAGGCGCGGAGTACTTCTCATCTTTGGATCTTCGCTCCGGCTATTGGCAAGTGCCGATGGCCTGAAGACGACTGTGAGAAGACCGCTTTCGTCACGCCCGACGGCTTGTATGAATTTACCGTAATGCCATTCGGGCTCTGCAACGCGCCCGCTACTTTCGAGCGTATGATGGACACTATCCTTCGCAACTACAAGTGGAAAACATGTCTATGCTATCTTGATGATATTGTCGTGTTTTCGCCCGATTTCCCGACGCACCTCGTTCGCTTGCGTGAGATCCTGACGTGTCTCACCTCTGCCGGCCTCCAATTCAACATCAAAAAGTGCCGTTTTGCTGCCCGCAAGTTAACAATATTGGGACACGTTGTTTCGAAGGACGGTGTACTTCCTGACCCAGCCAAGCTTCGCGCGGTCGCAGAGTTTCCGATGCCCACTACTCTTAAGACACTCCGCAGCTTTATAGGGCTCTGCTCTTACTTTCGGCGTTTTGTGCGCAATTTTGCCACTATTATCGCACCACTGACCAATTTGCTTACGGCTAGCAGCGGCATCTCCGCGTGGTCAACTTCGTGTGACGACGCCTTCAAGCAACTACGTCGTCTACTTACTTCGCCGCCGATTCTTCGACACTACGATCCGACAGCGCCCACAGAGCTACACACGGACGCCAGTGGCATCGGACTTGGTGCAGTCCTAGCGCAACGGAAAGACGGCTACGACGAGTACGTCGTCGCATATGCGAGTCGCACTTTAAAGAAGGCAGAAGCCAACTACTCTGTCACAGAGAAAGAGTGCTTGGCCATTATTTGGGCTCTCGTCAAATTTCGTCCATAGCTATATGGTCGCCCTTTTGACATTGTTACCGACCACCACGCCCTTTGCTGGCTGTCCTCGTTGAAAGATCCGTCAGGTCGCCTCGGCCGCTGGGCACTTCGCTTACAAGAATATAACATCCGCGTTGTCTACCGATCGGGCAGAAAGCACTCCGACGCCGATGCGCTTTCCCGATCACCGCTACCTTCCGATGTGGCTTCAGTGTCAACGCCCTTCGCATCCATGTCGACGATCAACGTCACTGATATGCCGGCCGAGCAGCGTAAGGATCCCCTGTTTTCAACTATGCTGAATTTCCTCCACGATCCATCCGTCACACCCTCTTCTCGAACACTTCGTCGCCAGGCCGCTCACTTTGCTGTCCACGACAACGTCCTTTACCGCAGAAATTATTTGCCTGATGGTCGCAAATGGCTGCTTGTGATACCACGACACATGCGTACTGACATATGCGCTTATTTCCATGCCGCTCCTCATAATAGTCACGCCGGCGTTCTGAAAACGTACACTCGGCTGAGGCAGCGCTTCTACTGGCACGGCATGTATCACTTCGTGCGCCAGTACGTACGCGCTTGCACGGCGTGCCAAAGGCGTAAAATTCAACAGCGCCCTCCTGGCGAGTTACAGCCGCTCCCCTGCCCGGCCCGGCCATTTGATCGCGTCGGTATAGACCTATACGGGCCACTTCCCTACAGTTCCTCGGGTAACCGATGGATAATTGTAGGCGTCGACCACTTGACGCGCTACGCCGAGACTGCCGCACTTCCGGCGGCTTCTGCGCGTGACGTTGCCTTCTTCATCTTGCGGAACTTCGTTCTTCGACATGGAGCACCACGCGAACTGCTCAGCGACCGGGGGCGTGTGTTCCTGTCCGAAGTAATACAAGCCCTTCTCGCTGCATGCAGCATCGTTCACCGCAAGTCTACCGCCTACCACCCGCACACGAACGGCTTGACAGAGAGGTTCAACCGCACACTCGGTGACATGTTGACTATGTACGTTGCCTCGGACCACAGTAACTGGGACACTGTTTTGCCGTTCGTCACGTATGCCTATAATACCGCCACACAAGCTACCACTGGCTTTTCGCCATTCTTTCTGTTATATGGTCGCGAGCCCTCGTGTACAATGGACACCCTGCTCCCCTACCGACCCGACGCTTCTGAATGCACGCCAGTGTCTGAAGCCGCCAAATACGCAGAGGACTGTAGGCAGCTCGCCCGTACCCTAACGACCGCCGCCCAAGGTCGCCAAAAGCTGCGGCATGACAGTGACGGGCCTACACCACATTTTCCGCCTGGTTCCCTTGTTTGGTTGTGGATCCCACCTCACAGCCCTGGCCTTTCAACCAAACTTCTTGCACGCTATGATGGTCCCTACCGCGTCATCGACCGTACCTCGGCTGTCAACTACGTTGTCGAGCCTGTGACGCCATCACACGACCTTAGACATCGCGGACGTGACACGGTTCATGTCAGCCGACTTAAGCCATACTATGACCCCCTGATCCTACCTACGCCGTAGGTCGCCAGGATGGCTCATCTTCTCTCCCGGGGGCCATTGTAGTGAAGAAGAGGAAGAAGTGCTCTTGCGTCTGTCGCTGTGCGCACCATCAGCGTTCGTGGACTCCCTCGATTGCGTGAGACGTCTAATAAATCGTCGTATCACACTCTTACTTTAAAAAAATGCTATTTTATGCATGGAAGTACAAAAGTAACTGGAACGCTTACATTTTTCGTAGCACACTTTGGAAAATATATTGGAACTGGTGTCATCCCGGAGATTCATTTGAAGTTTCGTTTCAATCCCACCTGCTACAATTCGTAAATTGCAATATGTGCCATAAAGTAACTAATTATGAAGTTAATTAGCGAATGTTTCATTTTTGAATACGTGTTTTGATTTCTCATGATATTGTCCACCTATTCGGATAATTCAGCTGAAAGACAACAAGTACGCTATCGGCCTCAGCTGATTTTAAAAAATTCCGGAATACTTAGAAATGCCGTGACTTGAGTAAAACCAGAGGAAGAAAACCCGAAAACCCAAATGCAGTTCAAGGCTTCTCAGGAACACGTTAAAGCTGCCTGAAGCCACAGAAGGCCATGAACACAAACTCCAGAGCCTAGACAAAGCAAAGCTCAAGTTAACATGCTTATTACAAACATCAAAATAGATCAGTTCAAGTTTACAGCTGCGCCGGTTTTACTTCCATATTCCATCTCCCTCCTTTCATCTGGCTGGTACAATCAGTACAAGTATAAATGCTGAGCCCCAACAAGACAAAACTCCCTAAGAACATTTTTCCTGACATTTGGATGCTCAGTGAATGGGATTGTTCGAAATGACACATTGAGAATGAGCAGGCGTCTCGTCATCTTGATTGAATGATTTAGACGGCAAACGCACAGTGCATCAGAAAATTTCCTGAAGACCGTTTCACACGAAGACAAATTTAACATCATGGCTTAGATGACAAAGTTCTTGTCGACTTTGTGCTGCGTTCGGGGTCGAGGAGAAATATCAGACATGGGTGTCATTTTCCCGTGGAGCTGGTGCTCAAAGATGCGCAGCAAACGGGCATGACGGAGTATTTACACGATAAAATTCGATAAATTTACACGATAGCATCGTTGGAATAACAAACACCAGGCAACACGACAGCGCTGCACTGAATACACGCACATGTACGGCCGCTTCAACAGCTCCGACACAATATGGCGGAGGTGCGGCGTGTGCCTGGTCAAAAGGTGTCACCACCCTGTACGGCGGGAGGCGGCGTTGACATCGAGGCACCCTAACGGGTCCGGTGCAGCTGCGCCGCGGCGCGGGAGTTCACACAAAAAGGTCCTCGCTCGTCCCATGCATTCGCGCGGCGCTTTGGACACTCTACCATATTCTAGGTCACTCTACTGCAGGGCATGCTGCTAGAGTTGCTTCAATTTTATGGTTTCTTACTGTAATGTGTGCTAGAATATTCTTCTATCTAGTTGCGCTTGAAGAGCTGGATCGTGTTTGAGCTTGCGATCACGAGCGACACAAGGGCGCAACCCTTGAGCAGCTCGTTTCCTTACGCCTTGCAGTGCGTTTATGCTAGGTATCGTGTGGTCTTGTGCATTCCGTTTTTCAGTGCTGTTGATCTTGTTTGTTGAATTTGCTGTTGTGAATGGGGCGCATGTGTGCTCTCAGCTAGGCAGCACTTTTTGTCTGATGGTGTAAAGGTTTAAACTCGTTCTAAACGCTTGTTGCTGCCGTTGCCGCTTAGTTTTGCGCATCGATCGGGAAACAATTTTGTTTCCTCCTTCGTGAGACTTGCTTTACGTTGCAGATAATGCGCGAGTAAGTGAGCTGTTGCATACTTTATGGCACTCGATGTAGCGTTTAGCTCTACTGTTGCTTGCCTTGCATGTTCTTACAGTTTCCCTGTTTATCTCGGGTTTTGGTTGCTAGCGAATCACGACTTGCTTGAGCAAGTCTCGCCACAGTTCAAAAAGCACATGTTGAGTAACCCGAATGTAAGAGATGAAGACAAATGTTGGGGAACGTGGCCCAGCCGCTGATAGCTCTACTCAGGCTCAATTTTGGTGTAAAGTTTAGCTGCCTTGAAGACCAAGAAATTTTCTTAGATTTATTCCAGCTAGCTTGCTAAGCACCTCGCATCTTGTATGCAAACACGATGTAGGTTTATTGCAGGAACCTGTACTATGTTGTAGATGTAATATGCATGCAAATATGACCAGTGTGGGTTCGCAGGCCCATGACACTCTCAAGCAAATGCCAAGTTTCCATTGTATGAATCTTCCTTCACTTTGCTGCACTTCACAGGGCTTGTTTGGTTATTCCCTTGATCTGTACAATAGAATGCTGATAAGTCTTGAGCCTTACCCTGATCCTCTTGTCTAACAAAAACGTTTTAGGCATTGCATTAGGACATCTGAGTGACAGTGTGATAATTTTTGCCTCTATAACCTTTCTTTTCTCCCATCTATATCAGTAAAGTTGTCAACCACTCGTGACTTTGTTCAGAGTGCCGTGCAGTGACAGAATTTCTTTCGGAAAAGGAAAAGTCCGTGAAGAAAAATTTTCAGACACGATAGGACTTCCTCTTGGGCAAGTTGGTGAAGTCTGCTAAACAATGTTCCTGTGTGCAAAAAGTATATTTACACAGGAAGAACACATGCACACGAAAGTGCGAACTACCAACTGATTTAATGATTCAAAGGATGGAACATACGGTGCAAATTTTGTGCACACACAAGACATGAATGTTGTGACAGTGCTAGTTTGTCTCATAATGCTACAAATCAGCCTTAAGCAAGTGCATCTCTGGGGAATATAAGGTAATTGAAGTGTTTTTACCGTGTGCAGGATCGTTCTGATAACATATGCCTTCATGAGCTCGTGTGCTGTTTTAGTGCGGCCCAGGATCATAATGTGCGAAAACACAGCTCACGTGAGCAGGCCTTGCAACGTACGGGGCACCACCCAGTTGATTTCAAATAAATTGTTTGAATGAATGCTCCCTCAGATAGTCATTTAAGCATTGGCCCGTTTAGCCCACATAGAACTTGCCACAGCTGAGAGGTATCTCATAGACCACCCCACAGCACAGTGCACGAAATGGTTGGCATGATTTTTCATACACCCTTGTCTCGTGGTACGAGAACACATTTGGGCCAATTTGACGGGCATAAAAAACAACTGGGACACCGTACCTAGCAGGCACGATCTGAAATCTGTGGCTAAATTTGTGTACAAATGGCAACCTCAGGTGTTGTGGCGTCTGTTCCTGTTACATCTAATTGGCAAGTCCTTGTCAAGCTGCTCTTCAGCTTTCAAAGAATGGATTTGGACATGGCATGCACGATCTATAGGGTAAACTTGCTTTTAAAAGGCTGTCCATCTTATCTGCCTCATTTTGTTCATCAGTGATAAATTGACAGCTGTTACTGTAGCACCCACTTACTACAGATAGTTCAAGGTGATCCCTTCTTGGTCCCAAAACATGGATGCCGTCACGTTACCTGCAGAAGTTTGGATTTGGATTTCTTTAGGCCAAGGGAACAAATGTCTTCATTTTTCTTAGTTTTAAGATTGTACAAAAATAAGCGTGTGTGAATTCATTAAGAGTATCCCACAAAAATAATTTGCCTTCATAATAGCATGTAGGTTCCTGATACTGCCAAGGCAGCGCGTCGGAGCAACAACTATCAGTGCCTTGCGCAGCAAGTTGAGTCAACACTGGCATGGACGGAATGTTCTGCCAACACTGTGCTAGCATTGAACCTGCATGCGCGCTCTTGCTTATAGGAACAGTAATGGAGCAAAAAGCCAAGAGCAAAATTATTCGCTTTCACGTACGACAAATGTTCTTGACAAAAGTTCTTGGCAAAAATTTTTGTTAGCAGCGGCAGCTGTGCTCGCGCACGACTCACGCACTCCTTTCTGCTCGTACAGGCTATCTTGTCAAGCAAGATCTTCACAGAAGACCGCCATAAGTTGGCGCTTCTGCTGGATCAACCGCACGTGTCATCCAGCAGGCTATCTCGTCAAGCAAGATCTTCATAGAAGACCACCAGGTGGTGCTGGCTTGTCCCGGCATCGCTACTTAAAGGCCGCCTTCACCTACCGTCGACCATTCTTGGCAGTAGCGGCAGCTATGCTCGCGCACGACTCACGCGCTCCTTACTGCTCGTACAGGCTATCTTGTCAAGCAAGATCTTCACAGAAGACAACCAGAAGTTGGCGCTTCTGCTGGATCAACCGCACGTGTCATCCAGCAGGCTATCTCGTCAAGCAAGATCTTCATAGAAGACCACCAGGTGGTGCTGGCTTGTCCCGGCATCGCTACTTAAAGGCCGCCTTCACCTACCATCGACCATTCTTGGCGGCAGCTGTGCTCGCGCACGACTCGTGCACGACTCGCGCACTCCTTTCTGCTAGTACAGGTTGGTTGCGACATCATCTGTCGTTTTCCTTGTTATCCTGTTACTGCCGCTGCTGCCATTAACTGTTTTTTGGCTACTTGTATCCTGGTATTGAGTTTCTAGTGTTTTTATATACTTGAGTGTTGTTAGATATGCTCTCTTGTGCTGAGCTCGCTAAAAGAATTGACGAACTGGAATCAAGGCTTCTTAATGAATCTGATCGTATGACTGATCGCATTGTTGACAAGATTGTCGTGTAAATGAAGGCTACTGGGGTTGACGTGCTGGAGCTAAAGAAGCACGTGGACAGTCTTGAGTCCAGTCTAAAATTTTTGAATGATCTGGTTGAGAAGCTGCACAGTGAAAAAGCCTCACTTGTGGCAGAAAACAGAGCCCTGAAATCTGAAAACTGCTCACTCTCCCGCAGGGTGTCCGAACTCGATCAGTACTCTCGCATCAACAACATCGAGATCAGGGGTATCCCCTGTAAACAGGACGAGGACTGTGTTGCTGTATTGGAGACAATTGGCAGGAAAATTGGATGTCCCGTTACTTCCACTGATCTCCATGTTGTCCATAGAGTGTCTACTCAAGATAAGGCAAAGAAGAACTTAAATGCAAGATTCTGTTCTCGAACAAAAAAGAATGACTTCATCAGCAAGGCACGAAAGGCAAGGATCTGCCTGAGTGATATCGGCAGATATGACAGTAACTTCCCTATATTTGTTAATGACCACTTGACACCACAAAATAAGGCACTCTTCCAAAGCACTGGCGCTGAAAAAGGCCAACAACTGGAAGCACTTGTGGACGGATAATTGTCAGATTAAGGCTACAAAGACAAATGAGAGCAGCGTTTGTCGCATTGCTGATGAGTCTGACTTATCTGTTTTCAACTAACTCTCTCTATTGGGACCCTTAAAGTGGGCTTGGCAGCAGCACTTCAGGCACAATGCTCAAGAACCCATTTTGCTTCATTGCGCAGATTTTGACCCTCTTGCTGCCCGCACAACCGTTTTATCTCGGTGAGGGATTCTGCCGATCTCCTCCTTACGAAGCAAATGACGTTGGCTACGAGCATCCTGCACGAGCTGATCTTTGCTTGATCAACAACCTCATCGTGACTTCCGTCAGCGTGTCTGCGTCTGCGCCATCAACAGCAACGTCACATCACGGGGACACCATGGCCTATATAAGAAGCTTCCCATCGCCGCTTGCAACCAGTGGGCTTGGCAGCAGCACCTGAGGCACAATGCTCAAGAACCCATTTTGCTTCATTGCGCAGGTTAGTAACTACTTATCTGCCTACTGCTACCGTAGCGACAACCGCTTTTTGTTGCTGCTGCCCAGCCCACTATGTATAAAGAGTGTTTGTGCATACCTTTTTTCAGCCCAAGACGATCTTTTAAAATGCGGTGATATTGAAGCAAACCCAGGCCCAGACATGACTGATAGGGAAATGCTCCAGCAGATCCTTCTGGGTCAAAATTCCCTGACGTCGTCTGTCAGTGACATTCTTGCGAAACAGAGCTCCTTTGAAGAAAAAATAGATAGCTTGACCGAGATAATTAAAAGTTTAGAAGACGAGGTGTCAACTATCAACACCGTAAAAACAGAAGTAGAGCATATGAGGTCAACAATTAATAAACTTGAAGCTACTGTGTCACACCTCTTAAATAAAACCGAAGACTTGGAAAATAGAAGCCGTAGGAATAACTTACTTATTTACGGCATAAAAGAAGAAGAAAGGGAAACAGAGGCTGAACTTACGGAGAAAATAACAAAAGACATTCTTAGCGAGAAACTTGGAGTTACGATAAAGAGCATGCAGAGATGCCACCGAATAGGTAGGAGATCAAACAGGAATCGTCCTGTCATCATAAATCTACATGACTACCGAGAGAAGACTTTAATAATGAAGGCATGCCCGAAACTGAAAGGTTCAGAATATTCAGTCAGCGAGGACTACTCGAAAAGAATTCGGGATGTCAGAAAGAAATTATGGCAAAGCGCATCACAGGAAAAGAATAATGGTGATAAAGTTAAGCTGATTTTTGATAAGTTAAGCATTAACGGTGATATGTTTGGATGGGATAATGCAAAAAACAAACGATATAAAATCCCGAAGTACAATAAATGACACCAGAATGAGACCAGTCCGGCATTCAAAATCCTCACCATAAAAAGTTGTCGCAGTTTCACCTGAAAGGCGAAGCATCAATTGCGATAGCAAACTTGTAGAGAGCTATACGGAGTAATGATATTAGCTTTATCAGCTGTATAAACTTGGACATGCAGCAGCATCGGCAACACGCAGAACTGTTGTCGACGCCATCGGCGTTTTGCCCGCGTTCGCTCAAAATGCGTGCGGCGTTGGTGACTGTTGCCGGAGCCTCTGATATAAATAGGCACTGCGTGCCGCAGCTAAACGTCGCCTCCCTTCCCTCCCCCTCCCCCCCTCCCCCACGGCCTCTCGCGCGTCGGAAGATGGCGCGTTTGCTCTACATACATGGTGATTGTGAAGGAAAACAGAGACGCCTACTTCTGCAGCCCTTAAGCGAGCACGGCGCAGAACGCGCGTTTGTTCTCCGCCGTGCGTTCACTCCCCGTGAAAGACGCGCCCCTCGCGCCCTTTCACTCGCACATACAGCGTTCGGCGCGCGGCGACGATTTATTCTCCAAATGACGTCATACGGAACCTCACGGCGACGGCGACGGCGACGCCGACGGCAGAAATCTGCTTTTGAGTGTCCATATAATTGCTATCGCAATAATAAATTGTCGAAGCGTCGTCAATAAAGCTGCAAAACTTGAGGGCATGCTTTTCTCACATGACACAGACGTTGCCATGCTTACGGAGACGTGGTTGAGCAGTGAAATATTTGACAGTGAATTTGTTCCTAAGGGCTATAAGGTCTTTCGGTGTGACCGCGACAGAAGAGGTGGAGGAGTGGCCATTTTGTATAAATCGGCAATACAACTTTTTAGAATGCCCGATACGCAAGATATCGAAGCTGTCTTTTGCAAAGCATACATAAACAAGGTCCGCTTCATCCTTGGCGTTTTTTATAGGCCTCCAAACTCTTCTGCTGTGGTACTTGAAAACTTGAGGGAATATATGCACTGCCATATAAAATCTGATGACAGAATACTACTTGCAGGGGACTTTAATTTACCAAACATCGATTGGCACACCTTTTCATTGTATTCTGCCCACAGTGTTGATAACACAATCTTTGATATTGTATTCGCGTTTGACTTGCTGCAAATGGTAAATAATTTCACGAGAGTACAAGGAGCCGTAGGCTCAATTCTAGACTTATTTTTTGTAAGTGGTACTATCCGAAATGCGATAACCTGTGAAGTCACAAATGGGATTTCTGATCACAAAGCTGTCCTGTTGAGCTTGTCAAATGTCTACCTTGATCGCCAAAACTGTGTTCACTTGTTTCCCAATTTTTCTCGTGCTGATGATGAATCTATTCTAGATATGCTTGCATTCTACTTCGATTACTTCAGAAACAGCACTTGTAATATAAATGAGTTATGGCTTTCCTTTAGGGAAATTGTCTCTGAATGTATTCACCGTTTTGTTCCCAAAATTGCAAAACCCTCTGTGCACCGTAACCCATGGATTTCTCGTGAGACGTTACGCTTACAGCGAAGGCTTAAAAGGTTAAAAACGAAATCAAGAACAAATGTAACTTTAAAATCTATTGTGGAAGACACTTCTGAACAACTAAAACAGAAAATAATTTGCGACAAAGAAAAATATTACGGAACGATTCTGCCTTCATTTATTAAAACATCTGCCGAGAGATTCTGGCGCCAAATCACACCTAAATCTTCTTCCACCAGTGGTTTCATGATAGACGGCAAATGTGTAAATGATGAGGCTGTCGTTTGTTCTGCTTTTAACAAATTTTTCCAGTCGGTATTTACCAAAGATAATGGTTGCCTTCCCAACTTTTCTACATCGCTTCCTGCTATATCTGATGTTATTTCTGAGAGCGGTGTTTTTAATTTGCTCTTGAACGTTGATACTAAAAAGTCACCAAGACCAGATAATATACCAAATGCGTTTTTAAAGCGTTATGCAGAATGGTGTGCTAAGTACCTGTATGTCATATTCACCAGATCATTACGCGATGGTTCCCTACCGGATGACTGGAGGACGGCCGAAATCAAACTTTTGCATAAATCCGGGAAAAAGACACACATAGAGAATTACCGACCAGTATCTCTTACATCTACATCATGCAAAATTTTAGAACATATAATTCATAAACATATAATAGGTTTCTTAGGAGAGCACAAGGTACTTACAGATGTCCAACATGGTTTCAGACGTAGGTTTTCTACATGTACTCAATTAGTTCAGACTGTGCACGATCTCGCTCAGGCGATTAATGAAGGGAAGCAAACAGATATTGTGTTCATGGATTTTCGCAAAGCGTTTGACAAGGTGTCACATAACAAATTATTGCATAAATTAGGGTATTATATAAAAAATGAGCAGTTACTTGGATCAGAGCCTACCTTACTAACAGACACCAATTCGTCACCTTAAACAATACTTCTTCTAACAATGCGGAGGTTGCGTCTGGCGTCCCCCAGGGATCTGTTTTGGGACCACTTTTTTTCTATTATTTATTAACGACATTGTAGCAGATCTTTCAGTTTCCGTGAAACTTTATGCAGATGACTGTATTTTGTATAAAAAGATATCTTCTGTTGATGATCAGGTGCGTCTAAATAATGACCTGGCAAAGGTCGTTGCTTGGTGCGAACAATGGCAAATGTCTAATAATTTTGAAAAAACTGTTTTTATGAGAGTCACACATAAGAAAAAACCTCTTCAATTTGCATATAGTGTTGACAACATATCTCTATTAGAGGTAACAGAGTACAAATATTTGGGGCTATGGATAACCAATGAGCTTTCCTGGACGAAGCAAATAGATACGGTTATTGCAAATTCTTTGCGTAAACTGTTTTTCTTGAGGCGTTCACTAAAATCATCTACGTCTAGTGTTCGTTTATTGGCGTACAATTCCTACATTCGTCCGTTGTTGGAATATGCCGTAATTATTTGGGACCCATTCACTTTAACCAATATTAAAAAACTGGAACGTGTACAGCATAAGGTAGTTAGGTTTGTTTTTAATTCATATGGCCGTGCGTCTGTTAGTGAGCTCGTAAGACGCAGTGGATTACCCCCAGTGACTGTGCGCAACCGTATCTGCCGATTAAAGTTCCTCTTTCAACTTGTAAACGGCTATTATAACATTAACACTACCAAGTTTTTCACTTACTCATCAGGCTATAACACAAGACGAAGGCACGCTTTATCAATAACTCCCTTGAACGCACGGAATAACGTTTTCAAATATTCTTTTTTTCCTAGGACAATAACAGACTGGAATAATCTTAATTCTGAGATTGTTACGCAGAATTCCTTATCAATGTTTGAAAAATGCTTGCAAATATTATGAATTTATGTGAGTTATTTGCTTGTATATTCACTTGTATGTTTTTTTGTGTTCTTCACCAGTGTTTGAAAAATGCCTGCATATTTGATGAATTTTGTATGTGTTTACATGCTTCCATATTTCTATGTACACCCACCCTGCTATGATCTGACTTCAGATCGCAGTATCTATAAATAAATAAATAAATAAATAAATTACCATACTATGGATTCTTACCTGTCAACATCTGCACTAAATAAGTTCATATCGCGTGACTACCACTCAATCATCCAATTCAATGCTTGAAGTCTCCGAAAGCATTTCGATGATTATCAGAACTTTTTTTCAACACTTACCAACACCTTTTCAATAATATGTGTGTCTGAAACCTGGCTAAGTAATGATGACAAGGACCTATTCTGCTTCAACTCATACATTTCTGAGTATTCTCACAGAGAGACGAGTAACCACGGTGGTGCAGCTATATTTGTCTCATCTAACATTCCATACAAACGCCGGCATCACTTGGAGTTAAATATTACTAACTGTGAATAAGTATTTGTTGAATTTGACTCACCCGTCTTTGGTATAGACAACAGGAACTTAGTGTTTGGCTGCAGTTATCGCTCACCCTGGTCTTTAGTTACTGAATTCTGTAGTGCCCTCGATCGAACCATGGAAAAGATATCGTGCGCTAACTGCAACGGCATAATCATGGGCGATATCAACATTAACCTCTTGGACGCCACTTCATCTAATTCTTCTAGATATTCAAGCAACTTTCATAGTTTTAGGTATGAATGTTTAATTACTCTCCCTACTCGCTGTCCTAACAATGTCGATGGCACCTTGATTGACCACGCATTATCGAACTTAACAGACCCACCGGAAGCAGGCATCGTTAACACCGACTTTACCGATCACTACCCTATCGTTCTACGCTTTCGCAATCATTCAACCTTTGGGAACACTTCATATTACAGAATTGTACTTGACAAAGAAAACTTCCTTACTAGTCTAACTAAACTGATTGGTCGGAAGTTGTAACAACTAATAACCCCTATTGGATCTTCTTCGGTCGAAGGTTCATCCTTGTCGCTGCCACCAGTTATTAGATCTGGTAGGCGTTGGTTGCGGGAGTTGGGGGACGTTGAGGCGGACTTGGGAGAAACAGGAGGGATTTATTTACATTATGTACAGTGATTAAAATACAAAATAAGGAACAGTCATACAGTGATCGACGGCCGGCAGCATATCGGACGCTGCGGCCCGTGGCAAGAAGAGCTCTTTTCTCTCCTCGATTTTTCGCTCTCTTAACCCCTTCGGTCTCTCGGGGTCTCTCGGGGTCCCGTCATTTTTGGCCAATCGTCGAGCCAGCTCAGGTGTCGTCATTTTCCTCCCCTGGTATTGGCCCGTGCAAGTGCCGTCATATTCGGCCAATGGGGACGCTCCGAGGGCTTCATTGTCCGATGGCTGGTTTACCTCCGGCTTTGCCTCCGCGCCTGGAAGCGCTCGGCTGAAGGAGACGGGATGTTCTCGGAACGGCCCTCCAGAGCTGCAAAACCGCTTTTCACTCGACCAAGGCTCCCTTAGGGCCTGTACACGCTCGAGCCGCACATCGCCGCAAGCCGCACCGCCCTCGCGCGGTCCGCTTAAAATGGCCGCTCTGACGTCACAAGAGGCGGTCGTGAACTTTTTTCCACCATGCAGCATGTATGCGGCGACCGCACAAACATGGCGCTGGTTCGAAGCGAAGCGAAGCGCGAGGCCTAGGCGCCTAGGCTGCTGTGACAGTTTGTTTTTCGTGTTTTTTGGGGGGATCATTGCAAGAGTTACCGAGCACTCGCAGAGATAGTCGTCGAACGCAGCAATCCGCTGTACCCTGCCCGACCTCTTCAGTGCGTGCGATCGTCAACGGCAACAGACGGAAATGTGTTGTGTTTACGCGAAGTTCGGAAGCAATGAAACCGGCGATTTCGTGTGTGTTGGGCCGTATTTCGCTTGTGCAGTACCAGCAGTACAAACGCGAAGGCCATCACATGCACGCGCATTCTAAGCATGACACATGCATTCAGTGTACCCTGCCTGACCTCTTCAGTGCGTGCGATCGTCAACGGCAACAGACGGAAATGTGTTGTGTTTACGCGAAGTTCGGAAGCAATGAATCCGGCGATTTCGTGTGTGTTGGGCCGTATTTCGCTTGTGCAGTACCAGCAGTACAAACGCGAAGACCATCACATGCACGCGCATTCTAAGCATGACACATGCATTCAGTACGCTCCAGAACGAAAATAGTGCGGTCGCCCATCTCAGCGTATGGTGTGCCTAGGTGTTGTGTGTGCGCGCTTCATCGCTGCGAAGCTCATACGTGCATGTGCATTGTGCAGTGCTGGTTTGTGTTTAAGAAGTGACCATATAACCTGTAGCGATTAGCTTTATTGTCGCGTCATCGCAGCCATTCGTAATGTGCTGTTTGTGCTTTGGTTCATGTGAGCTGTTTTGGGGGCTGCGATGCGCCTTGGTGACCGCGAACACGTACAGAGCGTTTGAGTGCTGGGGTTCTTACTGTACGAGGTGAAGGGTACTGTTGTGTATACGTGCAATGTGACGCAGTGGTGCTAGGCGTATAAGTATTCGTTTTATGCGATATGCATATGCTCTGAAGTGAACCGTGCATACAGAACGGTTTGTACAGAACATTAGACCCAAAATTCAAGGATGCCAAAAGCAAAATTCAAGGAGGCGGAAACAAACCGTACTTGTACACATACATTGAAAAATAATGAAACCTCCTTCTCCTTGGCCGAACTTTCTTGTAGCTAAGCAGCTGCTGAGTTGGGCACACACTACAAGCTCTTTAGGGTGCTTTTTATGCATGTGCTCTGAATTAAACACTGCAGAAGCACTGCTGGTCGTTTGTGCTCTTTGCATCTCAGTATGGGTGTTGTATCAAGCCAGCTTTCCTTGCTTTGTACACGTGTTGTTTGTTTCCAGTGTTGTCACTGCACATTTTACTCTTCACGAAGAGGGGAGGCTAGGGAACAGCTTAAAAGTTATATCACTGCTCCACATATTGCAATTATTAATTTTGTGCTAGGTGTCATGTGCTGTAATGTAAACAATGCAAATGTGCCGCATGCTATTTTTTGCGGATGTGACGACACTGCAACGCAGCTTCTCTGCCACTGCCCAACCTTTCATGCTGAACGATGTGCTTTGCCAGTTATACTCCATCTCAGTAGTTCCTTGCAGCACTGGGGCAGCGGCAGGGCTCTTAGCCAATAGGAAGGCTGAATTCCCCTAAGATGTGTTCATCCATGCTGCGTCAGCTGCTCAGCGTCTTCTTGCCATCCTTTTGATACATCAGCCACTGTTGGAGCAGTGACGCAACAAATGTTCCTACGTTGTAACTAAAGGCTGCATACGCATTCCATGAATGCTACTGTTGGGCTTCGCTTCATCGACACGCTATCTGAGCAGTTCAATACAGCCTCCTGAGCCAGTTTTAGTAAAAGTGAACACCCTGATAAATGTTCACATGCACCGCGCCATCTGCTCAGCGTGTATTTGACGTTTGCTCACCGCTGTCATCACATACCGTACTAGAGCAGAGTAGGAATTAATGATGCAGTGAACAATGACGCCTTCGTAGCGTTCTGCATCGTCAATGCATCACCATTGCTACTGCTGTGGTGTCACCTGCTAAATAGAAACCGAACCACTTTTACTGCCTGTGTAGTCCTAGCAGTGTCAAAACAAACAGCTCATCTCAATAAGAACAACAAGAAATACCTAATGCTTTGTCCTCAGCATGAGATGAGACTACGCAGTGATGGATTTTACCATTTATTTATTGCTGTCAGGGCGTACAGCTAGTAAAAGGGCAAATTGAGATTGAAGCGGGTGGTCTGGGCTGCATAGGTGGTGCCATGTTGCTGCGTAATCATGGTTAGGGTGGCTACTGATGTTACCAGTGCTAACCGCCACAGTAATTCATCGTACAAGACGGGCATGCGAGAAGGGCCTAACATCTGTAAATCTTTTGTGAACGTCACCATGTAGCCTGCACCAAAGGACAACAAAGCTAGGCAACATGAGAGACGTAAGGCATGGAATTGACGAGGGAACAATGTTTAGCTTCATGCACCTTCGCAACGATCCATCTCCTTACATTAATTATCTGCCATCATGTCAACAAACTCATTGAAGTTTGACTTGTAAATGTAACATGGATGTATTATGCTGTTGTCGTGATCTAAATAAAAAAATGAAGAAAGGTGCATTAGGGGTTTTGCAAAAAAAAAAGAGAGAAGGAGGTGAACCCTCATTTCCTATATGGGAGTAGGCAAGAGAGAAAGGTCCTTTGCGTTGCTGGTTAGGCAAAGAAAGAATGCCTCTGTGCACGAAGAGCAGGTCATGTTCTTGTACTACAGATTCTTCGCTTCTATTTCGGCTGCTACTAGGCCGTTTTAAAGAATTCTTGTGGTAGAATATTCCTTGGAAGACACTTTACAACTTTTATAGTATAACTAAAATTTTCCACTTGGCCCTGGCGAATGGTCCTCTTAAATTTCTGAAGGGCCCATCAAGGGGTTGTACAAATTAGATGAGTTGTTTCTATGTAAACCTCACATTGACAAGCTTTGCAAAAATCTCGGCAAGGCTTGTTATATTCTGCTCAAGAGCCGAAATTGTTTTGATACAGAAACCCTTCGAGAAATTTATTTCAGCTTGTTCAACAGCCATCTGTGGTACTGTGTTGCATCTCTGGGCCATTCATACATTGAGCCATTTATAAAACTTCAAAGAGGGCTGTCCATTTTATGACTTCCTCACAATACAATGCTAACACGACACCGCTCTTTCAACACGTACACATTTTACCATTTACTTCATTACTAAATTTTTAAACTCTTGTAATGGTTAATAGTAGCATCGTTGCTGACTACCCACTCTCTGCTACCAACTTTACCGAATCAGGACGCTGTACACGCAGTGCACTAAAACAAAATTTTCTGGTTCCAAAGGCTTGTAATGTGTGTGGTAAACGGAGAATTTGAAGTGTTGGAGTAGTCGAGAGGAACGTTCAGCCCACGTAAGCTAGAAATGCAGCTAATTTTCAGAGATAATTAAAACTGCATTTTCGTGATCTTCTTTCGTATGTTTATTAATACATTCACCGCTTCCTTTCTCTTTTTTCTGGTGCATTTTCCTTTACTTGTAGATGTTCAATGATACCGTTTGCATTTTAAAGATTCTTTGTATTGTATTCTCTACTTCTTTTAATGTAAAGTGCATATTGTTGCTGAGTTTAAGTACATGTGTCTGTGCTAAATTAATTGCTTTGCTTCCTCTACATTTTTTATGGATTGCAACTGGCCTTGAGCTAGAGATCCCAATGTATTTGTTCACATTATGTTTTACTCTGTACTGTACGTAAGAAATAAAGTTTAATTCAAGGAAAAATTTTTCTCACAGGGCCCCCTAGCCTGGAGCTGCAGCCCCCTTAGCCCATAGGTTAATCTGGCCCCAGTAGTAACTAGTATCACGAATGCAAGTTTTGGCTTGCCATCCCTTTTATCAGGTTAACATTGATTTGCACAGCAGAAATCCTAACATTCATTGCATGCAGAAAACAGCCTTAGATCAAAGGATGCAAGTTGCTTGTGTCCTGAAGAATCTAAACCTTGTTTGGGGTTTTCTGGAATGAAAGCAGTTTAGGTACCTTAGTCTGAAACTCTATTTTGCTTGACTGCAGCATTTATCATGGATGCGAAGTGGGTGTTGTGACAGAAAGCCAGTGTGCACATACAAGAAAAAGTACTGCAATGCCGCTCAAAAGTTTTCTAGGTGTTTTGTGCAAAACCACAATTAATGTACGGGAATAACATGACAGTGGTCATAACTTAAAGCAACAGTTCATTACAGATGGGGTACACATGTATGGTCACATAAACATAATGGTGCAAGCTTGACATATAAGTGATAGTCCTTTTTAAGATACAAGTGGCATGGTGACATACCGGGAATCAATGCTTGTTATTCCTTTATTCCCAAAATTATCAGTTGTACAATACTTGTGCCCCGATACAATGACGTATCTCTGAATCACAGATGTCACATCCTATCTGCCCTGTGAAATACTTTGCCACATGAAATGGAAATCTCATTGACATAATCAGTTATAGATTTTGCATTAGTTTTATGCTGTTTCTTGCAGTCTTGTCTTTCATGAGTACTTGCATAGTATGGAAAAGGGTACCTTGACATTCTAAATGTTATCTATATATGACCACACAACTATTATTTTTTCCTAATCAGAGGAGGCTCTCGTGTCATTATATTAATTGAACTTCTTTAACAATGAATATGCGACAAGTACTTGCATGTGAACAAGTGTATGCAGCCTCCCAAAAGCAAGCACGTTTACGAAAGTATCTTTCAGTCATATTGGCAAGAAAACTTTCCCATAGGCTTTTTTTTACGCGAAAGGTGACCACACATTTCTTGATCTAGCAGACTGATCTTTTATGCTACAAGTCTGTGCTGCTTTCCTTGCAACGAGTAGTTTTACATATGTCTACAACACGTAGGTCCTTCATCGGCTATTCTTTTTTTTCTACAACTTTGATGTTTTCTTAGGAACAATATATTGCACGTTTTTGAAAGCTAGCCATTCAGAGGCCATTCTTTCTTGAAAAGCTTCTTTGCAGCCAGGCTCTAAAGTTGTTGATAGACTGTTTATGTCGATTTTTTTACGTAACAATTAGTAGTCTTGCATTTAAAACTTATCCTTTGTGCCCAATATTTAGCTCTCTTTTTGCACTAGTTAAGGTGTGGTACCTAATTTTTTTATATGAAAATAAATATTGTTACTACAGGTACGTGTGTCGTCGTATGACTATTGAATATTTGATAAATAATATTTTATTCAATTGGTATTTGAAAATGTTTACATTCGCCCACCTTTACTTCTTGTACAATGCACAAAGAGGCACGCAAGCCATAGTGGTGCTTAATGAAGTCTCTTTTTGCTGCATGTAATAGTCGCAAAAAGCAGCTTCTCACAGGGAACTTGATTGTGTTGTCTTGTGTATTGTTCTTCTGCCGTATGTATTCTGAATTGATAATTATATCACAGACAGATATATAACCTCTCAATGGAACAGACATTTATTTGATACACATGAACTCGCACCCTGTTCAGCTGGCTTTCAGTTACGCTGATTGTGGCCAGCCTCTATAGAGTATGTCTGCAATGTGGTATGAGGGTATGTGTGCAGTGCTACTGTTAAGCCAACTATTGTTCTCACAGCAATGTATTGAGTAAGGTTATTGCATAATTATTATTAAAAAAAAGACAGCATTAGCCCAGGTTTTAAGGGTGAGAAAATGCTTGGTGCACTTCACCAAGCATACAGACAGCATATAATGTGACTACATACCATGTGCTAGTTTGTATTTACAAAGTGTTTACAAAATGGGGAAGGTGGCAGTGAGACTCCTTGGGGAAGCAACACTTCAGTTGTACTGATGGTACGGCGTGACCATATAATTTCCTTATTGCTTGGTTAAAAATATGGTGGGTTACAACCTATGAAATGCCACACCAGCAAGGCTGAACATCCATCCTTACTTTTCAGTGGCTTAAATACGCCAATGTGTTGTTGAGCCTGTGTTGTTGAGATTCCGAAATATCGCCTCGTGTGCCACGTTGTCAAATGCCCCCTTCAGGTCTAGCGCGAGAATGGCCCGTGGTGTGTGGCAGGGATGACAATCTCCTTCTTCAATTGCATTAGCACATCCTGGGTCTCAAGATGTCGTATAAAGCCAAACATGGGGTCTGGCATTTGCTGGGTTTCGTCCAGGTGTTGTTGGAGGCATTTGAGTACTATCCTTTTCATGATTATGCTTATGCATGATGTGACGGATTTCAGCCACAGGTTGTCAATGTGCGGGGACTTGCCCGGTTTGGGGATAAAGCATACTCCAGCTGTTTTTCATTCTTGTGATAGCTTGCGTGATGTCCAAAAGTCATTGAAGGGGTCTAGAAGCGTCTCTAGGGCCTGACCTCGAAGATTCTGGTCGGGTCCGGGGGCACTGCTTCGCCGGCTTTTTTCATCAATGGAACAACGACATAACACAGAACGAACAAACACGAGTGCTGTGTGACACGGTCATATTCCATCAGTTAATCAATTGTACGCTCACTTAACTTGGCAGCTACTAAAAAAAAACGTAAGTAAATCAACAAGCCGTAGTTGAATATTCACTCGCGTGCTCGGTGGTGAAGAGAGGTGAATTGTCGATCTACACAGCTGTATTCTGCGATAATAGATATAAGAGTATGTTAATATACAGGGCGTTCATTTTAAAGTGTTACGGAATTTAAAAAAATCGCCTGTGGCAGGTAGCATAATTCTTATCGTTGAGCTGGGGGTTATTCGATGAGGTGGACATTAGTAGCACAAAAAATCGAAACACATTCAAGTAACAAAAAGCTTGCAAGGTGAGCTTGCAAGACACATCCACTTGAAATGAATTTCCAGGATGACGCCAGCTTTGAGATATTATTTTCCAAAGTGTGGGACGAAATACATGGGCGTTCCAGTTACTTTAGTGCTTCAATGTATAAAACAGCATTTTGGTAAAAAAGTAAGTGGAACAACAGTGCATTTTTAGGGCGAGTTTGATGGCACATATCTCCAAACTGGCGTCATTCTGGAAATTCATCCCAAGTGGATACGCCTGCCAAGCTCACCGGCTCCAATTCGTAAATCACAATATGTGCTGTACAATAATTAACTAAGAAGTTGATTAGTCATTTTTTTAATTAGTTCAATATGGGATTTCTCGTGTTACTAATGTCCGCCTCATCGAATAACCCAGCTCAACGATATGAATTATGCTACCTGCCACAGAGGA
This sequence comes from Dermacentor silvarum, assembly GCF_013339745.2. NCBI lineage: Eukaryota > Metazoa > Arthropoda > Arachnida > Ixodida > Ixodidae > Dermacentor > Dermacentor silvarum. Next base: position 142,751,117 of record NC_051160.1, on the reverse strand, counting down.
TTTCTAAAAAAATTTTAAAACTTATAAATGAACACCCTGTATAACGCCGCGGCGCTTCAGCGTGCTACGCTGTTGCTGCGACAAATCCCTTGTTCATTGGCTTAAAAACGCACGCGCGGTCTTGCAAGCTTTCGCTAGCACATCTACAAAAAATGCGCCGTCACGCCGCACACAACCGAGTACATAGCGATGTATGTTGTTACAACAGTATGCGGTAGCAATGATTAAAAAAAAAAAGAAAGGAGAACGAAAAAAAAAAAGAAAAGGCGCAGGTAAGATCACTGCATAGTGTTCGAGAGGTGGCTCAGTGCAAGACTTTTGCGTTTTCGCCGTGACGCGGAAGCTTGAACCCACGCCGACAAAAATATGCCAGTGTCGTCTGCTGTTGACGATAGTTGCCGACTTAGAACATCTTTACCCCGCCTCTCGGTTGCCGGCTCTTAACATACGTCGCGTCCCCAAATCGGAGTGCGGATGCCGGCACATGCGAACCGCTCGAGCTCACTAATCAGAAAATTACCTAATAAGAAAACAAACGTAATACGAAAATCCTGGCTCGGGCCAAAATTTTGCTGGTCGCCAGCACACAAACGCTGCTACCGCGCTGTTGCATGTTGCCAGTCGCTGGTTATCTGTTTTGCCAGCCAGAGGGCGCATGCGTACGGCACCGCTCGCGCCGGTCCCAGCGTGAATCGAATTTTGTGCCCGGTTGCTCCAACCGCCCGCTACCACTGAACCGCCAGCATGCGGTGCGGCTTGCGGCGATGTGCGGCTTGAGCGTGTACAGGCCTTTACTGGAACCGTGCCAGCCTCCCGTTCCACTTTTGGGAAGAGTCAAGCAGGAGGAGAGACAATAGCTCGCACGTGCGGTGCGTGAGGTAGGAGTCGCCAACCTGTCTGACGGGTCCGGTAGCTTGGTTGACGCGCCTCGGAGCACCATAATTGGACTGCGACGACCTTTTTAAGGTGGTGGGGAAACTTGGGTGATTCCGGGAAAGGGTCCGTATCTAACAGCTCCTCCTCGCCCCGGAAGTTCGGAATGGCCGGTGAACTCAATTCGCTGGCAATGAGGAACGTTGATGAAGCCTCTAGTACACTGGCAACGAGCCTCGTGTGACGAATTTCTGGATCCCGGGCCCTGGAGAACGTACGTCAAACAAACGAAACAACATAGCGCTGCACCACGTGCAAGCGCAGGCTCTTCACCCCTGACTCGCCAGGCTATTACCCTGTCAAAATCAACCCTGTGTTCTTTTTTCCCCCAATTTTGATACAGTCCTTCCAACCACCTTTCCAAACAGCTTTCCATGTCTCCTCGAATCCCGACAAGCCCAGAATGCTATTGTCGTCGCAAAAGAATCGGGAGGAAACGGAACAATCAATGGAAACAACCATTTTAATCATAGGCAAGCGGAGGTTTGATGCTACGAGGATGACTTCCAGGCCATAATACTAAGCCATACCTCGTTATTCAAATGAAGGAAGGTAACACGTAAAGCTCAATCAAAGGCCACAAATAACCTATGCTTCAAAACACAGTATGCTGCCTAACTTCATGAACAGCCTGTTCATACTCTATCACAGTGGCCTACTTATCGTACGTAATGGTGCCACTGAACAGCCTCGTCAAATCTATTGACATATAATCAAAACCGCTCGAATTTTGCGGGTACTTTTCTTAATGCCTTCTTTGTGTCTCATGCAGACGTTTTCTTACGCTTACTCAGGTTCCTTCCTTTCGTCCACACAGGACATATCTTAAGGGAACAACAAAATTAAACTTGCGTAATTTACGCACTCCCAAGAACCTTTCAAGAATCCGCTTCTGCTTTTAACTAATCGTACGCACGCTTGATAGAAAACTCAGAACACTGCCGCTCTCAACACACACGAGCGACCCAGTCACAAAAGTTCTGGTTCCTTCTGTCCGCACAGGAAATGTGCTAAGTGGTATCGTACCAATGCTTCTCAATACAAATTATGTCATTACGGAAAACTAACGCGCTTAACCTTAAAAGAAAGAAACTTATACTTTTAACCAAGGCTAATTGATACACACGCGCGTTACTATTCGGCTTTTAACAAATGACCTCGACGCTTTAGGTGGCTCACACAAAAAAAAGCCTAAACACTAATTGAATGATTATTTCGCGAAACTAACGCTTAACTCAAAGCGCCTCTTTCAAACTACGGAGCTTTTCAAACTGAAAAATAAACAAAGCTCATAACTTACATTTTGAAAGAAACTCTAACTGAAATCGCGAAATTTGTCCAACGCTCAAAACATACAAGCAAAACCGAATGTTTGCTTCTATGGAACCGTTATTTTTGTCTATCGTTCCGACTGTTTATGACGAACTCGTTTTTTGAGCCGTACACGAGGTGGTCGCGCGCTGAAAGCTATTCTAGCTAACCAGGGACAACAAAAGGCCTGACCGCCCATCAGCTCTTTAGAGACGTCACGGTCCCCTGTCAATTTGCGTCCCAGCGACACGCTTTGGCCATGACCTCGTCTGACCGCGTCGCGTCTCCTTACAACCTCCTCTCGTCCTGCCACCTTGCGCTTTCTTGGAATGCGTGCTGCACCCCGAAAAGTTCGACGGAATGACTGGGACACTACTTGCCCCTTGCCCTTTTTCCGCACCGAACACGCTTCTCTGACTCGTTTTCTCCGGTGGCCCGGACGCGCTTGATTGCAAAATGTTGTCAACGGCGATCGCACCTTTCTTTTATTTGCGCACCGCTGATGCTGTTTGACTCTTGTCACTTTCTTAGGCGGCGTCACACTCTTCGCCGCATTCCGATATTTACAACGCTTCTTTCTACGGCGCCTTTTCCTAGTGCTCTTTGCTGAGCCATCTGCTCGCGCCTCGTGCTGGCCGTTACACATCTCGTCGGCCCGGATCACTGTCTCATCCGCACAGTCAGAGTGATTATCCATTAAATCATCTCTCTCTTTGCCTTGACTGGCGGACAGCTCGACCGACTCTGGAACAATGCAGCAGGCTTTACTCGAGCTACGCAACTCGCATTCCTGCGAACTGCGCGCTACTACACTGTCCAGTTCCCGCTGTGCATCGACACACAATACTGCGGTCTCGATCGCTGTCTCACTCGCACAGTCTGAACGATTCTCGCTCATTTGGCTATCTGGACTGGCGGACAGCTTAACTGATCCCTGAACAATGCAGTTGTCTGACCTTGAGCTACTCAGCTCGCACTCTTGCGGTCTACCCTCAACTACATCGTCCATCCTGCACTGCGCTACGGCACTCAGTCCTGACTCGACATGGGTGCTCGTGACTGTTGAGTCAGCAGCATTCACTATTTCGTTAACGACCTTGTTAACATTACTTGCGACATACACACACGGTGACTGTGCCAATTCATTAACAGCTGGCCTAGCTGTCTCTACAGTGCTCTGATGGCACAGCACCTCGTAGCTCTTGCTACGGCCTTCAACGGCCTTTGTTGCCACTAAGGCATCGTTAGCATATAACACTTTCTGTTCACTTATGAACGTGCTGCTAATCTCATATGAGCTACTCTTCTCTTCGGCTTTTGACGAAAATCTGCGAGCGAGTTCCTCACACTTTCGCTCATTACTACCTACAGATTTTTTTGGCTGCTGTTGTCTTTGTTCGATCAACGCTTGAATCTTTTTGTTCAAGGCTGCCATTACCCTTTCGTGCTCTTGCCGTTCTCGCTCGCGTTCACTGTCAAGCTCTCGTTCTCGACGTTCGAGTTCTTGCCGTTCTCGCTCGCGTTCCCTGTCGCGCTCTTGTATTTGACGCTCACGTTCTTTTTCACGTTCTTGGCGCTCACGTCCCTCCTCACGTTCTTGACGCTCACGCTGTACTACCTCCCAAGCAATCTCAATGCTTTCATCATCAAAGCCACTATCTATTATTGCATTTTCGATAGCTGGCCTTTCCATTGTTTCTTCCGCCTCAACTCCCAAATCCTCGCACACCAACAGCAAGTCTGCCCTCGTCAACCTTCTAATGAGAACCATGGTAGCTGCCCCGACTGGTGGTTAGAACTGTTTCCTTAATTTGTGCAAACTCAAAATATGCTACAAATGCCCGATTCCCAGAACAATCTAAATAAACACACAAAATTTGAAGTCTGGCGAATCAAAGGAAAAAACCACGCGCTCACCCATGGATGCAGCACCACGCCATCTCGTCCATCCGTCCGTTTTTCCCAGTTCCTTGGGACTCCCTGGGTCGAAGGCTCGTTCTTCTTCGATGTTCCCAGTTTCTCCGGACTTTGGTCGAAGGTTCGTCGATGTCGTTGTTCCGAGTTGTTCAGCTGGAATCCCTGGGTCGAAGGCTCATACTTCTTCGTTGCTCCCAGTTCCTTCGCTGTTCGCTCTCAGGACTCCTTTGGTCGAAGGCTCATTCTTCTTCGGTCGAAGGTTCATCCCTATCGCTGCCACCTGTTATTGGATCTTCTTCCGGTCGAAGGTTCATCCTTGTCGCTGCCACCAGTTATTAGATCTGGTAGGCGTTGGTTGCGGGAGTTGGGGGACGTTGAGGCGGACTTGGGAGAAACAGGAGGGATCTATTTACATTATGTACAGTGATTAAAATACAAAATAAGGAACAGTCATACAGTGATCGACGGCCGGCAGCATATCGGACGCTGCGGCCCGTGGCAAGAAGAGCTCTTTTCTCTCCTCGATTTTTCGCTCTCTTAACCCCTTCGGTCTCTCGGGGTCTCTCGGGGTCCCGTCATTTTTGGCCAATCGTCGAGCCAGCTCAGGTGTCGTCATTTTCCTCCCCTGGTATTGGCCCGTGCAAGTGCCGTCATATTCGGCCAATGGGGACGCTCCGAGGGCTTCATTGTCCGATGGCTGGTTTACCTCCGGCTTTGCCTCCGCGCCTGGAAGCGCTCGGCTGAAGGAGACGGGATGTTCTCGGAACGGCCCTCCAGAGCTGCAAAACCGCTTTTCACTCGACCAAGGCTCCCTTACTGGAACCGTGCCAGCCTCCCGTTCCACTTTTGGGAAGAGTCAAGCAGGAGGAGAGACAATAGCTCGCACGTGCGGTGCGTGAGGTAGGAGTCGCCAACCTGTCTGACGGGTCCGGTAGCTTGGTTGACGCGCCTCGGTGCACCATAATTGGACTGCGACGACCTTTTTAAGGTGGTGGGGAAACTTGGGTGATTCCGGGAAAGGGTCCGTATCTAACACCCCCAAACAGCTTTTTCAGTTTCTGTCGACACTTTCATCGCTTTTCAACTCCCATTCTCGTAAACAAAATGCAGAAAAAAAGGTACCATCACCGCAAAACCCATGGCTTACAGATAGCCTTCTGAAAGCAATGCGGTCTCGTGAAAATTTGTACAAAAAAACAAAAAAAAAACAACCTTTTAATACTAAACTACTTGCCGGTTACAAAAAATTTTCTAACTCACTTTCTGCTCAGATGAGGATTGCGAAGAGGAATTATAACGAACATAACATTGCAGAATGTGGTAGTAACACTAAAAAAAGTGGGAAATTATCAACACCTTTTTAAATCGTAACACCCAGAACCTCATTTCGAGGATCATTCACAATAACAGGGAATACAGTAATCCGCTTGATACTGCTAATGCCTCTTGTGCTTTTTTCAATACCACTTCTGATTCCGCTTCATGCTGTAAGATGTCATTTAACCACCTACCTCATTCATTTTTCCCTTTTCCAACTACGCCTGATGAAGTAATTTCAATTATTAGGACCCTGAAATCCACTATCGCTGGACTCGATAACATTAACGCTTGCCATATTAAAATGATTGCACAACATATTGCTAACGTTCTCTCTGCTATCATTAACCTCATATTTAAAACTGGTGTCGTCCCACGTGAACTTAAACGCGGTCGAGTCATTCCTGTTTTCAAAAAAGGTGATCGCACGCTCATGCAGAATTATAGACCTATTTGTGTTCTTCCATTTTTTAATAAGGTTATTGAAAAAATTATCGAAAAGCGTCTAACAAAGTATTTAAATAAATTTAGTATTTATTGCCCCTATCAATTTGGCTTTCGTTCTGGTTTTTCAACTAATCTAGCACTTATAGCTCTTATATAGCCTTATAGCCTCCATATTTGTTGACCTATCTAAGGCCTTCGACACTATTGATCACACAATTCTTTGCACTAAGCTCGAAGCCATTGGAATGACATGTCCGCCACTACTTCTAATCCGCAGTTACTTACAAGATAGAGAACAACTCGTTAACATTTCTGGGTACTACTCTAAAGCAGCTACTACTAATATAGGTGTACCGCGGTGTCCATATTAGGTCCCCCACTTTTTCTAATTTATATTAATGATCTGCCTAGTTGCCTCTCCTCATCAAAGTGCATTGTGTACGCTGATGACAATACTGTATTTAATTCTAACAATTGTGTAAAAACAATAACAAGTAAACTAAACGAAGATCTTCTGTCAATCTCCGCGTGGTGTGACCATAATAAGCTGCAGATTAACCATAATAAAACCAATTTTGTCGTCTTTACATCGCATCAGAGATTGCCTGAGCACCTTCAATCCATTTCCATCAACAATCACCTAATCACTGCAGTTCATCATTGCTCCAATTTAGGTGTGGAATTTGATCGCCACCTTAAATTTCACCTTCACATAGCTAACGTAAAAAAGAAAATGGCATATGGAATGCGCGTTCTAATTAAAGCACGGCCATATTTCTCATGTCATACGTCGCTGTATTTTGCTTTTGTTCATTCTCATATCAACTATAATATTAAATCATGGGGAAACACTTATAGCAGTCACCTAAGGTCATTGCAAGTCATTCAAAATCGAGCTATTCGTCTAATAACATTTTCATCTCGTAGCATTAACGCTAGTGAGTTATTACATGCTCATAATATTTTGAATGTGACTGATCTTGTTAAAGAAAACCTCGCCATTTTTATTTTTAGGGCAATAAACAATAATATTCCAGTAACCATCATACCAACGACGTCTCTTATTAATACAAATAATACTAGATTCGCAGAGAATATGAACTTTATTTTACCCAGCGTTCGCACCAACTACGGCAAGCAGTCATTACACTTTTCAGCTTTATCTCTCTGGAACACATTACCATTTCCTTTAAAATTATTAAAATCTCACAGGTTCCATACAGAACTTAAGCGCTTTCTTTTAGCTTTATCCGACTCTCATTTTTCAGTGTAGTATGTTTTTTTTCTTTTTTAACTTTTTTAAACTTTAACTGTGTTTCTCTATTTATTTCCTGCATTCTTTTTATCTTCTTGGAAAAGGGCCCTTTGTAGTTCTCCCTATTATTGACTAATCTGCAGCCTTGTTCGTATGCATTAAACTGCTGCATTTTTTCTTTTTTTTTTCGTTTATGCCTTGTCTTTTAAAAACCTGTATTATCGTAAACTTTACATGTTGCCATTGTTTGTATTAATAATTCTTGTCATCATGCGTAAGAGGTCCCATTTCAGTTTTTAACTACGGGACCTCTTTCTGTATATACTTACCATGTAATTAACCCCGTTTTGTATTGAATAAACTGATTCTGATATCGTATGCCGCTGCACACATTCTCGACTTGAAAGAACAGTTACCTTTTTTTCTTTTTTCTGAACAATGCCACATTCCAAGCAATGGAAACACTCAAAAAGTGTTTTTTTTAGGATGTTGCCTGCCGCACACGAAGTTATGCTTTGACATAGCAATTCAATAGAGTCTGCTAGCATGACTCAGCTTGGTGTTCGAGTAGCTCGCTCATTCGTGGCACTGCTTTGACGCTTTAGCGAGCCTTCAATTTTCGCTAACATTAGCATGCTCAAAGTGGTTAGCCGCTTCTGGAGCTAATGCACACAGGTGATGATGAAGCTGGATCTGCTATTGCGGCCAGACTTTGAAGAAAGCGAAATGAAGAACTAAGATTTAGGGGCGCGTTAAGGTAGACATAAATCCAGATTTTTGTGATAGGGCCGCCTCACGGTGGACTTATGGCGCATTAGTATTATGCATTGCAGTGCTATCGCAAGTTCATGACAGGAATCGCGCTATCCACACGTAATTGAAAAATACAAATGGAATTAACTCGTCTCGAGTTCCAAATCAGAGTGAATGAGTCCAATTATCCAGACGCCGCCGAGGCGCATACCTTCACCGGATGCTGAAATAACAGGAGCCTGCCCTGGCCACCAGTGTGAGAGCAGAGAGGCAATGAAGCCTATGAAGCATCGGCAGGGGAATTGAGCGAGGCATCAGATCGGACGGAGCAACGATCTAAAGAAGACATGTATTTTATGTTAATCTCAATTTATTAAACAATTTTTTCGCCCTAACATGACGAAGAGGACATCTTAACCAAGCCTCTATACAGACAGACACAAGAATGACACTGTTGGTTGCTAGCGCGGGCGAAGAGCAATGAGACCGTGAGCGATGAGTTACAAAGAAAGACTAAACTTTTTTATTCTCTCACGAGACACGAGGAGGCGCGTGCACGAACAGACTTGCCTTTCAGGTGCACAACATGGTGTCCAAGAGTGGTGCTATCAACTAGCCATTTAAACGCGCGCCAATTATAGCGGCGCGGCAGATGGCGTTCACTACATCACTTCCTCCACAGTGAGCTGCCAGACGTTACAGGTCCAGTACAACGGAAGCAGTGGCTCGTGTCCCACTGCGTTTGCGCTGCACTTTTGTTCGGGAGGAAGTTGCAGTTGGTTCTTTCGTTGCTCTGACAAAAGTCCTGACAGCCGTGGGACCTTCGGAGTTCTCCATATGAGCCGGTTTCACGCGGTCAGTAGAGACTACATCACGTCGACCACGAATGTGCACAGTAAATTGCTTGTTTGTACGATGGAGGACTTTAAGAGGGCCGTTCGTACGGTGGTTGAAGAGGTCGCTGCACTGCGTCATGCCGCACAAATACATGGGAGCAGGACCACAGCTCTGGGTGCATGTGGACGGGTCGCGGCGCTTGCTGACGCGGTGGTGTGGAGCCAGTAGCTACGGGGCTTTCATCTCCACAGCGTGTAAAAAATTCGCCAGGCAATCGCAGTGTGTTCCATACACCAGCTCGGCGTCAATGAAAGCCAATGTCGGCTTTCAGCGTTGTGCGGATACCAAGAAGGACGAGCGGTAGTGCTTCGGTCCAACTGTGCTCTTCCGTCGCCATGAGAGCCGCTCGACAGGACGTCTCGATTTGTACATGGTCAGACGTACCTTGCCGTCACTAGCTTTTGTGTCGCCCGAACACCCGGATGCGCCAGCTTGTGCAGCGACTAGAAGACGGTACGACGAAGGCCAGAAGGAACAAAAGGACGAGGGTTGTCCGTTGATAAGTCGCAGCACACTCGGTCTTTTGAGCCAGACACATGTAGCCATTTCAACTTCAGCGCGGTTGTTGTTGTTGTCGGCAACTGACCGAGTTGTTGATCTGCTTGCTGAGCTGCCACCAGCTGAGTCAAATCAGTTCCCTTCGAAAGGCTAAGGGCGTTGACATGACTTCGTGACAGGGCGTGTGCGACCACATTGTTGACTGCTGCTTACATGCCTGGTCTGTAGTGAACTCGGATAGCACAGCGACGTGCTGTAAAGATCTATAACTCTTCCCACAAGACGCTGCATGTGGCGCAGTAGTTGAGATTGTGTGCGGTCACCAAAGTCCGTGTCATTCAGGAGCTGCCGTAACCGTTCGGGTTCGGATGGTGCGAGGCGTCGAATGAGTGTCGCCTTCAAAGTTTGGTAGGTGTTCTCTGCAGGTGGGGCGAGAAGCAAATCGCGGACCTCGCTGGCTGTAGCTGGTGGCAAGCTACTCACGATGTTATGGTAGCGCATGAGGTTGGCTGTGATGCGCCGGGTGGTGAATTGCGCCTCGACTTGAATGAACCAGAGCTCGGGGTCAGTGGCCAAAAGGGGGGCAGCTTCAATTCGACTGCAGACACGGTGGGCGTGTCTGTGTCGCTGTGCGTTGTCATGTTCGGTCACCACTGTTGATTGCTAGTGCGGGTGAAGAGCAACGAGACCGTGAGCGATGAGTTCCAAACAGACTAAACTTTTTTATTCTCTCACGAGACAACAGACTTGCCTTTCAGGTGCATAACATGGTGTTCAAGAATGGCGCTATAAACTAGCCATTCAAACGCGTGCCAGTTATAGCGGCGCGCGGATGTCGCGGATGACTACAACACAAATTACTAGCGGTGTCATTAGGAATGTGAACATGTGAGCACCGAAAACATACTCGCCATTGATTTGAGGACTGACGACTTAAGAACCACAACGCAGAATGGAAACCATAAGTGTCAGCGCCCATCTTTCAAAAAGATTCATTCTTTTATTGAACACGCCAATACCATGCTGTGCCCCGACTGTTTTCAAAGCCGTGAACTGGACGAAAACACAACTTCACAAAAGAAAGTGGACGAAAACACAACTTCCTGTAGGTGGGAGCTGAATCCACATCTTTAGGCATGGGGTGCTTTACCAATTCAGCTACTGTGGCCCTCACCCTCCCATCCACCTTAAGTGTATGTGTGTGTGTGCGTAGAATAGCAGCCCTGGGAGTTAGCCAGTGCCACTCACAGCCATGGTAGTAGATGTAGAAGATTCTTTTAACTGCAGGTGTCATGTAATACATGAGCAGGCAACTGCTCAAGGGCCCCGAATTCAGCTGCCTTGATGCCCTAAAATAGCATACAATGGTTTATTGGCCATTTGCCTTATTGGAGGTGATGGTGTGATTTCATGAAATGAACAGGCATTTAAAAGTCAGCTTCACTCAATTTTTCATGCACGCTGTGACCAAATTCGTTCTTTGAAAGGTGAAGGGTAGCTTGACTAGGACTCGCCAATCAGACGTAAAAGGAACATACATCACTAGACCTGAGTTTATGCCATGTGTGCACAGAATTAGCCACAAATTGAAGAAATTGGCTGATAGATATGGCGCCCCAGTTGTTTCTCCCACACCCAACAGATTAGCCTCATTGTGTCTTTGTACCACAAGTGTTGAGAGACAAGGATGCATGAAGAACCATGCCAAGCACTTTGTGTGTTGTGCTGTGGGGGTTACCTACCTGATACCTTTCAGCTGTGGCAAGCCCTATGTGTGTCAGAGGGACTAGTGTTTGAAAGGCCATATTAGGGGAGCACTCAAACAAATCAAATTAATTTCATGGTGCGTGTCTTAGCACACTTTGCAAGGCCTGCTAATGTGAACCGTGCTTCTTGTGTGTTATGATCTTAGGCAGTGTGTGAGCTCATGGAGGCATATTTTATCAGAAAGATACTACACGTGTTAGTAATACTTTAATTACCTTATATTTCATAGAGGCGCACTTGTTTGAGGCCAACTTGTAACATTACTAAATAAACCAGTACTGTCACAATATCAGTGTCTTGCATGTGCACAAAATTTGCTCCCTATGTTACATCTTTTGAATCAACAAATCAGTTGGTAGTTGACACTTTGTATGTGTCCTTCCTTTGTATGTTTGTGTTTGTTCCCCAAAACAATGTGTAACATTTCTGATATTGTGAGCAGTAGGGTACGGTGCCCCTTTCCATGCTAGTCAAAGGAAGCGAGAATAATAAGGGAATCCATCGAGCTCAATTCTTTATTAGTTACAACCACATGAAAAGAAAATGGACAATGAAGCCAGAGAGCATAGGAGAAAGTAATTGTGTTTAATTTTAATGTAGTAAAGAATAAGTAAAATTGAAGTGCCAGAGCTTGGAGTCGGACCCACATCTTCCACATTGTGCGTGCATGTGCTTTACCATTAAGCTACCTTAGCAACCGTCATGTCAACTTTCTTGTATATTTGCATACGTGTACAAGATTTGCCCTGGCAGTGTTAACTAGGACTGCTTACAGCCATGTTGGCAAATGTGAAACATCCTTTTAACTGCAGGGATAATCCCAGCCGCATTTCGATGGGGGTGAAATGTAAATATGCTCTACGGCGCGCCCCATAATCCGATTGTGGTTCTGGAATATAAAACCCAGAATTTATTTCATTTTAATAGCATGTGACCTTAGAAGCAGTTAAGTTGCCCAAAATTACTAGGGGTCCCTTCTGCTACAACTAAGACGACTTGAAGGCAAAAGCCCTTGCGCCGCTAACTGAAGTCCTCATTTCACCAAACTAAAACTGTGACTCGGCACTTCTTTTTTTTTTGCTGAGTGATCGTCACTCTGAACCAATATTTTTCAGTCATTTTTGCAAGTCATCCGTTATTCAGCAAACTTGGACCGTTACTCAGCACTTTTTTCGCTGAGATATCATCACTCTGAAACCACAATTTACCATCATTGATGCAAGCCATATTTTTTTGCAAGTCACCCTTCCTATGATTCACCAAACTCTAACTGCGACTCGGCACTTTTCTTGCTGAGTCACTCTCACTTACACCCTAAAATCTCACATATATTGCAAGTCACTCCCCCCTTCATAACCACTTGATTCACACTTAACTCACGCTTGATTCATCCTTTTGATTCACCCTATCACTGCTTGGTTTACTTTCATTCATTCTGTCATCTCGGTTTTACTTCCATCACGCTTGGTTTGCTCGATTACTTCAAATTTCCAATTTTCATCACTCTCGATTCACCCTATCACCACTAGAGTCACCTTCATTCACTCTGAATTCACTCTCATTTACTCCATTATCTTAGCCCACTCTATCTCCTCATCACCTTTCCTTTGACTCCTATCACCCAACTAAACCCCTTTAATTCACCCCTCTGTATACCCATTATCACTTCAGTTCACTTGCTTAATCATTCTTCTAGCCTTAATTGCGGTTTTGTGCGCATTATTGCTTCTTATCCCAAGATGACCATTTCGTGTCGACGACATGGTTTTGAAACTGCCTTGAAACGTAGACCTCATAATGAGACATATAAGGCTTTCGTCTTAATAAACTCTTGTACGCTATCCCACTGCATCGAGGCTGTCAAAGTCAGGGCCATCTACCATTTCCCTGCTCCTAAGCTCAGGTATTGACAAATCATTCCTGTGGAAGCCCGCAAGGTGAAGGAGCGTTCACAAAAGGAATGTTGTCATCAACCTGACTTTAGCACAATGTCCAAGGTTCGATCCCCAGACCTAGGAGAAATTTTTTTCTACTACGAAGCTTTCTTTCCGAGAAACCCATATGGGTTTCTAAAGAATTGCTTTTAGTTGAGAAATCCATGAAACCATAGGTACGTACGATTGTGTAACACACAGTCACTGAGGACTTCACAATCCATGCTTCTCTTGCATATGCGCGTCCAGTACATGTGTAGAACCAAACCATCAGCATGTCGTAAGCTCACGTCGAATCATACCATCAGTGTCACACGATAGTGGTCACTGCCGTCTTGTTGCTGTCGTTACACAGATTGTTGTTCGTTGTACACAAACATGTTGGTCCGCCTGGTAACGCTTCACGTTAACCATAACAATGCTGGGTAGCCAGTTACCAGCAAAATGTTTCCCATAACATTTATTCCCACAGTGCATGGGAGCTGCTTCATTTTGATTTCCAGCTTGTATAAATGTTTAACCATTCTGCTTAAATGAACGTTCACAAGGCTTCATGGTAAATTACGTGACCGCAATAATGATTTGCAGGCTAACGCAATGTTTTGTGACTTGTGACGTAAGCATTATGAGCATTTTGAACTGAGGTTTGAACAGCGCGAATAAAACAAGGACACGAAGAAGCAAATACCACAAAGAAGCACTGACTGTCAACTAGAAGTTTTTTAGGAAATCATCAGCCATTAAAACTTTTTCCAGCATAGGCATGTGTACGCCAGTCATATAAACATCCGCAAAATCAGCAACATCATACCCTATCATGTAAAAAAGCTATTTCTTTCTCTGACAATGCGAGAGAGGGAAAACTTACACATTTGTCTCCTTCCTTTCGAATGTGAAATGCCTGTATTATTTCACTTTCCTTCTTACGTTTTCCTTTCCCTATGAATTTCGTCTTTTTCAAAATGGGAGTGCATGGACACTTTTCGCAATGTACCGCTAAATGACTTCCATAGCCTTTCTTCACGTTATTGTTGTGCTGACGAGCTGTATCATTGAAACACTGTCCCGTTTGTCCAATGTAATTTCTGCCACAGCTCAGCGGTATCTGATAGATAACGTTCCGCGTGCAGTCAGTGAAGCGGGATTTATGATCGATGGTTCACACGTGCTTATTGAGCGTTTACGATTGCAATCTAAAGAAAGTCTCCGACAGACATAATGTTAATTTACTTTTCAGTGCCCTGTGTAAGCTTTCACCGATATGCAATCGTATGAAAACGCTCAATAAGCACCTGTGCACCATCGATAATAAATCCCCCTTCACTGACTGCACGCGGAACGTTATCTATCAGATACCGCTGAGCTGTGGCAGAAATTACATTGGAGAAACGGGACAGTGTTTCAATGATACAGCTCGTCAGCACAACAATAACGCTAAGAATGGCTATGGAAGTCATTTAGCGGTACATTGCAAAAAGTGTCCATGCACTCCCATTTTGAAAAAGACGAAATTCATAGGGAAAGGAAGAAGTAAGGAAAGAGAAATAATAGAGGCATATCACATTTGAAAGGTAGGAGACAAATGTGTAAGTTTTCCCTCTCTCGCATTGTCAGAGAAAGAAATAGCTTTTTTGCATGATAGGGTGTGATGTTGCTGATTTTGCGGATGTTTATATGACTGGTGTACGCATGCCTATGCTGGAAAAAATATAAATGGCTGATGATTTCCTAATAAACTTCCAGTTGGCAGTCAGCGCTTGTTTGTGGTATTTGTTTCTTCGTGTCCTTGTTTTATTCGCGCTGTTCAAACCTCAGTACAAAATCATGAACCAACTAGCCCTCATCAAGACCTTACATTATGAGCAGAGACGTATGTACAACGTATGTATGAGCAGAGACGTATGTACGCTGTGTCGTACAGTGGCATTCTGAGTCACTTAGCAGTGTCTTGTTTTCTGCCCTGATATATGTATATATTTTTGCTGCTTATGACTCCCCCAGTACCTGCTGAGTCTTGTCTCTTGCGCACTGAACATCCAATATATTTACATTTTCTTTCTTTGTTCTTCTTTTGTGTGCTAAACCTTCCAACATGGCGTTTACTACTTTTCCCCCTCCTTTTATAGCATTTGTATAAGGAATATAGAGTGCATATGTACTGCCTTGTTCACCTAAGCTTATCTATGTCCGCGCCTACTTGAACTGTGTTCTCTTGAATATGTATTCTGCCCCTTTCCTGCAACAGCCTCAAATGTGAGGCTAGCAGTATGTTCAAATAAAAATAAAAAAAAGACAAAGCACATACTTTCCGATTAGCTTATCCTGTCCGTTTCTCATTCTATAAAGCTTCAATATTTTTTCTTGTAGGTTTCATCTTCAACATTAGGTACACCAGGTTTTTCAACTCATGGTCAAAATATATTTACACAAGAACTAAAGTTCGTGCTAGTTAGTGCTGACTAGGCCAAATTTCAGTTTTTAATGTTGTATGTCTTCTTGCTTTTTTGTTCTACTTGGCAATTAAAATACCCCACTGGACATTTACACAAAAATCCATACAACTATGTGTATTGCAGATTTTCAACCATAAAATGCAATAAAATACTATTGCTGAAGACAGAAAACACTAAAATTTGGTAAGAAATACTGAAAATTGTTTTTTGCGCAAGACTTGCATTGTTTATTTAAAAACAATTGGTTGGCTTTGGGCAAGGCTCTAAGAAGTGCTGCATAGTTCTGTTCACTACGAATACCGAGATATGTAATAACTGTACTGGCAGCCATTCAAAACTTTTTGTGGCGATTTATGTCACATGTTCTGTGGGTGAAAAGTGCGGCCCTAGCTCTAAGAAAGTAATATTTTGTTTATCAAGCTGAAGTTCATGCTGTTCATGTTTTTTGATGTGTTAATTATTTCTAGAATATTAGCTACATCCTTGCAAGGTGATCGAAACAAATGCTCAAATCGCAACAGCCACGTCCGATGTAGCTCAGAAGGACTGCTACTACACTTAATAGGTGTCCTGGTGCTTTTACTGGCCGGTGACGGTGGGTGTGCGCGTGTATAATTAATGAGCACATATTATATGTCCTGTGACAGTGGCCCCTTTCCACTCTTAATATGCTTCACAGTTTAACACAATTGTATTGCAGCAAAGCTGACTTTAGGAAACCGAATTATGCAATGCTTTTTGGACGCTTACCTGAATTCAGTCTGTAGAGGCACTATGAAAAGGCATGCTGCTCTATGTTCGCAGCAAACATAAGCTGCGTCCCAGAAAAACAAATGTTTGTGGTATTTATTCCCAAAATATTCATGTAACGTCAGCCAAAATTTCACCTGCCGCTTTACTTTTGGCACTGCTGCCAGTAAGTCCTAATAACTGAGCAGGTCTGGATAGTCCAGCTCTAAAAATTGCCCAATGACTATATTTGCATTCTGTTGAGATCAGTTTTGCCCTTAATAGGATGCAATGAAAAAATCCTAAAATTATTGGTGTCAATACAACAATCGTAAGCAACCGCTATAAATCTGGCATTTTGTGATGAAACTGCGAAATTTGGCAGGTATTTATTATGACATCAAAGCAGGAAACATTAATTTTGTAATGAAAAAAAGTCGTATGCATTTACTGTTTCACCTTTTGCGCTTGTGCTTTTATTGGTCTACATTGTGCAACAAGTAAAATAAAGAATTGAATAATAACCGAAGACAAAGAAAATCCTAGCCTGTTAACATACACCTTCTCAGTACACTGTCGACACATTCTGATTTACTTCTGCAAATACATAAGCGTGCTCATCTGTCAAGTCCGGCACAGAAGCAATTAACTAAAACTTCAGTTCTTGAGCTGCAACATATACAACCATGCTTACACAGGAAACAGCTTTCAGGAGGCCAATTGTTGGCACACACATTGCAGATAGTATTATACATCAAGCATGGAGCTGACCACAATGCCCTAAAACTCCGTCCAACATACATCTACTGTCTAGTATGCTGGGCCAACCTTCTGGCTATGCTTTGAAGCTGCTGTCAGGTTTTGAACCAAGCCCAGTCACTTTCTTGCTTTGTTATCTCCTCCTCGTCTTGTCATTTTACCTTTCATTTATGTTAGTCTATTGACGGAAATGTTTGATGATTTTTAATTCGTGTGTAGGTTGGACAAAATCAATTTTAAAGAAGACAAGAGTACAAGAGTCGCTAAGCGATTTTTTATAACCCAATTTTTTAACCCATTGATTATGCGGACCTTCTCGCACTGCTGTGAGATCAGCTGATTGAACCAATGTATATGGCACCTGATTCCTTGACGAATGTTACGTGAATATTTCATTAATAAACTTCACCAACATTTCTGCCTGTCTACGGCACGGACCCATTGCTGCTGCGACTGTATTGGGCTGCATGGCTGTTCACAGCACCATTACAGAACAAAATCTGCAAGTCTTAATAAACAGTGAGCATATTGAATAATCGAATAGTGTTTACTATTTTCACTAAATTCAAGTATTTTTGAGCTTCCACTGTCATGTTTTCTTAATTTAAAGGTTGGCAGGCCTAAATATCTCAACAGACCATCTAACCATGTGGAGGGATTTTTAAACCTAGAACATGTTCACTGCTTTTATGTGCTTTTCACATGGCTACCCATAATCAGTCACTGTGAGGCAGGTTCTTTATATTTGGAATGGGTTACTTAAGCAAAGCCTCAGAGCACCCATTTAATGCACACATAGAAGGGAAAGTAAATAGTATAGACTTAAGAAGCTGAGAGTAAGATTGCTTCTTGACCTGATGTAAATTAACAGCAGACTACAATAAATAAAGTAGTAGTACAAGAAAAAAGCAAATTGGAAAACATGGTTCAGCAAAAGAAAGTTGTTCATCGTTGCATGACTGGCAAGGTGAGATGAGGAAAGCAACGATGTGCTCAACCCAGCAGCTACAGGGTTCAAAACATCAGGAACATAATGTCCACACTTGTCCAAAGAAACGGGGGCCATATCGGGTACCTTGAACAGGAGCACTAGGAGGAGTTGTCCTGGCCAGGCTGTCTGTAAGTTCAGACCCAAAGCTTGTGTTCTCGCCACAGAAACGGGTGCTCACAGGCCTTGTGTTAGAACTCTGTGGCCTGGTGAAGTTGCAAAGCGTACTCTTGTAGCTATGTGTTGGCCAGGCCTTGACTGCTTGCCATGGTCCAGCGAAGTCTCGGCAGCTTGGTTCTAAAAACTGACGAAATGTTTTCAGCACATTTCGCTGGGCGACCTTCTTCCTACGTGGCTTTCCTTCATGTTCCAACTGTCCCCTTAACTTCTTCCGGGACTTCGTGGTCACCAGCCATCAGTCTTTTCTGAGATCAATGGTCCACAGTGATTGGTCCCTTACTTAAAAGGTACATAATAGCTAAATCCCTTAATTTTCCTGTTTTCTTGCCTTGCATGCCCTTGTGCCTGTTGCAAAAGAAGAAGGTAACATCTCTTGCCTATCATCATGATTCTCATTAGAGTTCCATTAAAGGAGGAAGATTGGGGTAGCCATAGCATCTGTCTTGGTTCCTTCCATTTGGCGCCGTAATACCCAGGACTCCTACTGCAGCTGCAGGCGTCATCTTCAGGTTCGAGGAGGCGGGAGCTCATTCTGCTTGCTTCAGCTCCTGTCTGACCTTGCCCTTCAGCATGACGAGCTCGCAAGGCTGGGATGCCTCCGGAGATAAAGGACACAACCTGTCGGCCCAGCCATGATGGCCTGCCTATCGATGTGAAGGACAACTGCAATGACAACTTCGAAACTTGCGAGGCTTGGACGATGAATTCCTTCATTGACGTCCATCCTGTTGGCCTAGCCCTCAAAGTGGACAGCACATATAATGCAGACGTATCTTGCCATCACAATGATTACTGCTCCATAGCTTGCAAGGCAGGGATAGTGAGTCTCATCCGAAGCCTGATCATGTAGGCCTAGCCCTTGAAATCACCGTCTGTGTGCCTGCCGATATTCTAGGCTTTCAGCCTGACGGCCACTCCAGGGTTTGCGAGGCTGGAACGCTGCGCTGAGGTGTTCCCATCTGAATTTCGGAAGCTTTGCCCTTCGAGCAGTCAGTGCTCTCAAAGCAGTGTTAAAGATGAGAGGAACCATGATGATTACTGGTTTTTACAAATGAACTATGTAGCATTCTTGGCTGTGGACTCATGGGTGCCCTAGGGACAGAAAAAAACTGAAATGCAGGACATTGAGCAGCTGAGAATTATGCGAATGTTCTTGCATGCTGACATCAAAGAAGCCACTAAGGAAAGTGATAAAGAACTTTCATCTATGTCACTAATTGTTGGTAAGTTTAACGGAGTTTGCTTACACATGGAATTGATGTGACAGGAGTTGAACAAACTAGACCACCAGATTCATAACACTATTCATTTGGATCAACTAGAGTGACGTAGAGGCTTGTGAATACCTTGAATTGGACATCTGCTGCGCTTAAGCGAAGTTTGAGGTTCGATTGGCCATATTAGACAAGAAACCACTGTATATATATGTGCTATGCCAACAGGGACTTTAATAAGTAGGTCACTGAGCTGGGTTTATTCACATGATGAGTGGATGCCTGTTGATAATGGCGAAGCTAAGAAACTCAGTCTAAAAAATGCTGCAAGAAATTCTTATGGAGTAGTGATGTTGTCACAGCAAACAGATGCATGGCTGAGGCAACAGTCCTAGCTCCAAAAGCCCCGAAACCCGGATACAAATCTAAATAATTGTACTACAAGAGCCCGTTTACAATGTGGAATTCTGTTTCTGTCAGTTGGTCTGCTGTGCTGTGTCAGTAAATGGATGCTGTCTCTGCCCTGAAGACACCCACAGCTGTCTTTTAACTGGGACCGATAATCCATCTATCTGACACCACTGCTAAAGAGGTGATACACATGTGTCATGAAGACAAAAAAGCAAAACGAAGGTGGAAAAATGAAGTTTGCAGGAAAACGAGACAAGAATTGTTTGAGATAAGGTGCAGCATTCGGGATCAGCCACCAGAAACAGAACAATAAAATCAATGGAGAGTTTGGATTTTAGTGTGCGATCAAACGGACAGACATTATACCGAATGCGCCAAGAAGGGCACAAGGATGAAGCAAATTCACCTGTCAGCTTGGAAAGACAGAATCATGCATCGAATGCAGAAATATTGCGGGAAATAACTCAAACCCCCTGAATGCAAGAAAAGAGTGAAAATTATATTTTGTGCCAAAAAAGAAGGATTTCTTTTCAACACAAGGTTAAAATAAAACTGCCAAACCGCACAATACTCAAAGCATTATAAACAGCTCCAAAATTGCATAACTGTGCAATCTCGACCTTAAAGCCTGAAATAGGTGGAACAAAATTTGTTTCTTGTGAGCAAATCAGGATGTGTGGCTTGGATGAGCTGAATACGTGCAGTTTTGGCTTTGCAGAAAGGATGTTAAACTTCTATAGCGGTGACCCAAACAGATGTTTGGCAATGGGGGAAAAACTTTTTGGTGCAGTAGTGTGATAGGTAATGTGGGCAGAAGTGCAGTGTGTAAACGGGGTGTATTTGGGGCAGAAACACCAAGATATAAATTCCACTGGTATTGCACCGAGTCAGGTTATTTTTAAGGAAAGGAATAGCCTCCCCTTTTATTTGCTTTGATTTTGTCATACAGTTTGCCAACATGTGCATTGCTGTTGCAATAGTGCAAACCTCAGCAAGGCCAGATGGCTGCAAAGTGTCTTTTCAGGTGGTTCGATGCGCTTATGTGATAAGTATCATGTATATAAGGCAGCCATTTATGTATATGTACCAGCAGGCATTTTTATATGTTATGATGGTGTGCAAATTTATTGTTTACAGGTACCATATGTTGTGCATAACGTATAGTATGTCCTTTCATTCATGCTGAACAGCGACAATATTCTGTTTTCCTCCCCCTTCCCCCCTCCAGGTCTTTGTCCATAGAAGGAAGGCCTACTGCTTGAGTGCCCATGACACAGTCAAGGCTGCTTCAAGCTTCAGCAACTCTTCCGCCATTTACAGCTATGTAAGCTAAAATTTGCACTGGGAACATGTTACTTAGTTCCCTCAGATTTTTCAAATAAAGTACTATACAAACAAAACTATGCCCAGGGCTATCCCTTTTCCACTTTTCTTTGGCATATACAACACTTCCTGAGACTATAAATGCATATTCAAAGCACCCAATACATTCCAGGCAGGACATCTGTAAAGTTCCTATTAACGAGGTACTGCCATGATTTTTTTAGCAATTTTTTATTTTTTTAGTGAAACTTCTAGAAGAAATAATGACAAGCCTCGGAGTGCCATAAGTAATTTAATATAATAGCTTTTCTGGAGCCGGTTTCGGTATTGTTTTCTAGGAGGACACTGTGTCGTGATGTCACGATGTCACAACACAGTATGTGGTCACATGGGAGAGGGACATTCCAATGTTTTGACATGCTATCAGGGCCTCCAGCTAGCTCGGTCGACTTGTGTGCTGCTACTCGTGAAGGCCAATGTAACAGTGTAGCGGATGACTGAATGAGCTGGAGTGAGTGTCGTAACATCGCAATGTGCTGCTCCCACGTGACCATATACTGTGTCGTGACATCAGGACATATAGTATCCTCCTGAAAAACGAAACTGGCTCTAGAAAAGCTATTACATTACATTATTTATGGCGTTCTCAGGCTTTGCCCCTCTAAAGATGGGGCGAAGTCAAAGCAGTAAACACAGTGCTGTCTGTCTTATCTCCACCCATCTTCAGCGCTGTTCGTTTCTCTTTTAAACATGCACTAACGAGCCCAGTTACGCACACTCGTGCAGTATGTGCTACCCAGCACCTTTTTAACCCATTCCACGCTATTACCCCAAATTCTGATCTTCGATGGAGGTGAAGTGCAAAACCACCAGTGTACTGTGCATTTGGTGCATATTAAAGAAACTCAGGTGGTCAAAATTTACCCGGGGTACCCACTTAGGTTTGCCTCATAATCGTAACGTGGTTTTGGTACGTAAAACCCCGGAATGTTTTTGATTCTGACCAAAAGGGGTGACCTAAGTATTTTTAGAACCCCACTTGGCAACATGTTTTACCTTCTTGGAAAGAATCAATTTGCTTCTGCTTCCGCTGTCCAATGGATTATGTGTTGCCATCAATCAAAAGCCTGATTAAGCATTGAGACAAATCTTGGCTTATCAATGGCATTGCTAGAAATACTGCAAAGTACTGCTTGTAAGCTGAGCTCGACCATGGCCATTTTTACCAAAAATCCATGGATGAACTCAGCTTATTGAAGGCATGGAAACGGTTAAACACCCCACACAAAGTGTGCAAGTATTTCATTTCAGAATCGAGTAGGAGAACACAAAGCGCACGCCTGGTAAGTATTGTTGGCACAATTGAAGGAAAACTAAGTGTACCAATCTTGCTAGAAAGCACCCCTGAAATAATGTATGCCAACAATTCCAAAACTAGACAGCAAGGACAAAAGCCTAAGAATGCAAGGCATGCAGTGAAAAATTTTGGGTAGCTTTTGCAAAGAAGCAATGGATAATTTAGTATAATATAATAAGAAAGCCTTTGGTAGACTAGTTCATTTAATAATTAAACTGGACGCAAAGTCATATGCTTGGACAAAAGAATACTGCTAAGAGTTTAGGTCATTGCTTTCAATGAAAGGCAATAAGGAACAAGTCTTAAGAAAGCTACCTGCATGTTTTATCTTTAATGTTTGAAGAAAGATTTAAAGGTGCCAGTTGCAGATTAAGAATAATGTATGTAGGACATGTCCACATATCAATAACAATGGCAAGTGACATCGTTGAATTTTCTGGCTCCTGTTCGGACCATCAAACAAATATGAACCAGGTTTTCTCTGGAATGACTCCTTTATCATCAGTTTCATAAGGTTACCCTTTTTTATACATCTAAATTTATAAAAAGGCATTGTAGACTGGTTTCACACAAATCGGGTTGCAATGTTTTCTTGACAAATTAATTACCTTACTAGCATCGGCATTGGCCTAATAATTTCCACAGTTCTGTTCATTAAGTACCACTTAGAACATATACAAAGGAAAGGCCACTCATATTGATATGGTTCTCAGAAATTTCAGGCAACCAGAAGGGCTCCATGCTGCAATAGTCTTTATTCATATTAGTGCGTTTAGAAGACGGGTTTAGTTATAAATATACACTAAAAGTAAATTATTTTTATTAGTGAGCATGGTTCTTTTTTGTCTTTTTCAACTTGGAAGGAGAGAAATGAGTGCAAGATGAGGGTCGTTGATACATTTATCTTGCCACAATATACTGAATAATAAAAATAAGAGTTGCCATGAACCCTTGAAACAGAATAACTTTTTAAAGTGAACCTTAGCAAAGCTGCACAGTCATAAGTTTTTAAGTCTGTTCAAACGCATATATTTACATAACCACAAGCTTAAAATATCAAAACGTACCACATACTAATTTAGCCGTCATATATATCACTCATAGGTGCTAGCGGGGCTGAGTTAGTCATCAGAAATGATCTTACAAAAGAACCTTTGTTGTAAAAAAAGAAGGGTTTGAGTTCATGGCTGTTCATTTATGAGCTAGGTGTTCCATCTACTATATTGCAGCACTTTCATTCTTTTCTTTCCAATGCAGGCACAATCCAATAATGATTATAACCCAGTGTATTTGACCATATTTTAACGTTTCATCAATTCAAATGTTCAACCTTGAGCACTTGAATACGAAATAAAAGTATGAAGGGAGTACTAAAAGTTATCTTCATGTGGCTAGTTTTGTCAGTCAGCATGCAGTCATCCTTAGTCCACTATAACTGCATTGTTTTAAATGTTAGATGGTGTGTAATATCGGGAGATGTTGCACAAGTAAACACCATCTAAAGATAAGTGAATTTTGGATATAACAGATCTTAGAACAGTTACTCATCGACAAAAAGCTCATAAAATTGACATAGTGCTTAAAAAGCCTGAGTATGTTAAGGTGAGCAAAGGCTTTGTGAGTATAAAAGCTTTCCATCAAGGCAGATGTGTTTTCAGGTAACACTATATCATAGTAAATACAAAAGGCAAGTGGAACAGTAGAACCTCCAGATTATATTTGTCCATGGCCAGGACATTACGGGCAACAATAATGACATACTTTCAGCTGTCCACAGAGGTGACAGCTAGGGCAAGCCTTACCTTAGAAGGTTTTCCTAAAGGGCTGCCACAATAGGTTGATGCCTACTTGCATGCAATGGTTCAGCTATGTGGAAATGAGTTGTTGCCCTAATGAAGGCAAGTCCCTTTGTCCAAAGGTTGACTCCAGACAAAGGATTCTCTTGTTCAGTCACTGTCGATCACTGTATTTCGGTAAAGTATTGCATTGATTAAAAAATTACAAAATTGTTAAAGGGATGCATTTACAGGTCTTTCTATGTTTGTAATAACTTGCTCTACACAAAGGCTTGTACAGTAAGGTGTAATTTAAAACCATAAATAATATCTGGCTAAGTTGTAATACCTTAGTTGGCCAGGCCATATTACTGACCAACTGCGCTGACTGAATAGCTATATCACTGGTTAAGCCATAAGTAGAAGGGGCATCTCAGAGTCGTTAAATTGAGTATGAAAGGAAACATTTCGCCAATTACATTGGTTCATTCTCTACTAAGAATAAGTTATTCCGACAGGGCTGCCTTTGTGGGCTCGCTGGGTTGGAAAAGCAGACATGCATGAATCATCATCATCAGCAGTATCGTATATGTCCTCTGCTAGATGAAGGCCTCTCCCCGTGATCTCCAATTACCCCTGTCCTGCGCTGATTCCAACTTGCGCCTGCAAATTTCCCAACTTCATCACCCCACCTAGTTTTCTGCCGTCCTCGACTGCGCTTCCCTTCTCTTGGTATCCATTGTGTAACTCTAATGGTCCACCGGTTATCTATCCTACGCATTACATGGCCTGCCCGGTTCCATTTTTTCCGCTTAATGACAACTAGAATATCAGCTATTCCCGTATGTTCTCTGATCCACACCGCTCTCTTCCTGTCTCTTAACGTTACGCCTAACATTTTTCGTTCCATATGCATGAATCACTCGTTTGTATTAAGTCATTGTTTCACGCTGAAATTAAATAAATGATCGATTTCATACTATACAAGGGCGAACAATGAAGCTTTCGATGACAGCCACGGCGGCCGCATTTAGGTGGAGGCGAAAAGCAAAAACGCCCGTGTGCTTGCGTTGTAGTGCACCTTAAAGGTGGTCAAAATTAATCCGGAGCCCTCCACTACGGCGTGCCTCATAATCAGAACTGGTTTTGGCACGTAAAACCCCAGAAAAAAAGAAGAAGAAGAAAGTCGATGACAGCCAGGCAAAAAACTATAAACTGATCGGCAACTCTAATTACACCTAAAACATAGACCATATGCATCAGAACACTGACGTGATCGCGCAAAAAGAAAGCAGAGTATTTCTTGACTGCCACCTTTATTTCCTATACTAGCGAACATGCCTTAAGTGTCGGACACGTAAAATGGGCAGCCACAACACAACGGCTCTTGAATTTCACGGCTGGTGTAAACACCCCGTCAAAATGGTAGATGTTGTGTGCGGAAAAGACGTTCTTATATACTGCATCTTTAATTTTTGGTACTGCGCTATCAAAGAACTGCGGCACAGAGATATCGTGAAGCTATTACACAATCAGCTATATTTATGCAGCCTTCGCTCCGACCAGGAACATAACCAGAAAGCAGTTCCTGCCTTTTTCGCATATAACCGAAGCCACATTCAAAATGCATGTTTATCGCGCATTTGGAACACAGTAAAGCCAATTTGCAGACAACAGTTATGCAATACAGCAAAAAGCTGGGTTTATTAGTCGGTTTTATTGTTGTCTGCGAGTGGGTGTGTAAAAAGGCCTGGGTGTGTAAAGAGGGCGCGAACAGACAGGAATCATGAGGGCGAAACAACGTACGGCTTAAAAAACCACAACCACGCAAGAAACACCTCTCAATGGATGCCGGTACACTTACACTTATTAGATGGCTCAGTGCTCGTACTATGACCGGAGACCACGTTTACGCGCGTTTGTAATGAAGGAACTCTTACTATAAAGGTCCCGTGACAGTTGAACAGCGCGCCCTTTCAATCTCGATATGCTTCACTGCACGGCAAATATGCTTCACCGCATAACATTTCTGCATTGCGGGGAAGCTAATTAATGAACCTTTGTCGACCGTTCTGAAACGCGTACAAGACCCTTGCCCACGTGTGGATGTATATGAGCTATGACTACGGTGGACTGTCGGTGGCTGTTACATATTTGACAATTAGCTCCACTCCCTCTCTCTCGAGAGAGGAAGTTTAATTGCATCTGGAGAAGTCCCAGCCACAGGCTTTGCTAATTTGCTGCTCAATGTGAGATGGCAAGGAAGTGAGAAAAAAAGAAACAGCACACCAACATACACATACGCGCGTGCGAAATGCACCAGCAATTGCTATTACTTTGGAGAACAAAATAAAGCAACCAACCATAGTGCCACCTGAAGCAGTATTCTCACTTGTTGCCTAATCAAGGAAGGACAGAAAAAGAGGGCAGAATGCTGCCTTCCAAGCTTAATTCCAAGCAATGTAAAAGCAACCTTGGAAATCAAATCAACTGCATAATTCTGGGCAGAAATAGGAGAATTAAAGCATAGATGACGTGCAAGAGTTCAGAAGTGTCTACACATTGGCCCAGCACTTATTAACTTTATATTATTGCTGCAACTGAAGGAAGCTATGCCAAAAAAGAGCAGCAAGACTTGGAGCTGAAAACTGCATGCCATAATCATAATGTCATCAGCTTTTGCCGCGACTGGCAGGAATTGTGTCAATATGTACAAGCGTCAATGACCAGCAAATTAAACTCCACCAAGAAGGAAATGAACTAAACGAGACATCTGCTTCAGCTTTAACAAAGTGTTTAATCAATCAATCAATCTTTATTAATGCAACAAGAAGGGAATACAATTCAACTGAATATGCAGAAGGAGGTCCCATGGTTAGAAACCGCAGGCGGGACCTCCTATGTTAATAGATTAGAAAACTAAGAAAGCGAATATATAATAACAAACAATTTCAAAATGTTACTTGCAACAAAGACAACATGGAATATTTCAGTGATCACGTAGAAAAACGTAATGAAAAACAGACTAAAGAGAGTTAATGGGCTATGAGAGAATCCTGGGCTATGAGGGGTTATCAGGCATTTCTGCTTTCATGGCTTCTGCAATGAAATAAGATCGCATAATTAATACAATTTTGCTTATGGTGCGATGTGCTTTTTATTGTGTATACTTGCATGCTTATGTTAGTACGTGATTTTTATGTAGTTTTATTGGTGCAACAAATCACAATTTTTTTGTTATGGTTAGTATTGAAAGATTTGAACAATGCAAGTTGTTACTCTTATCATGTTTTTATGCCAAACCAGTGGCCCAAGTTGTATATTACCTAGCTTATGCGACTATATATATAGGCACGTGGTTGTGTTTGTGATGCCATCATGGTTATTGCATTGTCATCCAAATCTCACACTATCTGCGCTCAAACCAGGTGGTTGACATGAAAAGATCCGGGTGTCCCAGCAGCAGCACACCCACCGGTTGTTGGTCGCCTCCGTATGAACAGCGATTCAAAAGCAAGTTTCACACGAGCGTTGATTTCGAAATGCCCGACAGCAATGCTCCACCTTTGCATAGCCTGCAAAGTAGCCTGCAGAGTAGATTGCAGAGTAGCCTGCATAGCCGGCAAAGTACCTTGCATGACATCAATTTCCACGCTGCATGGGATTTACACAATAATATCTCATAGTTTTCATGTAGAGACTTTTGGACCTTTATGTGGGGAATACTGAAATGGCTTTTTATGTCCAGCTCCTCTGAAATACATGTAATTTGACAGCTTGCATGCGGAGATGTAACTTCTCAAACTAGCATCAAGAAAGCCAGCACCATACAAAGAATACTGGGCTGGACAAATCAGTTTCCAAAAATTTCTGTTGCCTTCTTGACCACAGTTCATGTAACAAGTTTGTGTGAAAAGACATTTCAAAGCTAACATACTGTTACGGGCCGCCTCCTTGCATTAAGGAAGAAGACGACGATCGCCGGGAAACGCTGCGCGTGTTCAGCCATCTTGGCCATCTCTGCCAACAGTCCCTGTAATAAATACTGTCCCCCTTTATCTATTTGACACCCCGTCACACATTGGTGGGAGGTGCAGGGTATTCTCGCCAGACGACGGAGCTCCGAAGTGGTCGGCGCTGCGGTGGGACCACCATGGCATACCAACCGGTATCTGCTTCTGCGCCGCGTACACCGATTGTAGTAGTCCAACTCCGATACCCTGGAACGTTCAACGGCACCGATGGTATCGATGTTGAGGAATGGCTCACGCTATACGAACGGGTGAGCGACTCCAACCGCTGGGACCTGACACTCATGCTGGCCAATGTGGTGTTTTATCTTAGTGGAACGGCGAAGTTGTGGTATGACAATCACGAGGCCGACTTTGGGAGCTGGGATACATTCAAACAAAAGCTCCGTGACCTGTTCGGTCACGCCTCCTGTCGGAAAATCGCTGCGAAGCAACAGCTGTCAACTCGCGCCCAGACGTCCACGGAATCATATTTGTCCTACATACAGGATGTGCATGCTGGCGCTGTGCCGTAAAGCTGACAGTAACATGCCAGAGTCTGACAAGGTTGGCCACGTCCTGAAAGGGATAGCGGACGACGCGTTCAATCTGCTCATGTGCAGAAATTGTGCTACCGTCGATGCCATGATCGAGGAGTCTCAGCGCTTCGAGCAGGCTGAGAGCCGCCGTATTGAACGACCATTCGCCCAGCTTCCCAACACCGCTGCAACGTCTTCGTGTGAAGAGCGGCCGCAATCGAACCTTTCGCCGCCGTCGGCCGAATTGACGAGGATTGTCCGCCGTGAAGTCGAGGCAATGGCTCCCGCTAGCCTCTTTACCAGCTCTAACGCCGGCGACTCGAGCACACCAGCGGTTTCACTAGTCCAAGCCATCGTGCGAAACGAACTCGCGAATCTCGGTGTTCAATCTGCTTGCGCCGTTGTCAGCCCTACATCCACTTCCGGGGCCCCGACATCGTTCCCTTGGTATCCACGGTTCGCTCCACGATCGCGAAACCCTGCTGATTAGCGAACTGAAGACGATCGGCCCATCTGCTTTAACTGCCGCCGTGTCGGGCACGTTGCTCGCTACTGTCACAACCGCTGGTCGTTCCCGCCACGTACTCCATCCTTTGGCTATGCTCGCCGCTTTGATCGCAGCCCTTTTGAGCCACTATCTGCGGCACACCCCTACAATCCTGACGCTGCCACGACATGGTCCAGCCGCTCGCCGTCACCAAGAGGTCACCAGTCGCGTTCGCAACCGTACCGCCGTCCGTCCTCCCGCTCACCGGGACCTCGCTGCGCCCCATCGCCGAGCAACCGTGGCTCCTTCACTCCGGAAAACTAAACGATGCAGCACCTGGAGGTAACGCTGCATCTACAACTCTGCCCCAAAACCCTCTAGTTACTCTGCCGACTCGACGCTGTGTGTTGGACGTTGACGTTGATGGCGTGACGATTTCTGCACTTGTCGACACCGGGGCTTATATTTCTGTCATGAGCTCTGGTCTTCGCCGTCGCCTAAAGAAGGTGGTCACACCTGCGGTTTCCCACGTTGTAAGAGTGGCCGATGGAGGAACTCCCACCATCCTTGGCATGTGCACCGCCCGCGTCACAATCGCCAGTCAGCCAACTACTGTTTTATTTGCCGTTCTTGAAAAATGTCCGTACGACGTTATTCTTGGTCTGGACTTTCTCGCAACTCATTCTGCCCTAATTGACTGTGCAACTGGCCTCCTGCAGCTCGAACTACCTCACCTAGCCGATGCCCCAACCATGCCTTCGCCCAGTCTCTGCTCTCTCGACTATACGCATGCCCCCGCAAGCCACCATGTATATCGCCATGGTCTCGAGCCCTCCTGTCGCTGATGGCAATTATGTGCTATCCCCGGTAACAGACGTTCTGCTCGCCAAGAACATCGCCGTGCCTAACACCCCCGTGACTATCACCGGCAACCGCATCGCCATTCCCATTTTAAACTTCAGCGCCTCTCTTCAACTGATTCCGGCAGGCATGTCACTCGCCGCCATCACTGCTGCCGAAGAATGCGAAATTTGCGAGTTGGATCCCCCCAGTTCCTCCAGTTCGTCCTTACTTTGCACCACAAGCAGTTCGCCGCGCGACGTCTTTGTTGGAATGATCCCTGATGACCTTCGTTCTGATCAAGCTACTGACCTTCGCCCCCTCCTGGAGTCTTATCACGACATTTTCGACTTCGACGGTCGTTCTCTGAGCCAAACGTCTATTGTCCAATATCGCATCGACACGGGGAACGCGAGCCCTATCCGTCGCCGAACGTCGTGTGATCCAAGGCGAAGTTGACAAAACGCTCACAAAAGGCGTTATCGAACCTTCTTCCAGTCCGTGGGCGTCCCCTGTGGTGTTAGTAAAAAAGAAAGACGGCAGCTGGCGCTTTTGTGTTTACTACCGACACTTGAACAACATCACACGCAAGGACGTCTACCCCCTGCCCCGAATCGATGACGCCTTGGACTGCCTCCACGGCGCCACGTACTTTTCCTCCATCGACCTACGCTCCGGATACTGGCAGAATACCATTGATACCATGGACCGTGAAAAGACTGCGTTCGTCACACCAGATGGACTTTACCAATTCAAGGTTATGCCTTTGGATTGTGTAATGCCCCCGCGGCCTTCGAACGAATGATGGATTGTCTCCTTCGGGGCTTTAAGTGGTCTACGTGTTTGTGCTATCTAGATGACGTGGTTGTCTTTTCGCCTACTTTTGAGGACCACCTAGCCCGCCTGTCGGCCATTCTTGATGTGTTCCGCCGCGCTGGCCTACAACTTAACTCCTCCAAGTGTCGTTTCGCTCGGCGTCACATCACCGTTCTCGGTCACCTTGTTAGTGCTAGCGGTGTCCAACCTGACCCCGACAAGGTGCGTGCCGTCCGAGACTTTCCTGTTCCTCGCTCAGTTAGCGATGTACGGAGCTTTGTCGGCTTGTGTTCCTACTTCCGCCGCTTTGTCAGAAATTTTGCCGACATTGCCCGGCCGCTTACTGACCTACTCAAGAAGGACATCTCTTTTTCCTGGGGTCGTGCACAAGCTGCCGCATTCACCACCCTTGTCAGTTTACTGACTTCGCCGCCCATTTTGGCGTATTATATGACCCGTCGGCCCCTACAGAAGTTCGCACCGACGCTAGTGGCCACGGCATAGGTGCAGTACTCGCCCAGCGCCAGAACGACTAGGACCGTGTCATTGCCTACGCCAGCCGCCTTCTCTCGTCGTCGGAGCGGAATTATTCGATAACTGAGCGCGAATGCCTCGCTTTGGTCTGGGCTGTGGCAAAATTCCGCTCTTATTTGTACGGCCGAACGTTTTCCGTTGTCACGGACCACCATGCCCTTTGCTGGCTCTCGTCAATGAAGGATCCTACAGGAAGGCTTGGCCGCTCGGCGTTACGACTGCAGGAGTACACCTTTGTCGTGCTCTACAAATCTGGCCGGATGCACCAAGATGCTGACTGTTTATTACGCTACCCTATTGACCCTCCCGACACCGCCGAACGCGAAACCGGTGACTTCGTCATGGCTATTGCAGATCTGTCGAACATACGCCCTGAACAGCAAAGTGACGACACCTTACGATCTATAATTGACCGCCTCAATTCTCGTCAGCCCGACCCATCGCTTCGTCTGTTTGAGCTTCACGACGACATTCTTTACCGTCGTAGTACCACTCCCGACGGCCCAGAGCTTCTGCTTGTTCTCCCCAAGCATCTTCGTGCTACTGTTCTCCAAGAACTTCACGATGCTCCGACCGCTGGCCATCTTGGCGTGTCCCGCACATACGATCGCGTGCGGCGCCGGTTTTTATGGCCTGGTCTGTACCGATCTGTTCGACGCTACGTTACTGCGTGTGACCTTTGTCAGCGACGTAAACGGCCCTCAGGGTTGCCTGCAGGCCTTCTGCATCCTATTCACACACCCCAGGAGCCATTCTACCGCGTCGGTGTCGACCTCCTCGGTCCATTTCCTTCGTCTACTTCAGGGAACAAGTGGATCGCAGTTGCGACTGACTACGCTTCGCGTTTTGCCATCACGCGAGCTTTGCCGACTAGTTGCGCCACTGACATCGCCGACTTCCTCCTTCATGACTTCATTCTTCGTCATGGTGCTCCTCGGCAACTACTCACAGACCGAGACCGCTACTTCTTGTCGAAAGTTGTGGATGACCTCATTCGTTCCTGTTCTGTGGAGTACAAGCTCACTACTGCGTACCACCCGCAGACCAACGGGCTCACCGAAAGGCTGAACCGCACCTTAACCGATATGCTGTCGATGTACGTGTCTGACGATCATCGGGACTGGGTCAGCGCATTGCCATACGTCACGTTCGCGTACAACTCCTCCCGTCACGACACCGCCGGGTTTTCGCCGTTTTACCTCCTGTATGGCCACCACCCTGCATTGCCTTTCGACACGCTCCTACCTGCTGTTCTACAACATACCACGGAGTATGCCCGCGATGCTGCCGCGTGAGCCCATCTGGCACGTCAGATAGCTCATGAGCGACTATCCGACTCAGAATTATGCCAAAAGGACCGTTACGACCGCAGCCACCGGTACCTCTGCTTTTCTCCGGGATCTCTTGTGCTTCTCTGGACTCCTCGTCGCGTCGGTCTCTCCGAAAAGCTCTTATCGCGTTACACCGGACCTTACAAGGTTTTACGGCAACTTAGTGACGTGAACTATGAAATCACCCCATTGAACAGGTGTAAACTTCGCCATCTCGTGACGTCGTGCACGTATCCCGACTGAAGCCGTACCTTTCCGTCACCTCCTCGTATAATTAGTCTGCGCCGAGACGGCGCTCAACCCGCCGTGGCGGTTAGATGTTAGGGGCCGCCTCCTTGCATTAAGGAAGAAGACGACGATCGCCGGGAAACGCTGCGCGTGTTCAGCCATCTCGGCCATCTCTGCCAACAGCCCCTGTATATAAATACTGTCCCCCTTTTATCTATTTGACACCCCGTCACAATATGTACAGACCAAGCCGGGAAGCCTTATCTCACAAGAACGGCTTATCTGGCTGATGGCGCCTTTGGTGGAGCACTGAATTGTAGTTAAGTCAGGTTTGATGATATTATACAAATAATACTAGGGCATGCAGAATTATGCTGCAGCTTTCTTTTCTACTATGCAACGCCAAGAAAGAAAATGAGTAAATGCAAAGTAATCTGCATTGTATCGTAGCTGTATTGTGTGTGCCACATTACCAGAGAATCCTGCCGACCTTTTTTTTCACCTTTCCAGTGCAACATGTCTTTAAAAAGTCATATCTTTACATTGCGTTGATATGTGTAGGTATGCCTTTTCACCTTCATGTCAACTTAGCTCTGTCAACAGCAGATGCACTAAAGCTCTTGCTACATACTTTGCATTTTGCAACTGAAAAAAAAGAAAAGAAACATAGGTCTTGAGAAAAAAAATTGAGTGTGTGTATTTAAATATTTGTGCAACCTTCTTTTCTGAAAGACCATGTGGTGCTTACTGGTGTAAAGATGTAGCTTGGCAAGCAAGAACTGATTACCTTTTATCTAAAAATAAAACTGATTGATGTTTCGTGGGACATGGTGCCTCATGTCTAAATGAGCACCCTTTATGGCTGAGAATATTTTTGCCATTGGATCAGCTTTGAAAAAAAGGCAGAATCTTTAATCTTGGAACATTAGAAAACACCTTGAGACGAAATGAATGTAACTCTTTTCATTCAAAGAAAGTAGAGAGAGAGAGAAACGTTTATTATTGAAACAGTGTCCCGAGCGAGGCCCGGTATCACCCTGAGGTGGGAAGGTTCCTTAGTCCAGGAACCCTCTGGCTTTGGCTGCCCTCTTGGCCCTGGCGACGAGTTGTCGTTGGTCTTCCAGGTCCCCGAGGGTGAGCTTGGCCTCCCACGTTTCAAACAGGTGGTCTTCGTTTGCTTGTGGTGCTCTGTTAGCGTCCATTTCCGGCTGCATTTCGCTGTCTTCATGCCACGGGCATTCCAAGAGCAAGTGTGCCAGGGTGTCGGGGACGTTGCATAGTGGGCAGAGGTAGCTGTGGGATGTCGGGTAGAGGCGGTGCATTATAGTGCCGTGTGTGTAGGTATTACTTTGTAGGCGTCTGAGGACCACGCTTTCTTCTTTGTCGAGGTTTGGGTGCGGTGGAGGGTACACGCGGCGCTCGAGCCTGTAGTGTTGCAATATCGCCGAATAGTTGTTGGGTACGGCTTCCACCTCTTCTGCCGCGGGTCGGAGGGCGTGTGGGGCGAGGGGAGCCCGGCTGACGTGCTCGCGGGCAGCGGTGTGGGCCGCTTCGTTCCCCTCTAGCCCCTCGTGTCCGGGTACCCACGTTACGCAGGTGTACGGGAGCGGAGTGCTACGTCGTTGCAGTACCTTGAGTGCATCAGCCGAGATGCGGCCCCTCGAGAAATTTCTACAGGCGGCCTGAGAGTCCGTGAAAATGACTGCTGCGGCTGTGCATGTGGTGGTGGCGAGAGCGATTGCCGCTTCTTCCGCATTCTGCATGATCAAAACATACATCAAAGAAAGTAACTTAAAAAAATTCGGTACACACAGCAGAATGAAATGCAGGAACTTAGATGGGAAATCAGATAAGGAATTTATAACCATGTTATGAATGCAAGAGGCTGAGACAGGGCCGTTCAACCTTGCAATGTACACTGTAACACTCTGCGCATCTCTTTCAAATCTTCTTGTGCCAACAGGTGTAAACTGCATGCTTCAAACAGTAAAGGCGTTTTTATTGTAATACAAACAGTTTTCATGTTTATTGGATTCTCATTTTAACAGATGACTTTAAGGAAGGAAGGAAGGAAGAATAGGTGGAAAGACAGGGAGGTTAGCCAGTTATCAGACCGGCTGGCTACCCCGTGCTGGGGAAAGGAGGTAAGGAGAATGAAAGGTGATAGCAAAAAGATGTTACAAAAAAAGAGGAGGGGGGAAGAAAAGCACAGAAAAAAAGAATATGGCACAGCTTAAAGTCTGTCTCTAAGACCGTAAGAAGCACAAGCTTTCAAAGCCTTCTGTGCTGAGGACGGTCTCGGCAGTGTCCCAGGATCCTTTCTTCCGACAAAGTGCGTTTGTCAGGTCTATCTAACACTCTTGAAAGATCCGAAATGAGTAAGCATGCGTGAAGGCCCTGCCAAGCCACAAGCGGCACAGAAGCGTCTCCTCAGCTCTAGGTATTTCTGACGGAAGACGGAGCTGTATATTCGGATCCAAGTTGTGGAGGCGAGCGTTGGTAAATTCCGTCGAGTTCCACTGTGCAAGTTCACGCGCGTGCGAACGAAGCCTTGCAGCTGCGTCTGTTCGGGATAGGGGTATAGCAGCCCAGTGGAGTCCATCATGAGCAGATCGGGCAGCCTCATCTGCACGGTCGTTTCTGTAGATACCGCAATGGCCCTGTATCCACTGATACGCTACGTTGTGTTTTTTCTCTATAGCGTGACTTTAAACTTCCAGACTGAGGCCAGCAGAATTGAGAGCGAGGCGACTTGTTGCATTTTTGAAAGACTAGAAACAGTGCACAAAGCATGAAGGACAGTGAAAACGCAACATGAGCACTGACTTGCAACTGAATTTTTTATTCAAGGATATATTGCCACCTGTAGGTAGTGGGTCAAGGGCAAGAGTGGGTCGAGCCCAAGAGAAGAAAGAAGACCGCGCGCTCCTTCTCTGCTCGAGCCAGCCCCGACGGTCGCGTATTCCAAGAGCCAGCTGCTCTACGTTTATTAAACCTTCAGGACTACTTCTCGAGGCTCGTGACAAACTGGTGGAGGTGCTGGGTAAGCGTCTTGACGGATGTTGCAGACCCCTCCAAGGATCCGCGCTACGAATCCAGTGCCTGTCGACACTCCCGTGCATCGGGCCAGCCGCAGGATCAGGGGACTGTCTCCAGAAGTCGTCAACGCTACAGTTCCCACCACATCAACCGGTATGACCAGCGCTTCTCTTCAAACCGCCCCATCCGGTACGGGAAGCACGATGTCGAACCGTTACACACTTGAGAGCCCATGGATCCCGAAGACGTTTCATGGCACAGTGTTCGAAGACGTCGAAGAATGGATGGTCGAATACGAGTGCGTGGCCTCCGTGAACGAATGGAACGACACGGAAAAACTCCGACACGTCTACTTCTACCTGGAGGATGGCGCGCGTACGTGGTTTCAGAACCGCGAGGGGCAACTGACGTCGTGGCACGAGTTTTGTCGTCAGCTTTTGGAGACATACACCAGTGCTGATCGCCACGAACGAGCGGAACGTGAGATTCAGGCCCGCGTCCAGTTGCCAAACGAAACTGTGACCATTTACGTCGAAGACATGACGCGCCTCTTCCGACGGGCGGATCCAAGAATGACGGAGGAGAAGAAGTTACGTCATCTGATGCGCGGGGTCAAGGAGCAACTCTTCGCTGGCCTCGTACGGAGCCCTCCGAAGAAGGTCGCGGAGTTCTTGTCCGAGGCCGTGACTATGGAAAAGATGCTTCTGCATCGCTCGAACATGTATGAGCGGCAAGCGAACAGCATGTCTGCTGCTGACATTTTCACGGCCATAGGAAGCAACGGTGAGTGTCTGCGAGAACTCATCCGCTCTGTCGTGCGTGAAGAGTTGCAAAAGGCCGCCGTAACACCGCACCGTACGGTAAGCTCCATAGCGAGCATTATCAAGGACGGAGTGCACCAGGCGCTCCCTGACACCTTGCCTCCTGCTAACGCTGCGGCAGTACCTCCTGAATATCCGCGTGCGACCTACGCGGAAGCCCTGAAGCGCCCTGCTCCCTCTCCGCCGCTGTTCGTTCGTGCTCCTCCTACGGTGTCAATTCAGTCGGCGCAGCCGATGTCGTACTACGACGCTGGGTATACACCGCCGCCGGTTGTTCATGCCGCTCAATTTGCCCACCATGCGGAGCAAGCGGTTCACTACGTCGACGACAGACTCCCGCCCCCTCGGAAGTCGGATGTTTGGCGCACACCCGATCATCGGCCTCTGTGCTTCCACTGCGGTGAAGCTAACCACCTGTACCGCCAGTGCCCATACCGGTGCTTTGGGATTCGCGGCTTTTACGCATACTCGCCGCCACCCCGATACGGCCAGCGACCCCGGGACATTGAGGACTACCTCTCTCAGCAGCGCTTGCCACCGCCTGCCAGGCGGCAGTCGCGATCGCCGTCTCCCAGACGATTTTCACCTCCGCCCCAGCGCTATTCTCCCGAGCGGTCGACCAGTCCCCGCCGGGAAAACTAACTGAGGCGATCTTTGCGGGCGAGGTCGCTGACGGTCGAAGCGCTGAAGACCTCCGACGGACGCAGTTACGGAAACATACCGATCCGCCATCACCTGCAGCTGAACGAGACGACCGGCTTTCGCTCGATATACCAGTGACTATTGACGGTTATGCCGTGAGTGCTTTAGTGGACACCGGCGCAGACTACACGATACTAAGCAGGAAAATAGCAACGTAGCTGAAGAAAGTGATCACGCCCTGGCATAACTCGCAGATTCGGACGGCTGGCGGCCACGTCGTTACTCCGCTGGGCGCCTGCACGACTAGAGTTGAGATTCAAGGATCTACATTCGTTGCGAGCTGCCTTGTCTTACGCGAATGCTCCCGCGACGTTATTCTTGGAGTTGACTTCCTGCAGGAGTACGGCGCGATTATCGATCTGCAAGAGCGTCGTATCACTTTCTCTGCCGCACGAGCAATCGACGCGCAAGACGGCCAACGGCGCGACGACGTACTTCGTGTTTCGGCAGACAGTGTAACGCTTCCTCCACGAGCCAGTGTCCTCGTCGACGTTACATGCTGTGGCTTACGCGATGGCGAAGCGGTGGCCGAAAGTAACTTGGAACACCTACTGAAGCAAGGTGTTTGTGTGCCTCGAAGTGTTATACAGATTCGTGCTGGTCATTAGCAATTGCTTGTTACCAACTTTAGCTACGAGCACCGACACCTGTTCCGCGGCACTTCGTTAGCGTTTGCTGACGCAGTAGCAAACGTTAACAACTGCTTCACGTCAGAAGTAGTGGAGATAGCAGACACGTCTCTGGGCTATCTCGACATCAATTCTGAACTGTCCACCGATAGCCAGACAGCACTGCGCAAGCTCTTGCTTGAATTCAGGACCTGCTTCGCACTTTCTTCCAAGGTACGCCAGACTTCCATCACTAAACGCAGGATCATCACGTACGAAGACGCACGCCCGATACACCAGCAGCCTTACCGCGTGTCGGCAAAAGAACGCGAAGCCATACGTACGCAAGTCCGGGAGATGCTTGACGATGGCGTCATCGAACCTTCCAACAGCCCGTGGTCGTCTCCGGTCGTTCTTTTCAAAAAGAAAGACGGAACGCTACGCTTCTGTGTCGACTACCGCAAGCTCAACAACGTGACTAAAAAGGACGTGTACCCGCTGCCGCGTATCGACGACTCGTTAGATAGACTACGGCGTGCCCACTATTTTTCTTCTCTCGATTTAAAAAGCGGGTACTGGCAAATCGAGGTAGACGAACGCGACCGCGAGAGAACAGCCTTTGTGACTCCAGATGGGCTCTATGAATTTCGAGTGCTTCCTTTTGGCTTGTGTTCAGCCCCGGCTACTTTCCAGCGAATGATAGACACTGTCCTTACTGGACTGAAGTGGCGGGCCTGTCTTGTGTACCTGGATGATGTGGTCATCTTCTCTGAAACGTTGGAGCAGCATCTTCACCGCCTACGGAGTGTGCTAGAAGCCATCCGATCGGCAGACCTCGCACTTAAGCCCGAAAAGTGCCACTTTGGTTACGAAGAGCTCAAGTTCCTCGGGCATGTAGTAAGCGCCAAAGTGGTCCGACCCGATCCCGACAAGCTTGCCGCTGTGGCCGCGTTTCCAGCTCCTGCCGATAAGAAGGCCGTCCGGCGCCTACTATCGCCGTTTTATTAAAGGCTTTTCGAAGATAGCGGAACCCCTGACACGCCTTACGAGGGACGATACGCCATTTGTGTGGCATAATGAGCAACAGGCGGCTTTTGCTGAATTACGACATCGCCTGCAGTTAGCAGCCGCTCTTGGACATTTTTACGATGATGCTGATACTGAGGTGCATACCGACGCCAGCAGCATTGGCCTTGGCGCAGTGCTCGTCCAGCTTCAAGATGGAGTCGAAAGAGTTATAGCGCATGCCAGCCGCTCCCTGTCCCGTGCCGAGGCGAATTATTCGACTACGGAGAAAGAGTTCCTCGCGGTCGTGTGGGCGATTATCAAGTTTCGCCCCTATCTCTATGGTCGTCCCTTCAAAGTAGTGACGGACCACCATGCCCTCTGTTGGTTGGCAAGCATGCGCGACCCTTCAGGACGACTGGCACGGTGGAGCTTGCGGCTACAGGAATTTGACATCACCATCGTTTATAAGTCTGGCCGTAAGCATGAAGACGCTGACACGCTGTCCCGCGCACCCATTGATCCTGCCAGTCAGGAAACAGAGGATGATGACGGCTTCCTGGGCGCCATTAGTTCGTCGGACTTGAGCAGACGGCAGCGTGACGACGCTGAGATTAGACCGATCATTGATCATTTAGAGGGCCGCGACACAACCATACCACGCCATATGTCCCGCTCGCTGACGTCCTTCTGTCTGCGAGACAACGTGCTTTATAAGAAGAATGCTCGTTCGACCAGCCGTGCTTACCTCCTGGTGGTTTCAAGGGACATGCGCGACGACATCCTCTTCGCTTGCCATGACGAACCGACATCTGGTCATTTAGGCTTTTCACGAACACTCGCTAGAGTAAGCGAAATGTACTATTGGCCCGGGCTTTCGGCAAGCGTCAAACAGTACGTTTAAGGCTGCCGTGAATGCCAGCGCCACAAGACACCATCCGTTAAACCGGCTGGCTTACTTCAGCCAATTGAAGCACCTCACACGCCTTTCGACCAAGTCGGCATGGACATTCTCGGACCGTTTCCTCTCTCGGCCGACGGTAACAAATGGATGATCGTCGCGACTGATTAGTTAACACGCTATGCTGAGACGCAGGCGATCCCACGAGCCACGGCCTCAGAGGTAGCGCAGTTCTTCATGCGCCACATCGTCTTGCGTCACGGTGCTCCCTCCACTGTAATAACAGACAGAGGGACAGCATTCACAGCACAGCTTATGGACGAAGTTTTTGAATTGAGCAACACCAGGCATCGCAAGACGACCGCGTATCATCCGCAGACCAACGGACTTACCGAGCGACTGAATAAGACTGTCACAGACATGCTCGCAATGTACATCGACGTTCAACACAAAACATGGGATCGGATCTTGCCTTACGTGACCTTCGCGTATAACACCGCCGTGCAAGAGACGACGCGCTTCACGCCCTTTCGCCTTCTCTACGGTCGCGAAGTCCAGACGATGCTGGACGCTATGCTGCCGTGTCAAGACGCTGACCTATTGACAACTGACGCCGAGGAATTTGCAGAGCGTGCTGAGGAAGCTCGGCAGCTCGCGCGGCTGCATATCGGCCAGCAGCAGCAGGCACACGCACGACGCTACAACATCTGCCACAGGGACGTGTCTTACAACCCCGGGGACCAAGTTTGGGTGTGGACCCCTGTTCGCCGTCGTGGCCTCTGTGAAAAGCTTCTGAGCCGGTATTTCGGTCCGCATAAAGTGCTCCGCCGCGTCAGTGACGTAAACTACGAAGTTGTTCCGGACACAACATCGCAGACACGGAGTAGGACACAATGACAACCGACCTCAGACATAGTTCATGTTGTGCGCATGAAGCCGTACATTGCGCGTTCGTATTTTTTTGTTTTCATTTTTTTTCTCTCATTCCCTTCTTTGTTTCTACTTTTCATTTATCTTTGGGAGCTTGCTTCTTCGTTCATTGACTGTGCCGGCGTGACGGCTACATTTTTTTGTGTACTTTCGCTTTGCCTGCCTTCCTCTTCTTTGTCTTCTACGCCTATTTTTTTTAGCATCGAGGCGATGCTTTTGTTCGGAAGGGGGGATATTGCCACCTGTAGGTAGTGGGTCGAGGGCAAGAGTGGGTCGAGCCCAAGAGGAAGAAAGAAGACCGCGCGCTCCTTCTGTGCTCGAGCCAGCCCCGACGGTCGCGTCTTCCAAGAGCCAGCTGCTCTACGTTTATTAAACCTTCAGGACTACTTCTCGAGGCTCGTGACAATATATATATATATATATATATATATATATATATATATATATATACAAGAACAATACGCACGCATCAAGCAATGTGAAAAAAAATCAAGCAAATAAATGATGTGCAGGCTATTAATCATGATTGACATTCTACTGATCCTCATTGTCCGCATTATTTTTTATAAGGTACGCTT
The DNA here is from genome assembly GCF_013339745.2 of Dermacentor silvarum. Lineage (NCBI taxonomy): Eukaryota > Metazoa > Arthropoda > Arachnida > Ixodida > Ixodidae > Dermacentor > Dermacentor silvarum. The sequence continues at coordinate 142,709,530 of NC_051160.1, read as the reverse complement.
CAATGGAGAGCCATGCATGCCTACACGCTTACAGCAGTGCAGAATCTGTGTTTTTTCGACATAAGCCAGCACCCGCAGTGACCACACTGGAGGCAAGAAGTGTAAAGGTTTTTTTTCGCTAAGCAACATCTTGATGCTCACTTAATCTGGTGTAAAATGATGCTGCATTTGCAGTGTATTTGCATTTGCACTTGTGGTCGCTGGCAACCAATGCTGAACATGGAACAAATTAAGTGGTCATTTAAGATGACTAGAAGGGCCATGTGTACCTTATACTTTTCTTTTTTGTATTTTACGAGTGGTTACACATTCTGGAAGTATATTTAAAATGTGTTACACAATGGTATCACAAGTCACAATCCACGTTTGCTGCTGTGCAATAACCCAAACTTTGTATCCAATGTGAATGCACTGTCCCGAGTAGCCATGACACTAGGTCTGTGCGATTCGCACCATCTGAACCAGTTCACGAGGTGCAGTAATGGTGCCCTATGAACCATGCCATTAATTTCAAAAGAATCACAAAAGGTGCAGGGCTGGTTCACAATTTTTCTGCACGTTCCCTACAGACGGTGGTAAAACATGGTGCAGGCGTGCTGGTGCAAAGCAGCAGACAATGAAGCACACAGACGTAAGCACCACTGAAACCATGCTTACACATGTCTGCTGTACCTAAGCAACGCGAGGTGTGCTTACGCCTCAGTAGCCAACCAAACCATACCTGCAGTTTAGGACCTCTCAAATTGACATGAATGGCACTCTTCAGGCGGGCAAAACATAATGCCTGCATCGTGCCTGCATCGTGCCTGCACCTCCGCATTTGTTTCGAGTGCCGCGTTGTGCATGCATCGATGAAATTAATTGAGCTGCACAATTTTTATAACTTCTTGTGCCCCGCTGTGAACGGGTTCATAGTGGTGCAGGTGAATCGAACGGACCAATTGGGGTAGCTTATGTCACAACAGCAAATATGCGCAGGAAGGTCTGCAATCAAGACTTGCTTGTATACAATAATTATGATGCAATTAATTTGCAATCTGAATTAAAATTTTAAATTATGTTGAGAAAGACAGCTTTACACATAAAACTGTCTTTTGTCTTTCTCGATTTGACAGCACAAGTTCTCAGTCGAATGGCACTCTCAATTTTTTAAGCCTTTCTTCGCTGCATGGCATGTTTAATGAGCATCCACTTTCAAACTAGTTGGCCTTGCAATGCAATTATGAATATTTCATGCAAAGAAAACAAATAAAAGCTGAGAAACATAGCCTCAACGTTTATCTCTTTTCTTATACTGGTCTAAATGCAGCTTTCATTTAACCTTTCAAAGCTAGTGAAGCATAACAAACAAGACCAGCTTTCAAACCCAGATAGTGCAAGTTTAACAGTCATTGATAATTTAAGGAAAATGTGACTGGATGGGGAAAGTAACCATCGAGTTGTCTGTAAACAAGGCAAAAGGCCTTCTTCTGGACGGCTTCCAGTTTGTTAATGTTGTTAGCTTGTGTGCATTTGAAGGTAATAAAAGGAAATGAAATGAAATTCCATATACAACTCCACCATATTCTAGAAAAGGTCATATTAGCCAAATTTATATGAGAAGTTTAACATTGTTGGCAAATGATTTTAGCATTACCTGTAGCTATAGCAGTTCTTAAAAAGCTTTACCACAAATAATATCAACATGCTTGGACAAGGATAAATGATAAGACAAGATGAAGCCTAAGCACTTGTATTGAAAAACCATGTCTAAAGTTAGTTTGTTATTCAATAGATAGAAATAATTGGTGATGTATGTTTCACGAAGGACTATATCACAATTTTGTTGAAATCATTCACTGCCTGCCAAGCCTCACACAAGGCAAAAAATTGGGAAAATGAATAATTCAGGCATTGACAGTCATAAGCAGAATTAATTTTGTGATATAGAAAACAATCGCCATCATACAATCAAATGCTACTTTCTGTGTTACTGGGAAGGTCACTTATGTAAAGTGAAAATAGTAAGTTAATTGGCAAGCACAGATGCCTAAAAAACACCTCATGGCGCCTAGTGTGGCAGAATCAGACGAGTTGAAACTAACAAACTGCAAACAATTCAAGAGAAAGTTAGAAATGCAGTTAAGTAATATAGGGTTTTAAGGATAATGCTCAGCTTGTTCAGTAGTTATACAGTAGTTCAACTGGAACTGTTTAGTGTTCAACTGCATTCTGATGTCAAAAGCATGAGTGAGTCCATGAGTGAATTCCATAAACGGCAAGATGGTACTAAATCCATGCAAAATGCCATGTTAAAACTTAGATAGGGATTATGTGATTCAACGAATTCGACAATATGCTTATAAACTATGTATTCTAACATTTTACTAGACTAAAGTGTAAAGAAGATCAATCTATATATAGTTACAAAAGTACATTTTTTACCAGATTTAAAAAGGGGAGGACTTTCGTTTGTTTTCAAGATGAAGGAAAAATACTTGCTGTGAGAGAACGCTGAAAAATAATAGCGATACTGAGGAGCCCACTGGGAGTAATGTAGGAAAATGCATTAGGAATTACGTCAGGGACCCCACATTTCTTAGCTGTGCCTTCATTGAACAACCTTTCTTAAATTTGCAAACGTACTTCTATAATTTCCAACAATGTTATTAAGGCATGCAACGTTAAAACCAGAAAGAAAGAAAAAATGCTATGGTAGTGTTTTCAATAAGAAACAAGCCTCTAAGGGTGCATGCACGAGTAAAACTCTAACACATGTGTTTGATTCCTGCTGATTGCTTCAAGTTCAGCTGAAGTCGCACAAGTCTTCTACACCTTAGTTAGAGAAGCTTGGCTTTCCTTGCAGAGAGAAGACAATTGTAAAAAAAAGCACATAAACGTAGAAAGGTTTTGGTACAGCCTGTGCAGTAAGAGATCCACTGAATATAATTACACCACCAGCTAGGTGCTGTACCATAATCTCGGAAGATAAACCATTTATCTACACACATGCACAGGGTGGAAATGATTGCATTCCCATGTATACGTTACATAATGACAATCACCACAAAAGCCCATCGCATTACTATTACTTCCACAGGTAATTTTCACTGCTGCCATGGAATTGCTGCCTTACTACACCAAAATCTACCGCAATCAATACATTGGGCATTGCAATTGGTTCATGAAAGCGGTGTATTGGGCACTATCCAGACTGAAGCAGCGGCATTACACACACTGTTCAATGCCTAGCCTCGTGTAAGTCACTTAAAACTCGTCACGGTCACTTGCTGACTGCCTTCAGGCGGGGACATGCCTTTCTGTTAGATTCACGTTTCACGTTCAGACTTTCGCGTCATTAGACATGACTATCCCGTACAAAAATGACTGTTGATTTTCTATTGACGTATTGTTGGGGTACTGTTGAATCAACGGACTTTCAACAAAGTCTCTTAAGTCTTTGAGTTCGCTCAACAGTTGCACAATGATATTACCATTGAGAGCTTCTCAATAAATAATTTATTGAGTAATTTGTGTTGATTTTCGTAGTTGTTTTTTGTTGTGTAGCAGTTGAGTTTAGCATATACTAATTAGGACTCGCATATGAAGGCGACATTTCAAAACTTTATTAAGAAGCAATCTTTGCCTCATTTTTGTCACTTTGCGGTAGGTAGGTAGGTTCTAGTTTGGGCTCGCTTTCGTAAAAAGAAAACAGTGTGTGACCGACTTTGGCACCGAACGTTGACCTTCGAGCGCAGCAGCCCGGTGCTCTAACCTTTAGGCCACGAGCGCACGCGTACGTCTCTCGTTCCGAAACCAGTCAGCGTTTTGAATGCTCGGCGCGCGCGCCCCATGTAACTTCCTCGTCTTCTTGCGACAGCTCGCGCTTTGAGGCGCCATGTTAGACTGTACTATGTCCGGGACCAGCCCGCTTTCGTAGCCGTTTACGCTACGTAGAAACTGCGACGTTGAACCATCTTCATGATCGCCCACGAGTGACTTGCTCGCCGGCGTACAAATGCCATCGTCGTTTTAACACACAACATATGGCATAGCCATAGGTGCGATCCAAAATGCGCACGTTTTAGGGAGCAAAAGAATGTGAAATTCACTTGCAAACACGGTGACTGCGTGCATGGGGAGTTCCCCAAAAGTAGACACGGCGGCAGCACGGATGGTGGCGATAAGGCAGGCGCCGACAAGCGACGACGCTACCTTTGAACATCGGACGCGCTGTGCGAGCCGTAGGATGCAAGCGCGCACAGGCTGTAAACATACACTTCAGAGGTCTTAGAATTTCCTGTGCCACACCCTGTGTCTCGAAAGCATAATACATTTTTTTATCCAACGGCCGTGGAACTAGATATCAAAAAAAGTTGTCGCAGTTTCACCCGAAAAGCGAAGCATCAATTGCGATAGCAACTTAGTAGAGAGCTATACGGAGTAAGGATAGTAGTTTTATCCGCTGTACAAACTTGGACATGCAGCAGCACCGGCAACACACAGCACTGTTGTCGACGCCGTCGGCGTTTTGCCCGCGTTCGCACAAAATGCGTGCGGCGTTGGTGACTGTTGCCGGAGCCTCTGATATAAATAGGCACTTGGTGCCGCAGCTAAACGTCGCCTCCCTTCCCTGCCCCCCCCCCCCCCCCCCCCCCACGGCCTTTCGTGCGTCAGAAGAAGGCGCGTTTGCTCTACAGATATGGCGATTGTAAAGGAGGAAAGAGACGCCTACTTCTGCAGCCCTTAAGGGAGCACGGCACAGAACGCGCGTTTGTTCTCCGCCGTGCGTTCACTCCCCGTGAAAGCGCGCGTCCCTCGCGTCCTTTCACTCGCACATACAGCGTTCGACGGCGCGCGGCGACGATTTTATCTCCATTGACGTCATACGGAACCTCACGGCGACGGCGACGGCGACGGCAGAAATCTGCTTTGGAGTGTCCATATAATTGCTATCGCAATAAAACGAACGCGCTTTGAGAGCACAGCGCGTTGAAAGAGTTTCGGATTCAGCAACAGCCGCAACATTACGCAGCTAATCGCTGTCTCAGCGGCTGCTCCCGACACTCGCCTTGCAGAAGCATGCGATAAAATTCTTGCCATGGAAGCCTCCCAAGCCTGCAGCTCTCCTATGTTCAGTGAAACAAACGAAGGCCAAAGAGAAATGAAAGAAATCAAACAACAGTTACGCGCCCACGTTACACCTTACTTTTTACCCCGTCATCTGCAAAGATGCTGCAAACTACTTAAACAAGTTGTTGTTCATAAAAATAAAGATATTAGTAATAACTTTTACTCATAGGTGACGCAATAAACGCCAAACCAGTGTTTGAGCATGAGTGTTTAAGTGTGTGCGTGCGTGCGTGACTTTATTGTGAGCAGTCTTTTGCAACGGTATCCAGTGTGCCGTTAGTTTCCTAGTCGCAATTTTGTTAATCGTATTATTTATTTTTTACGCTACAAATTGAGTTTTCCTTCAAAATTTATTATGTTTTTATGAACAAAAATTATCAATCGTTATTTATGAATTTTAGTGGTTATTTTTAGTAGGAACGATTTTATTAACTCAATACGATACTGAGGCTGTGACCGCTTTTCGACTCTGTCACTCGTCTGAACTTGTGCGGTGGTTCGTGCCGCGCGCGCTTTGTTGGAAGCATTTTTCTTTTGTTTTTGGACATCATGACGCAAGTTTTAGTGAAATTGCTCTATGATGATAAGTGGGATGTTTATCCGTTGAAGACGTTTGCTGACGCAGCTACTGGTCTTCGGGTGATGTTCGAGCCTGGCAGTTTTGATGAGTTGCGCGGCAGAATTCATGATGGAAGGAAGGCGAACAAAGCCGCAGTCTGACTTCTGCACACAGGTAAGTGATTTCGTTTTCTTGAGCACATAGCCGCGTTTCTTTTTTTTTTTTCACTTGGACGATCGTCAGATGTTAAGCACACCGTTCACTTTCTGCAGGCAAACCGCATGCCCTGGAGCGAAAGCGCGCGAAGCTAGCGCTTGCTGCCGCCGCTGCTTCGATTGAAATGTTCGTAATATTATCTACTAATTTGCTATCGCAATCGATGCTTCGCCTTTGGAGCGACACTGCGATACTTAAAAAAATATTCTTAATCTGTAGTGGCTCATCGTATACCTTAAGGCTAGTGTGCACATTTTCTCGCGTAGTGGTTAACTGCGCCTCTATTTGCGTTGTGGCTAATGTCGAGGTGTGCTGCAAAATATATTTCGCCTTTTCGGTATGTGCGGAGAACAGCCTACCGATAAGTCCTGCATCGGCGCGATGATTACACGGATACACATCGTAAATGAACAGTGGCGTGGTGGCGACGTCGGCAAAGCCGCCGACGGGCTTGCCTTATCACACATCGCCACCCCAACCGCAGTAAGCATATTTATCAAACGTGACGTGTTGCCGTTTGAGGCGTACTGCACGCTTTTAATAGGCGATAACTCAAACGCGCCGCCGTTCTCTGATACCTCTTTGAGCTGGGCCGACTCGAATGTGCGTTGCTTGCAGAAACGAAAGGAACACAGACGGCTCATCGGCGCCTCAAGCTAAGCGCCGCACTCGAGCACCGTTAGTGCGGCGAGGAATGGCACGTTCATGAAGATAGCTCACTGCACAGACGCAAGCGTGCAATGCACACAGGACGCGTACGCAACGCGCGGCACACAAATCGCGCGGAATGTTCTTAGCCACGCAGCAGCGGATACTAAGCTTCAAAGAAGCGGTGCCGGTTCTCACTAGCACGCTCGCGCGCGCATTGCTCTCGGCGAATTTTTAGGTCTGCCCTGCTGCTCCCGAAGATTCGGACTGCTGCTTGGTATCGGCTGTGTACTATAGCATGGTCTTTCGTGTTGTGAGAGAGCCGGGAATATATTTCACCGGTGTGAAACAAACATCGGTGTGCGTATCTTTGGCAACATTTACTGTAACAATCCATTTCATCATTTTCGCGACGGCCCTCTTGAAAGAGACGCAAATTTTTAATTGCCAGTGTAATGCGTACTAATATTTAGTGCGTGGTTATGTATATTGTGTGACAGATTTTTAATTTGCATTATCTAATTCTGTCTACATTCCCTTCTCTACAGGTTACACATGCACCAAATGCCCAGGTGCTAACGTGTCGTTCGTCAAGAACAGCTTGGCGTCGTTTCTCGCAAGAGACATTCATTGATCTGCGGCTGATTCACCAGGAAGCTCGCATCTCTGTTGCCACTCTGCGTCAAGTGGGATTTTTAACTATTTTTTATTCTGCCCTGTGGTGTACACTGTGACGCTGTGAAGACTTACTTTCATGGACGCTGTGAAGGCTTACTTTCGATGTGTTCTGCCTTTTAGTTGTAAAGAATTGGCTACCTTGTGAGTGGAGGTAGTTCCTTTTTCTTGTGAGAATGTTTATCAGCCTAACCAAGTGGTACATGCGTACTTGAAACAGCAGCACAGACGAGGATAATGAAATAAGTAGGAACACATACAAGCGCCGACTCAACTAGAAGTTTATTCTTGAAGACAGGTTGTAAACACATTGGAACTTGACAAAGATAAGAAACCATGTATGCGTGGCCTTTGTGATTAAACAAAATTGTGTTTTCTGCTGTAAGGGGTAGAACGAACAATTGTTTCATCACAAAGACCAGAACACAAGAGAAATTATGGAAGCCTTATTTATTGATTGCAAAGAAGACAAATGCATAAGCTATCTGTTGCTCTTAATGGGAAAGAGTTGGGATTTTTAAAAGAGCTCTCCTTGTTTGGTGGTATCACTTATAGGACATCTTTCACAGTTTTTTTTACCTGCATATTTATACTACAAAACACGTCTTTCGTTCCTTTTTTTTGTTGCACCGGGCTGTCTGCCACGCATGCATGGCTATTTCTTTGTCAAGTTGACCAGTGTGCTTAACATCTTTGTCGTCACGAACAAACTTCTAGTTGAGTCAGCATTATTGTGTGTTCCTACCTTATTTCACCGTTCTCATCTTTGTTTGAGCTGTTTGTAAAGTATGTACACACACCAAATTACCAAAGTATCTGTAAAATTGAGATACATGAAGTTATTTGCACTATTCATTTCTGCAAGAATGGTATAGCTTCTCATCTCGTTTGTTCTTAACGTTGTTGTACAGTTTTTGTAATATATAGCTTGGAAAGAAGTTTTCTGTCAGATTGAATATGCATGTATGTCACTTTCGATATTTTTTTTCAACATGGGTAGTGCAGCTCCTTCCGTCTTTCAATTACTGCTTTGTCGCAACTTTTATATATTTTATGCAGCGAAATGCTGGTGGAATTATATATATTTATGTGCGCAAGTGTGGTAAATGGTGTTTTGTATGTGCATTAATTTGCGTTTTTTACTAGCTCTCCAATCTGGCTGTACAGTTATCGAAACCTTTTCTCATGCTTTATAATGAGTCGTTCTAGGCTCTTTGATGATGCAGGTGACCATTTATTTCACTGTTGGGAATTGCGTTAGCTGTGTGTCACTCCAGTTGTCTGTGTATTTTATGTCACTTCATTATATCATTGAAAGTATTAGCCTTGCATTAGCTTTTTATAGACCGAGGTACCAGTCAGTTGCTGTGTAGGGTGAAAAAGGCCCAAAGAAATGATTTCATTAGCTTTGTTCAAGTCCAGAAAAAAATTCACTGATGAACTCACTAAATTAGAAAATGCCACCAGGAAACTCTTCCGCACCCCAAAGTAACACATGAAATTAAATACTGTTCACACTGGAGAGGGAAACAGCGCGAAAAAACTCGACAAGAAGGGAGACACACACCAGCGCTTCTTGTCCCTTCTTGTCTTCTTGTGTTTTTTTGCGCTGTTTCCCTCTCGAGTATGCACTGACTAGCCCAAGCCTCTACTGTCTTGAAATACTGTGCAGTTCTTGACTTATGCCAGGGAGGTAAGCTGCTTTTACAGCACAAATGTTTTAGAAGTTTACCACTGAAAAACACGATTCAGGTGTTTTGTATATATATACATGAAGTCATTTGTTTCCAGTTTACTTGTTATTTTGCCTACTCACAGGCAGCCGTAAACCCTTCTGTGAGTGTTTACTGGGTGTGTGAAGCATTTTACTGTAAGGTATCCAGTGGTCTTCATTTTTGTATTTATGCATGCAAGCCAAGAGTTCATGTGTTCAAAGTTAGTTACCAGGGGTTTGCTTAAGGTCTGCCTTTGAGTCACTTGACTGTTGTTTTTACAAAATATTTTTTTCTGCTGTAATTGTGAAATATAATTATTTCTGCTGTAATAAACTTCAAGTTGAGTGAGCATTCGTGTGTATTCTTATTTTAATTCAGCGTTCGCATCTCTGTTTGAGCTGCTGTTTGTCAAGTCTGTACATACACCAAATTGCCAAAGTGCTCGTAAAATGGTGACACATAGGCTATTTGCATTGTTTATTCCTGCAAGAAGGCTATAGGTTTCCATCTTCCGTTTGTTTTTAACATTGCTGTACATCTTTGCAGGTCAAGTTCAACGAGTCCCTTAGGTAGCCAATAAGAGTGATAACTTTGTAAAATTTATCAATTTCATCCATCATCATCGTAGTTTTAAACCCGCTAAGTTCTACTTTTCAGTTCTCATGACCCTGCTTTGTGCTGTGCTGTACAGGCACAGGAAGCTTTTTTTATGCTGTAAGTGCAGGTGGTGTTGTATATCTTCCAGAAAAAATTGTTGCGAGTTTAACTAGGCATGTGTACGCTTTTGCTACATTTTTTCAGCATGTGTGCTATAGTTCTGCTTCCTTACACTTAATAGCACTGTAGGCACTAGCGTATGTCTTCAGGTTTCATACAGTTGTGCCTTATATACTGTAATAATGTGTCATGTGCACGCTATATTACATATTAGGGTACATGAAATATGTCAGTCCCTCCTTTGCTTCCGTTCGGATTAGGGAAACTTATGTGAAGAGGCACCGGGGCATGCAAGTGCAAATAGCAAAGCAATTTGAAAATTAAGTGCACTAAAATGCCACAAGCCCAACAAAACATCAATGATATTTCAGTGGCAATTTTCGAAATATCAATGCCATCTCAACAGGCGCACAATATACTTTTCAATGCTGTGTCAATAATCACTCAACAAATGGTCAACAGAACAATCACAACAGCATTTCAAGACTGCATCAATGGAAACCCAACAGAAATTCAACAGAAAATACACAATGATATGTCTAAGCACAATGTGCTTTCAATACTAACTCAACAACTATTCAACATTGACTTGCCCAATTGTGTTTCAATAAAATTTCAGTGGCCAATATTCAAGAGCCCTCAACACTTTGCTCAATGATATCCCAACAAACTCCCAATGAATGCTCAATACGATACTCAACATTGACCAATGATATTTCAATGCATTCTCAACAAAAATTTTTGTAAGGGATAGCCAGACTGACTAGGCTTCTGCGTGCGCAAAGGGATGCGAAATGCGTGAATGTAGTTTGTTCATCGACAAAAGGCGCCCCTATCTTAATGTCTATGCACCATACATCGATCGTCAACGGCGGCGCGCATCAATCTGCGTTTTCGAACTCGTGAGCAGTGGGATGAACAGGCATCCGGCTTTATCAGAAGACACAGTCACAACTAAAACTAGCAACAAGCTACAACACACGCTGCAACACACGAATTATCTCTGTCGGCACCATGAAGTCGGCGGCGCAGTGTCACCCCGACTCTTCGAAGCCGCCAATCCATAGCAGGCGACATGTGGTGCCGTTTTGTGGATGCAGTGCAGTTCCTTCGAAGCTTCACTATTACCTTCGTAAAGGAAACGTTATTCGCACTCACTGATACTGCACAGTACACAACACACGGTCACAAGTAACCACAGCGATCAAAGGACCGTCTCGTGCGAACCCCCGCGCTGCGTGCACGCAAGTGTAGGCGCCGACAGTCATTTTCGATTTTAATACGCGGCATTAAATAAAATACTCTGTATATTTAGACGTAGTATATTTAACAACAAAACGATAATATTAGCATTTCATGTCTTCGATTAAACTGCTTTCTTTTTGGTGACGTGGCAGCAGCGTACTCCACTTGGACTTCGCTGGTGCCACGCGCGTTCACCCAGCGCTTGCCTAAATTTGTTATGACTAGGCTTCAAGATTGTCACGTGACGCTCCTTCCTAGTTTCTTTCCTTCCTCCATGGGTAGCGGCATTTGGTTTCAACGTTGATGGTGCGAGATAATCATTTCCTGCGAGTGAACGACACAAAAGCATTACCTTCGTGATTAGCTTTTGTTAAACCGAGAAAGCATGGAGGAAGAAAAAAACTAGGAAAAAACTAAAAAAAACAATATTGAAGCCTAGTCATAAAAATTTAGAGGAATGGTATGAACGTCAACACGCAATGTTGACGTTGTTCAACATTGCGTGTGTGATTGTGCTTGCGTTGCTTGTGTATTGGTTGTAGGTTCTGTGTTACTTGGCAGAAAGCCGTGAGTATTGCTTGTGTGGCAGTGCGGCTTTGGCCTCGGTGAGCTCTGGCAATACAGAATCTGCGTTGTGTGATCCGTGTTCCTTGACAATGCGGCGGTGGTGACGATTGAAATGCCAAAGCGGGGAACGAGGCGGCCCACCAGTGTGCTCGAGGATTCGTCAGCCGAGCGGTGGGTCCCGTCTCTGACCCAGGGGACCTGGTCAGCGAGCCACTGACCACATACCACGAAATTGCCCAATACTACCGCCTCGCAAGACGGACAAAACCCCCACCTCATCCCAAGCTCACCAAGGGACAAGAAGTCATCTGGCGCCGACTCCAAACGCACTCCTTTCCCAGCCCACAAATATACGCACACTTTTACCCTGACTTGACAGACCCACACTGCTCATTATGTGGGTCCATAGCCTCCTTAAATCATATTCTTTGGGACTGCAGAGAAGATCTCCCCCCACCAGATCTCCTGGCCGCTCCCTCGCCTGAAGTGTGGGAAGCGATACTCATGAACCCGAACTTGGAGGTTCAACTTCGGGCCATCAAAAGAGCTGAGGAGGTGCCTGTAAGGAACCACCTGGTAGCCACCCCTCACTAAGCAAATTAACAAAATAAAGTTGTTCCCTCCTCCTCCGAAGTGGCGTAGCGCCTCGGCAGCGCAGTTCAGCGAACCGCGATGTGGCGTCGCCATGTCCATCTTTGCTTAACGGACGTCGAGGGATGTGCTGCTCTCTACAAGTCACAAAAATGTGACGGCGTCGACCTCCCACGGTTCAGCGCTGAATGTGTGGTTTGAGTAATGTGCTTGAAACGAGTGGTGCAGCTGTGGTGGCAGAACGCCATGAGGCCTCAGTTTGTGCTCTGTGCTTGAAAAGAGTGGTGCAGCTGTGGTGCCCTAATTTCGCACAATTGAGACGCGTGATTTTGTGCAAAAAGGGCAACAAATCGTATCTTAACCCGCTGAGGCGATGCTACAATGTCAACAATGCCGTGCAAGTTTATTATGATGGTAGTGTATACAGCGAGCATGTTTTAAGCAAACAAGCGTGCACTGCAGCTATACCTCAACTCAAGAATGTGGCGTTAGCAGAACCCTTATGTTTGTTTCTGCTTTCAAACAAGCTGTATGCTCTTAGGATTCTCACTCACTGCTCACATGAGACATGGGGGTCCATCGTGTGGGTTGGGGATGTGTGGTGAGGGGGTGTGGAGTTGGTGGTTGTGTCAGGTGCCTCACTGAATTTGTAATTCATTGGAATAAACTAAATGTAGAAGGACACACCATATACCTGATGGCTCACTTTCACGGATATTACCGTGTTGGCATGAACATGCTTTTTTCCTTGAAATTTCCAGCCTCTGGACGCGCCTCGCATTATATTCGGGTTTGTGACACATATAATCACAATAAATTTTTCTTTAGGTGAGACCAAAAGCCGCTCATGAAGGTGAGGCCTTCCAATGGTACCTTACCGAGGTGTTTGACACTGACGCATCTTGGGACACCCTCACTCAATGCATGACGCAACGGTTTACAAACACCATCGCGGATCCTTTCCGTCAGTTAATTCGATGTCAGCTAAAACCGGGCCAGAGCCTGAAGGACTACTACAATGAAAAAATGTCTCTGGGACGTCTTGCCGACCTAAAGGACTCGCACCTTATATCAGGGCTCATCGACGGCCTTCCCGCCGATATGGAGATGGCTCTTGCTGGGCTTAACCCGCCTACACCAGCGACGTGGCTTTCAGCTGCGCAACGAGTAGAGTCAACTATGCAGCGAGTTAAATCACAGCGCGTTCTATCAGGTCGCAACACGCAGATCAACGCAGAAAGTGGCCGCGCTCCTCAGCGTCCACCTAATACGCGGATACGAGCACCCGCGTCTGAATGCAGACACTGCGCAACGCATGGTTTACCCCGACAGATCCACTGGCGCCATGAATGTCCACGACGCGCAAGCATATTTCCACCCTCGCTACCAACCAGGGTAACGAGGAGGGCGACCCAAAGCTCTGTTAATTCAATTTGATGCACTCATTAACGGGTACCCTGTAAGCGCTACTCTTGATACGGGAGCCACGATTACCGATATCAGCGAAGCAGTGTTGGCGGCTCTTCACCTACAAATATTGAGAGATTCCCGCATCAATGTTCAACAAGTTACATCATCTACCAAAACTTTGGGTCGCGTCAATCTAAAGATACAGATCGGAAAAATCACAAAGGAAATTTAGGCACATGTTCTACAAGGCATGAAGAGCAACCTACTTCTTGGCTAGGACAGTGCCTGCCTCTTTAAAGGGACACTAAAGAAAAACCGGAAGTTGAGCTTAAATGATAGATTATCCTTTCACGATCAGTCATACCATTCTTACTGCAAACAGAGGTTTAATAAGCGAGAAAAAAGCGACAAACTGAAGGATAGGTGCTGACGCCCCTTCGTAATTCGCGCACCACACGTTCGTGACGTCACAGATCAACGCAGCCCGGTCGCGATTGGTCGAGAGCGATTTATCGCTGTTAATAAAACACAAAATGAAATACACCTTAAACCTACATAAACCGCATTTGCCAACGTTTTAAACCGTTTCAAGCGAGGAAGTACAAGTTTAGCGCAAAATTAAATAAATATGAAAAAATGGCGTGGCGTTACATGCGGTCGTGATAGTTTAGTAGTTTCGTTTTCGCTCTATGCATCACCGCGCGCGCCTGTTCCGCTCTACAGTTGTGTTGCAGTGTTTGGTTGCGTGTTGCGCGGCTCGAAAAACGTTGACTTCGCGGGAAACAGCCATAAAACACCTCGTGTGTGTAGTTTTGAGGGCTGTATCAACGGCGCAAGGCGCTTGTTCAGGGCCAGCTGCAGTGTTGACCCGACTGTGTCCTTTCATGTGGTGCCGCGCGATGAGCCCCGGCGTTCGGAATCGCTCAGTGCTCTGCCGATGATAAAACGGCAAAAGAGCCAGAGAAACCGATGGTGTGCTCTCTGCATTTCTCACCCTCGGATTATGTAGATAAACCTGCCCTCGGAAAGTATCTTGGCGTGCCCCAGAGGCCAGTCCTTTCTCGAGCAGCTGTTCCCCCAATGCGGTATTCATCAAACCCGCTACCGGTGCCCCTGCAGCAGCAAACTGGCGGCTCGGTGAGTGCTGAATGTCAATAAATAAAGCCATAAAAACCATACCGAGAACGCGCGCAGCTTTCTTCGCTTGTTCTCTCGGGAAGATCGTCGCCTGGCGGACCGGACGCCTCGCCTCGCCTTCCGTAGACGAAAACGAGGCTCAGCTTTCCCCCGGCGCGGCCGGCGGGTCACCGCCATCGCACGCGGAAACAGCTACCGCTAGAGCACGAGGATCATTTCGCGCTCCATTTCACTGAATATCGCTGAAATGCAGTCCTGCTTCCCTGGCGAGCTCTTCGTTGCAAGGTTCAGCGGCAGCAACGGTATCCATCGCGGTGAACGCAAACGCAGCGACCGTGCAGCCATGATGCAGCCAGCGCCTCAGCCGTTTACGCAAGCGGTGACGTATCATGGCGCCCTCTGATTCGCTGAGAGCAATGAAATCTGTGACGACACTGCTTCAGCGCCAAATCTGGGGCGAGAGAAATTGAGGAAGAGATATTTGGTTTCTGTTTACGAATTTCTCCACTAATAACTCATATTTTTGCACCCAACAAAATCTGCATGCATTCCTGAAGGTCCCTCTTTTATTCCAACTGAACTTCCTGTTTCTCTTTAGTGTCCCTTTAACTTGTCTCTGGATCTTGATACCCTGACTCTACGCCAAGAGAGGGACGCCCTCCACCCTCGCCCACAAAACCATTCCACGGCTAACATGGACGCTTGTTTGCAGGAAGTTGAGGTTCTTGATTTTGTGCATCTAAATGAAACTCAGAGGATGGCATTGAAGCAGCTTGTCCATAAGTACGAGGACATTTTTCCCAAATCGCAGACTGACATTGGGTGCATGACTAGCGAAACGCATCACATTCCTCTCACCAACAATGTTCCCATCCGCAGGGCTCCCTATCGATGCTCAGAAGCCGATAGCGTCGAAATGGACAGACAAATCAACGACATTCTCACGCAAGGCGTTATAAGACTGTCTACGTCACCGTACGCTGGGCCGGCACTTCTGGCCGAGAAAAAAGGAGAAGGACGCCTGCGTTTCTGCATAGATTACCGCAAGCTAAATGCAGTGACGGTCCCCGACTATTAACCCATCCCTCGCATCGACGACATTGTTGACTCTCTCGGGAAATCGACGTACTTCTCGACGTTAGACATAACGTCAGGTTGCTGGCACGTGAGGATGCATCCTGGAAACATTCCGAAAACGGCCTTTGTCACACGTACCGGTCACTACGAATGGCTTGTCATGCCTTTTGGTCTCCGGAAGGCTCCAGCTACTTTTGAACGGGCTGTCAAGTCCATCTTGACTAAAGACCACTTGACGCATGTCACAAACTACTTCGATGACATTGTCGTCTATTCTGACACGTTCCCGGACCATTTGAATAATCTAGATGCCGTTCTAAACGCTTTTAGAAGCGAATGCGTTAAACTGAAATTGAAGAAATGTAAGTTCGCACAAACTTACATTGAGTACCTGGGACACAGGGTTTCAAATGCCACAGTCACTCCGAAACAAATCAACGTGGAGGCAATCCGGCGGTTTCCCACGCCATCACGCCCTAAAGATTTACAGCGTTTTCTCGGCACCGTCAATGTTTACCGTCGGTACATCGCCCGCTTCAGTGAAATTGCTCATCCACTGACACGCCTACTCAGCAAAGACACCACCTGGAACTGGGACCCTGGAAGCGTGTGACGAACCGCACAAGGACGGTGCGGTGCAGTAGTGGTGAAGGAGGAAGAAGTTCTGAATAAACAGAGCTTCGCACGACCGCCATGTCTCCTGCGTTACATACACACCAGTGGCGCACCGACGGGGGGGGGGGGGTTTCGGGGGTTGTAACCCCCCCCCCCCCTGAGGCCGACTTAACCCCCCTCTTGTTTAACCCCTTTTCTTTCCATGCGCATTTGAGTACTGCAACTAAGATGTAAAACGCGCAATCGTCTGCACACTCACAAAAAGCGCATTTTTTAACAATTTCCCGTAGAGAAATTGAAATAAGTGCTATTTAGATGGTATTGGCAAGCTGTCAATCCCCCTGGTGGAGATCCTGGGTACGCTACTGATACACACACACACACACCACACACACACCACACACACACACACACACACACACACACACACACACACACACACACACACACCACACACACACACACACACACACACACACACACACACACACACACACACACACACGCACGCACGCACACACACACACACACACACACACATATATATATATATATATATATATATATATATATATATATTATATATATATATATATATATTGTAGCGAAGAGAGACGCTAGTGGGTCCAGCTCTAGCCTGCCCAGACACTAGTGGGTCCAGCGCTTTGGCTCTCAACGGCGCTCGTGCTTGAAAGCCGTGGCTCGTTTGACTGTCGACGCTGCGCTGCTCCGATCACTAATAACCCCTTACAATAAACCCCTTACAATAAACCCGACCGCTGCCTGCGGAGCTCCTCGTAACTTTGGCACAGTGTAATGATCTCTGCCACAGTCCGAGGATTTTTGGCAAGCAGCATGTTGAAGGCATCGTCTTCTATGCCTTTCATAACGTTCCTGATCTTATCAGACTCCGACATGGTCGCGTTCACTTTCTTGCATAGGTCCAGGATGTCTTCGATATAGCTTGTGAATGACTCACCGACTTGCTGAGCTCGTTCCCGCAAACGCTGTTCGGCGCGCAGCATACGAACAGCAGGGCGACCAAAAACATCCACAAAAGATGTCTTGAAGGCTGACCACGTCCGAAAATCTGTTTCATGGTTGTTGTACCATAAGCTGGCCACACCGGCTAGGTAGAAGAGCACGTTGCTGAGCTTAGCTGTCTCGTCCCATTTATTGTGGGTGCTTACCCGCTCGTAGGTCGTTAGCCAATCCTCAACGTCGGTGTCATCTGCGCCTGTGAAGATAGCAGGGTCCCTGTGGCGAGGCACACCAGAGCAAGGTGCCGGTGCAGGGGGAGGCACTTGTTGGGAGGCTTCTTCAGGCATGGTCGAAGATACGGTGCGGGATCGAAGTTCCAGGTTGCAGGTTTTGAGGGCGCAGCACGCTCCACCAATTGTAAGGGGTTTATTAGTGATCGGAGCAGCGCAGCGTCGACAGTCAAACGAGCCACGGCTTTCAAGCACGAGCGCCGTTGCGAGCCAAAGCGCTGGACCCACTAGCGTCTGGGCAGACTAGAGCTGGACCCACTAGCGTCTCTCTTCGCTACAATATATATATATATATATATATATATATATATATATATATATTTATGGAGAGAGAGAGAGAGAGTCAGATCTGCGGTGTGCCCCCTCCCCCCCCCCCCCCACTCGAGAAATAGTTGGTACGCCTCTGCACACAGCTATTCCCTAACATGCCAGTCACTATTTTTGCAGCCAACTACTGCACACGTCTTCAATCCACATGATTCAATCTAGCATGATTGAAGCACAGTGTGTTAGCGAAAACTCAGTTGCATTTCCGACAGCTTATCGCACAGAAGCAAGGTAGAAGCGGTAATGGTTTCGTATACGTGCGCCGTCGCGGTCGCTGAGGAGAGGTATGGCGCGCCGCCGTGAGCGCCATCTCGTTTCTCTAAAACAAACTGCTCCGCGAACAGGGTCAATAGTGAACTCGATAGGTACAGTGTACTAGAATGTTTTACAGTGGGTCGAGCGGAGGCGCATCCTATTGCGCGTCGCGTCCCCGCTTTGGAAGAAAGTAGCGGCGGCGCTGTCGTCGCCCGCACTTGAAGCGAGTGTTCGCCGCTATATACAGTAGTGTACTAGAAGCGCCGCTTCTGCGTCTGCACGTTGTTTTTCGATGTCGTCGTCGCGGAACGTCGCTTCTTTCGCGCCTTTTTCTGCGTCAGTGGTTATAATGCCGCCCAAGCGGCGGTTAAACCACTGTTACGCGCCAGGCTGCGCAACTGGCTATGCAAGAACAGCCCAGGAGCGCAAGTTATCGCTATTTAAGGCTCCGAAAGGTGAACACCAAAGGCTTCCTCATATTGGCAAAGCCTTTAGCGCAATTCAAGAAAGACCGGGACGTGACCGAGACACAGGATAGCGCTGTCGTGTGTCTTTGTCACGTCCATGTATTTTTTGAATTGCGCTAAAGGCTTTGCCAATATAAGGAAACCGTACCAACTAGCCCAAGAATCAGCCTTGTTGAACCAAAGGCTTGTTTGGCAGCGAAATCTCCGCAGGCTTGACAAGCCGCTGGACCCTGATTGAGCTGTTTGTGAACTGCACTTCGAGCCGCATTTTATCTTGAGACATTAATCAAACTGAAGTTACAATTCCGAGGGGGACCCCAACGCTTGCTCCTAACGCTTGCTCCACTTTTATATTAAGGGGTAAGCAAGTCTCACCCGCCGAGGTTCCTCAGTGGTTACGGTGTTGGGCTGCTGAGCACGAGGTCGCGGGATCAAATCGCGGCCATGGCGGCCGCATTTCGAAGGGGGCGAAATGCAGATAACACCCTTGTACTTGGATTTAGGTACACGTTAAAGAACCCTAGGTAGTCCAAATTAATGCGGAGTCCCCCACTACGGCGTGTCTCATAATCAGATGGTCGTTTTGGCACGTATATAACCCCGTGTTCTATTATTATTAAACAAGCCTCGTGAGGCAGCGCGGAGAAAGTCCAACACTTGAAGCTTAGTCGCTTATGAGGGTAATTATACCAAGCTGTTGGATAGTAGTCGACTGAAAAGGGAGCATATTGTGTAAATAAAAGTGCATTGGTGTGCTATATCACAACTTTGTTGTTTATTAATTGTTCATAATTCTACCAGCAAATACACGCACAATTCCTCGAGCGGCCAGTCGCGCGGAAATATTGCGCGTGTTCGCGGGCTTATATCACGCTCGAAAAAACAATTTTATGTAGCACGTATTGAGCAACAGAAACCTGACCGGGAGTGTTTCATGTTGCTCTTCAATTTTCTCATTGACACTTTTCATCTCATTGTAATATTTGAGAAGTTGATTAATTAAGACTAATTATGGAATTAGGCGGAATGCAAAATAAAAACAATCTGGTTATCTCCAGGCGACGACAAACACCATTACATTGGTTCTGTCCCGCTACGTGCGATCTGCATATTTTAAAATCTTGGTGCATGATAATAGTTCGGACACCCTGCATATTGCTGTCGACTATCCAGCTTAGCCGCTCTCGAAAATCGCGGTAAGCGTTCGCAAATACTGATTTTGTGCTTTGCACGTTCGTATAAAAAACAGTGTCGATAGTAAGCCAGGAAAACTGCAACGAATACCACTGCAAAATGTGAAGTGTTGCGGCTATGTCTCTATATACCAGACAATTCCACAACTACAACACGCGCAAGCGACAGTATTTTAATTTTTCCATATGCATAACGAAGCCGCAAAGAATAAAAACCAGAAGCAAAAACATTTGTCCATTTTCTAGTCGTGCATTACTTCGTGGCGGTAAACTTCACCTGCCGAAATCGCCGGACGAAGTGGTTGTCCTGCAGCGTGACGGCCCGAAAGCTGACGCGCTTTCAAGTGCGTCCGACTACAGCGCCGCCGCATCTTTCTTCCCATCGAGGCCCTCTCCGGCGGAGGCGGTCGCGCCACTAGAAGACATTCTAGTTCACTATACGATAGGGGTAGTGGGTCGAGGGAGAGTGGATAGACGAGAAAACGATCGCCTGAAGGCGCTGCTGCGCTTCCTGACAGCGCCCCCAATGTGGAAATTTCAAGCAGCGCGGTCGCGCCGTGGTGCAGTCTCCGCTTTGTTTACATTGTTTGGCCCGCGCTTTCCTTCGCTGCTCGTGCTCACGGCGCTCCGTTTCCGAAGGCGGCAGATCGCATGCTTGCTGAACAGCGATGCAAAGACTGCAGTGCGATTTCAAGACGGTTGCCGACGCCAACAGTTTTTTTCGTGGCGGCAACCTCAAGAAAGGGGAGTTACCCGCCGTGGTTGCTCAGTGGCTATGGTGTTGGGCTGCTGAGCACGAGGTCGCGGGATCGAATCCCGGCCACGGCGGCCGCATTAGCTCAAGCTGATCCAGAGAGCAGAGAAGATGGCAAGAGCCAGCGGAGCCCTGGACTAGGGGCCCCGACCATTAGCGATGCCCCATTGGGGCAAGACAAAACTATATTTGAATTAAAGTTTGTCTATCTATCTATCGATAGGGGCGAAATGCGAAAACACCCGTGTACTTAGATTTAGGCGCACGTTAAAGAACCCCAGGTGGTCCAAATTTCCGGAGTCCCCCACTACGGCGTGCCTCATAATCAGAACTGGTTTTGGCACGTAAAACCCCATAATTCATTCAAGAAAGGGGAGCGTCTGCTTCCACACGTGTGTGGTGTTGAAAAATTGTGGGCGGTGATGTGACAGTGAAAGCCAAGTGCGTGTCGGAGGTGTCCAACAAGATTGTATACGACATCGAGTTAGAGGTACACACCGAGTTCAGTCATTTAGTCACTTTTATTTCTCTATGGTGCAGAGACGGTGACGATTGCGGTTCGTTTCGTTGGTCGCTGGGCGCGCACACACGGCTGCTCTCAATTTGGCTCCCAGGGAGTGGCATCAGCACTGTCGGAACAGAAAGAACACATGCATTAGGAACCAATAAAATTAATTAACGATGTAAGTACTACATATGTGCATAATGCCTTATATCATGCTGTATAAATATTTAATGTATATCATGCCTTATTCAATGCTAGAGTCATGGCAACTCATTGCTTTATTGAGCAAGGTATCTTTTCACTGGTCATGAGAAATCACTCGTACAAACTGCTCCGCGAAATGAACCCAGGTCACGGTAACCAGCAATTACCTTGGGACCAGCAGCACGAGTGCAAGAATTAGCGATACATGCCTCACCAAAACAAATCTAGTTTCTCGTCGGGCGAATGCCCCGCCGCAGCAAAAGTAAGCTCACACCGATGGCCGGCTACTACACGAAACGATTCTTGGCGGGAAGAGTGAAGCATGAAGAATGTGCAAGGTGGCAATTACTTTAAAACATGCTTGAATATTGTGAACCCAGAAAGCATGGCCAAGCAACAAACATAACGCGCGCGTCTCGGGCAGCTGCTTTGTGATCTGCCGCTTACCGACGCATGCGATGACCGTAGCTTGCATTAAATACGGATTGCCACCACACAAAAGACAAGTAACGTGCGGCCCTATTTGTTGCCTGTACAACTAGGAATTTAAGTTGCAGCGTTTGGAAAAAGGACATAATTATCTTGAGCCTGTCTTTGCCTATCGCGAGTGAACTAACAGTACAATCAATTAAATTCGTAGGTTTTACGTGCCAAAAGCACAATATCATTATGAGGCACGCTGTAATTGAGGGTCTCAGGAATAAATTTGACCACCGGGGGTTCTTTAACGTGCACAAAAATCAAAGTACATGGCAAGAACTGTATTCTTGCATTTCGCCTCCATCGAAATGCGGCCGCCGTGGCCGGGAATCGAGCTCGCGTCGTCGAGCTTAGCGCCGCTACACGTATGCATTTACCGCTAAGCTAACACGGCGGATTTCACTGTACGATTCAACTACGCGACACGTCCAAACAAACGGCCATGCGCTAAATACAGGCACTTTACTATTGCGTTTTTATCGAGCGGCCGTGATATTGCACGCGAATGCGAAAGTACGTGACTTATTACTTGACTCGGCGCACTGCAGTTATCCACGCTCGTCAGTGGCGTAGCCAGGGGGGGGGGGGGGGGGGGGGGTTGGGGGGGTTCAAACCCCCCCCCGAAATTTTTTTCGCCCCCCCCCCCCTTACCCGCCCTTTGTTTTCGTCGCTTCGCGCTGACATAATTCATGAAACCGGTGCTACTATCACAATTTCATTCCTGGGCGTTTCCGTTTGGTTGGTAATTTACAGCGAATCATGTCTGCATATGGAAAAAAACTGTCACGGTGTTTGTCAAGGCTTTGACACTCTGTGAAGTTTTGGGCGAGAATGTGACGGCCGCATTCTGAAGCAACAAATGTGCAACAAATGAAGCAACAAATGCGGCAGCCGCATTTTAGATGATGGCGAAAACGCTCGAGGCCCGTTTACTTAGATTTAGGTGCACGTTAAAGACCCCAGGTGGTCGAAATGTCCGGTATACATTTCCGCCGCTTCCCTTCAGGTGCAGGTTAGACCGCGCTCGCGCAGGATCTTAGGCTACGTTCACACTTGGTCTCGAAACTGTAGGAAGCGGAAAAATCTTGCAAAAATCCGCCCGCCTAGGCGGCAAAACAGGCAGAAAAACAGGCTGTGAGCCAAATCAGTCTCGGGCCGATTTTTTCGCCATGGCGAAGCGGAAACGCGGCGGAAAGTCGTTAGATCTGCTTCACTGCAAGCTACACTAGCATGTAAACAACCGGTCGTAAAATTGAACATGGCACCAGAAGTGTAGGCTGTAATGCTGACCGATGCGATCAAGAACCAGCCCTTGCTCTACGACAAGAGTGGCACTAAAACGTACTGTCAGCAATACTCGCGATAGTATTAACGTCGCGCGACCGGAGGTGCGGCAACGAAGCCTTGGCGTGACCCAACTTCTCGCGCTTTTGCAAAGCCAGGCGAACCCACCACCGCCGTTTCCGAGGTGTCCGCGTCTTCCGTTTATTCATTGTCCATTTCTAGAAAACAAGTAGGTAGAAGTATAAAAGCCATTTGTTCTTCCACTTCCACGGCAGACAATAGTTAGGCAGATTCCTCGTTGGCGCTCCATAATTCTCCTCGCACGTGTACGGTATGTTGCAGAAGTCGCGCGGTGCTTTTCTCGTCGCGACGATAGATTGGGGGCGTAGGTCTCACGTAGGACGCGCAGGCTTTGGCGAGCCCCAACACAAGGGCCAGCCCGGGTTTTAGCTGTGGTGTTGCCGTTGCCCCTTTGGTGTCCTGGAGGTGCCGACAATACGAAATGATGAAGTGTTATTACAACTTGTAAATAAAAGCTATTAAAGAAATATTCTCACGCCTAGGCACCAACCTATGACTCAGCGCTACCGCGCCCGTGTGCGGAGAATTACGGAACGCCAACGAGGAATTTACCGAAGGTCGCAGATGACACGCGAAGTTGCGTAAAATTATCACTTTTGATGACGGTACGTGGGTCAAAGAATGAACATACCGCTTGATATAATGCGATAATGAGCGCCACCACGCCGACAAACGTACGCAGACGAGATGGATCTGGACGAAAACGGTAGCGGCGGCCGCGGCGGCAGCAAAACAAATGTGAACAACTTGGACAGCTAGGCGCGGAAAAAAATTTCCGGCCGCTTTAGCCTTTCCGCCCGCTTGCCGCTTCCCAAGTGTGAACGTATAGGCTTAGTCTGCGCGAGAAACGTCTCTTGTTTGCGATTGCGCCCCTACGGAAGGCTGGTAATTACTGTTGTGTTGTTGAATCACAAACCAGCAATTACGGAAGGCTGGTAGTTGCTGTTTCAGTTGTGGAATCCCAAACCAGCGATGTACACACGTAGGGGTTAATGACAGCAGTGAAATTCCAGCGACTCGCAATAGAATGCACGAAACAGACAGCCGACAAGCATGAATTACTGCTGTGCGCAGTACAGCGTAAGTAAACTCTTGTTGCAGGCGCTGACAGTTCTCGTCGGAGTTCACGCGTCCTGAGAAATTGATTATGTGCACTATGTACTGAACAATACCGGAGTTCATTCCTGCATCACTAGTACACCAATCAGTCGAGATTCTGTGAGGTACAAAGCCGCTTCCTGTTTGCACCGGCGCAAGTGAAGCAGAAATGAGTTGCACGCACTACTTAAAATGTGTACACATGCCATATCTATGCTGTGCGGTGAAATATTCTGTACAATTCTGAATCTGTTGACGTAAAGGCAAATGACGGCTGCACGCTCACACACAGCGGAAGACACAGCGGCCCATGCACTTGCCGCAGGAAATGCAACCCTCTCGTATGAGGGAGCAAGGCGACGAAAGCTTCGAAAAAAAAAAAAAAAAACTTACGCGTTTTTGCGTATATTTAAGTTTTCTAGCGCAAAGACGCAGCGAACAAGCTATTGCTATGGGAGTAGGTATGGCCTGGTCACACGTGCATTTTCACACGTATAGCCGTCCTTGACTTGTGAAACGCACTTCGCCCCGACGAGGACGACGCCATCTACGCTTAACGGAAATGAACAATTAATGATGTCTTCTCCGAACGCACGGGTCTTCTCAATGATGCGTTTTCGAAGACTGGTCCATTCAGTGGCGCGATGAGAGACCGTTGCTCCAAACGCCCACTGTACCTGTCGTACTTACTGTATTTACTGAGCTTACTTTACTTTTTACTTAATTTCTTCACAAGCACACGCACACGCGAGGGGGGGGGGGGGAGAGTCCCATGTCTTTGATATACATGTATAGAGTGTGCTTAACCTACCGACATTTATTATCGATCACGTGACCTAGAGGAAAGCAGAAGCCTGCACCCCCCCCCCCCCCCCCCCCCCCCCGGTCGGGCCGGTGAACCCCTCCCGAAAAAAATTTCTGGCTACGCCCCTGACGCTCGTCGTCGGTCCTTCTCGTACCACCTCTCCAGAATTCTGTAGAACTTCACGGGTGGCTTTCGACTTTTCGAGGCTCTTGTGGCAATCAACAACACAGCAGTATGGCGTGCCACCTTTCCTGGTTGATGAGGTCGCGCTCGCCGTCACGAAAACAACGCACGCGGTCGTTCGCGCCGTAGAGAACACGGGCGCGCGCTGGCCCGGCGGCGACCTTCGACACTTCCATTCTTCCGCCAGGGGAGTGGGCGGCGCTAGTGCTGCGCAGGCAAACTTTAGGTTGCAGCGCCGGCGAGGCGAGACACATGGAAATATTCGGGCGCCGTGTGGTGGCGCCACTGCGCCTTTCACCTGAAGCCGCATCCCCGCCGCACGCGTTCGGAAAGGCGCCGACGTGTTTACCGATTTTTGTTGCACGTGCGTGGTTTTGTTGGTGGCGTGTGTGCGTTGAGTTGGCTGATTTACTCAATTATAAGATAGGGAGACCTCGGCGAAATGAATGAATGAAAAACTTTATTTCACGAGCTTTTCAGCGCATGCGCCGGATGGAAGTGGTTCCCACTTCACGGGAATCCATATGCTGCTCTCGCCGCCTGGCCCCTGGTTACGAGCCAAAGCTGGTCTTCCAGGGTGGGGCTGGACAGCAAGATCTTCCATCGCTCTCTAAGGGGTTGGATGGGTAGGGGGATCATGTTGGGGTTAGGATTGGTGAGGAGTGGTGGGTGTTGTTGGCTAAATTTACATTCTGCAATCATGTGTTGCAGTGTACCTGGCTCGTGACACACGGGGCATTCTTGCCCGTACTGGCTCGGGTACATGCGGTTTAGTAATCGGGGGTGGGGAAACGACTCTGTCTGGATCTGCCTATATATAGTCTGCTGCTCCCTCGTTAACGTGAGGTGTGGCTCGGGGAAGCTCTGTCTCCCGTTTCTGTAATATTCCACTATGTCTTTGTACGTGACCAGTGGTTGGCTCTTTGCGTCCTCCTCTTCCCTCTCCGCGGCTGCGGCTCGGTGTGATAGCGCTCGGGCCTGCTGGTGGGCAAACTGCCTTGTGTAGTGAGGGCCAGGGCAATTGCCAGCTCTTCTGCTTCGTCGACATCGTTTGTTTTTACCGTCGCGCAAGTTAGCAGCTTTTCTGTGGTTGTCACCGTTACGGTCGCCCAGCTTTTTCCTCTGTCTTGGGAGGCGTCTGTGAAGATTACCCCCTTCTGCCCAGCCAGCAGCCTGTTGTAAGCTTTTGCTCTGGCCTCCCGTCTGCCGCTGTGGTGTGCTGGGCTCATGTTTTTGGGGAGTGGTTTTACCTTGATTGCTTCTAGCCAGACGTCTGGTAGTTGTCCTCGCTCCGTCTGTCTCGTCTTCTCCCCGCCGATCTTCTTCAGGACTCTTCTG
Organism: Dermacentor silvarum; assembly: GCF_013339745.2. Classification (NCBI taxonomy): domain Eukaryota; kingdom Metazoa; phylum Arthropoda; class Arachnida; order Ixodida; family Ixodidae; genus Dermacentor; species Dermacentor silvarum. The sequence continues at coordinate 142,683,001 of NC_051160.1, read as the reverse complement.
CCGGCCTTCGTTTGACTTAGGCGATGCTTCTGGCTGGAGAGGTGGCCCTCGATCTGTTCGTCTACCGTGTTATGCAGGCCCAACCTCATGAGTTTGTCCGTGGAGGCACTTATCGGTACTCCGATGGCTTGCTTGATTGCTTTTCGGATTATCACGTTTATCTGGTTCCTTTCGACCGTGCTCAGCAGGAGATACGGTGCCACGTACGTAATTCTGGAAATCACGAAGGCCTGTACGAGCCTAAGGGTGTCGTTCTCTTTCATTCCTCTGCGTCTCCTCGCCACTCTGCGGATCATGTGCAGTACTTGCTCCGTCGTGTGCTTTAGCTTTCTCACAGACGCTTCCGCCTTGTTGTTTGCTTGTATCACCAGTCCCAGGATCTTGACACTGGGGCCCGGCAAAATGTCTTTTCCGTCTAGCACCACTTTAATATCTTCCTTGAGTCTTTTCAGCGCCCGTTGTCGTACTACCACCAGTTCCAACTTCTGTGGCGAGCATCTTAGGCCGCATTCCTTGGCATATTTGTCCACCACTTCCGCCGCCATCTGCAGCGTGTCTTGCATCCATCCGTGGGATCCAGCCTTCGTCGTCCAGAGCGAGACGTCGTCGGCGTAGAGCGCGTGCCCCAAGCCTTCAATCGCTTCGAGCGCCTTGGGCAGGTGCAGGAGTGCCATGTTGAACAACAGGGGCGAAAGGACCGAGCCTTGAGGGGTCCCCCTACTGCCCAACTCGATAAGCGGGGATACTTCCTCCCCCACTCTGATTCTTGCTTTCCGATCTGTTAGGAAACCTCGAACGTAGTTATACGCCCGTTCTCCACAGCCAGTGCTCTGGAGGTTGGTCAGGATGCTAACGTGGGAGACGTTGTCAAACGCTCCTTTGAGGTCAAGCGCCAATATGGCGCGTGGCGAATGCCTCGTGGCCTGTTTCATGACCTCCTCTTTGATCTGTATGAGCACGTCCTGCGTGCTCAGGTGCTTTCGGAAACCAAACATGGTGTCCGGCATTTGGTTGGTTCTGTCCAAGTGTCTCTGTAGTCTATTTAACACCATCCTTTCCATCACCTTGCCCACGCAGGACGTGAGGGAGATGCGTCTCAAGTTGTCGATGTGCGGGGCTCTTCCCGGTTTTGGAATGAACCTAACCTCTGCCTCCTTCCAGCTTCTTGGCAGTTTGCCGCTTTCCCAGGTCTCATTCATGTGCCTGAGGAGCTCTGCTCTCGCTCTGTCGCTCAAGTTGTTCAGTAGTCGGTACGTGATGGCGTCCGGCCCCGCAGCGCTTTTCTGGTTGCTCTCTGCTATGGCTGTTCTTAGTTCCGGGCCCGTAAAGGGCTTGTCCAATTTCTCATTGGGGAGGCCTCGGTACGCTCCTGGCCGATCCTTGCTCTTCTCCGTCGTGATGTATTTGTTTTTCAAGTCTTCTATTAATTTCTCCACGTCCCCCTCGTAATTGTTTAAGGTCCGAGCCATACTCCTGTTTGTCTCGCTATTGCTGGTCATCGGGTCGATGAGGTGCCTGAGGAGCTGCCACGTTTTGCGGGTGGATAGGGTTCCTTGTAGGCCGTCGCACAGATCGAGCCAGCTTTCTTTACATAAATCCGCCGCATACTCTGCCGCCTTGTCGTTTATTTCCTGTATTCTCTTGCGTAACTTCTTGTTGTGTCTCTGCCTTTTCCAGCGTTTGGTTAGGCTGCGTCTCGCTTCCTACAGGTGTGCCAGTCTGGCGTCTATACGGGGGGTTTGGTGAGTGGTCGCGATCTTTTGCGTGTGTTTTTCTACGATGTCGAGCTGCTGTTTCTCCCAGGTCTCGTACGTTTGTCTTGCTGCCCATTCTTCCTCATCCGATTCCTCTTCTTGCTCCTTTCTCAGCTTATCCCAATTGGTAATCCTCGCCGTGCCCGTCTTCACCTTGAGGGTGGGACCTCTGATTGTGATTCTGATTACGTCGTGGTCCGACCCCAGATTCGTTCCCACGTTTTGCCATGAGGCATCCAGAGTCCCCATCAGGAGCGAGAGGTCCGGCGTGGTGTCTCTGGTCGTGCTCGTGCCCATGCGGGTGGGTGTGTCGGGCTCGTTGAGTAGGGTCAAGTTGTGCTGTTCTATCAAATGTGCTAGTTCTCTCCCTCTTTTCGAACAGAACCGGTATCCCCATGTCGTGTGAGGGGCGTTGAAATCCCCCAGTACGAGCAGCGGCCGGGAGCCTGCCTTGCTCACTGCGTCCTGTATTGTTCCCGACATGTCTATTCCTTTCTTGGTCGGCCTACAATACATGTTCAGTACAAACACGTTCTCCGTGTTTCCTATGCCTAGACTGTGGAGCTCCACGAGGGTGTGTTCGCATCCCCGCTGTGCCGTCAGGTGCTGAGTTGCCGCTATACAATTGCGTACCAATGCTGCCGTCCCCTTCTCCGTCGGATCCACATACGTTACATAGCCAGGTAATCTGGGTCGCTGGTTTATCTCTTGTAATACTATCACGTCTGGTTTTTTCTCGAGTGAATCCACGTGTTGTTGCAGCTCACCCGCCTTGTTCCTGAAGCCACGGCAATTCCACTGGAGAATCACCGTGTCTTCTTTCCCCCTAATATTAGTTCGCTGCGCCATCTTTGGTCAGGTCCAGGCTGCTGCCTGAACGGTGCACTTCAGTACCTGGTTTGGTGTACGGGGCGTTCTTCCTGCTTTTCTTTGCGAGCATGAGTTCGTTGACGTTGGCTTCTAGTTTGCTACCCTTCGCACTGGTCTTTGCGATCTCTGAGCAAACTTGCTCCACTTGCGCTGCTAGCTGCGCCATTTGGCATGTGAGTTGCGCCACCGCGTTGCTGACCTCTTGTAGGGGTCGGGCCCACCTTGGTTCTCCCTCCGCCTCTTGTAGACTCTGCGTGTCAGGCTGAGTGTCCCGCTTGGCTAGTTTCCGTTTCACGTTCGTTTCCTCCTGTCTGTTAGTTTCTGCAGCTTCGATTTTGGCTAGCAGTGACTTAGTCATCTCGTCTTGCTTATGTAATTGTTCCGTCAGTTTCGCTATCTGTTTGTTTTGGTGGTCTATTTGCGCGCTCTGTCTCTCTATCATCTTTTTCAGTTGTTCACATTCCTCGCACTGACTTTTTCTATCTGCTTGACCTAACTTGGGGAATTGACTCTTATCTGCGATGGAAGGTCTCCCTGCCCAACCCACCTGTTTGTCCGCGTTGTTCCTCGCCGGTGTCGGGGTCCTGCCTCTCGATCTCGATCTTTTCTTCCTTGTACTACTTTGGTCCCTTGTAGTGGATCTGGATGTGCTTCTCACCCCTCCTCCTGGCGTTGCCGACCGGCCTGCTCCACTGCTCAGGGTCTGGTCTCGCCTGGACAGGTGCGTTGACAGTGCCTGTTGCTCATGCTGCTTCTGCCGCTCTCGTTGCCGGATGAGGTAAGGCGTAGCGTTCCGGGCATCCTTTGGTACCTGTGACGTGACCTCCTCCGCAAAGCGTACATTTGGCCACGCAGGTGTGGCCTGGAGCTGGGTCTCGCGTGCCACACTCGTGGCAGGCTCGCGTTCCCGGCCGTGGGCAGGCTGTGCTGCGGTGTCCCACTTCGTAGCATACCCAGCATACGGGCACGGCCTTCTTATGCAAGGTGCATCGATATTCCGCTCCGTACAGCCAGAGGTAGTGCGGCACATCGGGTCCCGCGAACGTTAGAATGACTGTTGTCGAATCCTTTCCCATTCTTCTTACCGTGTAAATTTCGAATCCGTCCTCCATTATGATTTCCTTGATCTCTTGGATAGTCAGTCGCGTTGGCACACCATGAATCACTCCCTTCACTGCGTCGTCGGGCGCCAGTCCATACATTTCCACTGAGTGTTCTGTTTCTCCGACCTTGATCTTGCTCACTTCGATTAATTTCATGGCCATGTCCTTGGTGGGAGTACTCACGGTTGCCGTGTTTTGGTTATGGTCGATCCTTAGCCGAAGGTTTGCTTCTCGCCACGTCGTGTTTGTGGCCTGTAGCAGAGCCAGCGAGAGTTCGGACGGCGCGAGCTTGGCCACGTCGAGTCCACTTCGCGGCCGCATCACTAGTTTGTAGTCGTCCAGGGGAAGAGGCGCTGGCCTTGGTGCTGGCTTTCTCATCGTTAATATCGGCTGTCGCTCCAGGGGCGAAGACGGTGGCGGCTGGCCGGAGGTTGGATTTAGCTTTCGTCGGCCTCGTCGGCGTTGCGCCTTCGAGGCGGCCGTGATCCACTCACCTGCCGCCGTTGATTCCTGGCTCTCCTCGTTATTGTCTTGTTGCATATCGTTGCCTTCGTCATCCATGCCTTGGTTGTACTTTACTCCGCGCGCGGGAACCGCGACGCCCGTGCCGGGCTGGACCTGCTCCTTGGCCGTGCTCGTCTCTGGGCCTACCAGACTGGCGTTAGGCTTAGTTCGCGCACACGGATGAGTGTCTCTAAATTCGTACAAGTCGCACTCACCGGCGTAATTTTAGTGTCCCCGGGCGCCTTTCACTTGGCTGAATCCGATGGTAATACTAAAATTGCACAAATAATAGCTTTATCGCGACTTTCGGTGTTCGTTTCGGAGCTCATGGAACGCACGTCTAGCTCAGCGCGTGATGCACGCGCTCCCTCCCTCGGCGAAAGAAGCATTGCTTTGCGCCTGGTTGTAAGACTGGGTATATAGCAGAGTGAAAGATGCCCTGAAGTTGTCTCTGTTCAGTGTCCCCGAGGATGAAGAAATGCGCCTGACATGAGAGCGGTATCTACGCCGCAAGGAGAAGCCGATGGATGCCACTGACGCCGTAGGCGAGCTTCACGAAAGAAAGTATGTACAGAGAGATTACGTACACGTGATCAAAGGCAAAGAAGTATGTACGTACACCACGCGGAAAGCTCTCTCTCTCGACAGACGCCGTGCCCACGATTCTGCCTAATCGCCCCTTGTACCTTTCGAAAAATCCATCGCGCGAACGGCCCACATGGAAAGGGGCTGCCTTACATCTCCATGGCGACCAGACAAAAAGGCGGTGCCTGCAAGAGCACGACCTGCAGACCAGTGAAACTGTGGACATAGGTGATGGCGTTGAAAATAGCGCCTTTGTGCTGAGTGAAATTCCCAAACCCACTGAGCATTGGGCACTGCTCACGTTTCCGAACTATGATGGTGTTGGGTATGTTTTGCCTTCGTTGGACAGTGAGAAAAAGACTGTCGGCGTTGAGAAGACTGTGCTGATGAACTACGGCGAGAGCCCTAGTGCAATAATTTGCCGCGCGTACATACGAAAGACGCTCTTATGTGAGAGTGTGTCACGGCACACTGCAGGTGCTGGAGGTAGCACATTCATTGCAAGTTTGCTACGGAGCAGGCTAGTCCGAACTCCACGGGGACAGGGCTGAGAGTCACTATTGCCAGTACATTGTCTCTCCTGAAGTACTTGGTTGAGAATGTAGGGTTCAAGTACTTGATGACTGCTCGTCACAGCACCGACTCCGTAGAGCACATGCTTGGCATTATCCGCCACTCCAGCGGCTGTAATGCCCACCCCTCGCCAGATCAGTTTCTTATCACAGTGAACTGTTTGTCATTTTACAACATGGCAAGGAGTGTGGACGGTGCAAAGGCCACCCCTGATATCATAAATGCACTTCTCAGCGTGGACGCGAAAACTCCCAACATTTCTTGAAACAGTGTTGATGAGCTGCTCGCCCAAGGGAGGTTAGAAGCTGAAGAGTCTCTAGCCATAGTAGAAGCTCCTTGTGGTAGCTACTCATTATTAGTAATGGAGAAGAGTGACTCGCGGCTAATATATTACGTAGCAGGCTACGTAGCAGTGGCGCACCGACGGGGGGGGGGGGGGTTCGGGGGTTGTAACACCCCCCCCCTCCCTGAGGCCGACTTAACCCACCCCCTTTTGTTTCACCCCTTTTCTTTCCTTGCGCATTTGAGTACTGCAACTAAGATGTAAGACGCGCAATCGTCTGCACACTAGCAAAAAGCTCATTTTTTTGACAATTTCCCGTGAAGAAATTGAAATTAGTGCTGTTTAGATGGTATTGGCAAACTGTCAACCCCTCCCCCCCCACCCTGGCAGAGATCCTGGGTGCGCTACTGCTACGTAGCAAGAAAGTGCGTCCTAAACTTAACTGCTGTTAATGTGAGCACATCCTCCTCGTCAGGCGAACAGAGGCCACACCTGTTACCCTCAGAGTACACTGAGCAGTGTGACTGGGGTGGACTTTTGTATCCGTCACAAGATTTGTACTCATTTGTTGAAGCTCTTGAGAACATATTCACAGAATGCTTCAGCATTTTAGAGCTGCACACGAACAGCATGTGCAATGTTGTGGCTCTTGTAAAGAGTAATTTCCTCTTCTCCAATGGTGTTGGATGCGACGCTCACAAGGAAGAAGCATGAGAATTGTTTTTTTATGTCGTCACGCGACTCCACTTCTTAGTCAAAGGTATTAACAGCTCGAGAAGCGCAAAGCCGCAGAGAGCTAAGTACCTTAAGCTGAGCAGGACGACCTAGGGGCATGGTTTTGTTTTGACACCGCTTTTGTGATCTGAGCGTTTGCCCTGAATAAAATGGTTTCGTACCTTCCATCAGAGCCTCTCTCTCTCTCTCTTTTCTTCTTTTTTTTTGCAATCACGGCCCCGGCGGTACCCTTTCGATGTACGGGTACACCAGTTCATTCCAAGTAGCCACGCGTAGTACCGCCAACTTTCTCATAGGCGGATTTATACCTAAAATCCCATGGCTGCGAGCTTTTGAGACAAAAATATTTATTTACACAAAGGTGGTAGCTTGGGCTAGTTGGTAATCCATGGTAAAAAGCGATATCCAGCGGGAAGGATAGGAACTGAGATGAAACGCACTGCGCTGTTTGTGTTGTCTCTAAGCCCTGGTCCTTCGCGCTGTACATCGTTTTTACTGTTTATTCACTATAGACAACACTGTAGAAATTATTTATTCTCCTTTTGCTGACATTATGAGCAATGTAAGCATTTAGGAGTCAAGCATGAGCTTCAGATCTATCGTACTCTTCCGATGAGTGCGCGGCGAATAAGCGGGCACTGCGGGGCGGTTCAGGTGAAAGGCGCAGCAGCGCCGCCTGCCGGTTTCCGTGCAAACGACCTCGTCTCCTGGATCGCCCTCGTCCCACTACCCCTACCTAGTTCACTATACCAAAACTACGGTGGCTAGATGGGTAGCGTTACAGTGTACTAGAAGGTGGCAGTGGGCTTACTCTCCGGCGGAGGCTATGTGATGCGGCGGCTCCACGAATGTCGCCAATATGAGCTTCTCTGATAGCCCGAGCGGCGGCGCTGGCGTCGCTTTCAATGCAACGTCGGTGCGACGGCGCAGCTACAGTGCCTGGAATACAGTACATTCTAGGCACTGTAGCGCAGCTACCCAGTGCTCGCCCAGTGCCCGATCATATTAGCTGAAGTTGCGGAGCTGCGTTGTTTTTTCTGTGAACGTCGTCGCGTGGTTTTTTTCCTTCAGTGTTTTTTTTTTTTGCACATAGCCTGCAAGAGTATGCCTTGTAATAACTGAGCCATGCCGCGGCATCGACAAAACCATTGTTACGCGCCTGGGTGCCAAACAGGCTATGTTTATGTGAAGGATGGGCCAAAGTTGTCCTTGTTTGACGTCCTGAAGGATAAAATTAGGCAGAAAGAGTGGAAAAAGAACCTCCACAGAGCTGACAAGTCCCTGGACAACACGAGCGCAGTATGCGAGCTCCATTTCGAGCCACGTGCCACGTTTTTGGCTCAACTTCATTCATTCATTATTATTAGAACACAAAATATACAATCTGAGTAATTCATCAGCCCGCCAAAGCAAAGATGCTTTTGAGCGGGACAGGGCAGTGCTTTGGCCTGAATGACACCGTTTTGTGCTTCGAGCAAAGGAAACAATAGGAAAAAATAGGTACAGCAGGAAGATAAAAAGAAATATACATATAGATACACATTTTCTTTATGCAACAATAACCCGAAGTCCGCGAAAGCATCAATGCTTATGCGGACCACTGTATAGTTTCTACCAACAAAGTATAGTACATTTTTTGTTTCGGTTTTCCCCATTCCTCCTTTTCCATTATCCTCCACCGCTCGACTAAATTCCAATTGTTGTTTCTGCACAAGCACTAACGTAAGCAATTACATATTTCAGCTAAAAAATATTGTGTGTACAGCGCGATCCTCCATTCCATCATGTGTAGTAGTGAAATGTTTTGAAACAAAAACAGACACGAAAAATAAACATAATGAACCCAATATCCTAGTCCATTTTATACAATAGTTAGCGAAATGACGTCGGAAAAACTCCCATCACATCGTTTTCTCTTATTATTCCCAGTCGTTTACGAGAACCGTGTGGTGTATGAATTTTTTTATTTTCCTGAGTGACGAAACGTTGGTGACTTCTGTTATTTTGTTAAAGTAGAACGGTACATAAAATGCCCTCGTTCTTTTACCATAGTTCGTGAACGTTTTAGCCCAAACGAATGTCTCAATTTGTTTTTCTCGACTATTTTTTCATACAGTCTTAGGGAAATCCGTGGTTTGCTACTGTTTCTGTGTTTCTTAAATGGTCGCACAGGAAAGGCCTCATTATATATTACCATGAAAATATCCATGAACAATTTAAATGTGATGTTTGGGTCTGTCTTTTGAATCACATTGCTCCAGTCAGTGTTGCATGAAAGATCTCTAAAGTAAGTTGGGCTTCCCTCTTCAATCTTCCAGAAAAAAGTAGGCGGATCGCTTTGTGGATTACGTTTTGCATGAGAAGGAAATACCCAAAAAATTGGCATGTAATCGCTCAAACCTAGAGCTAAGGTGCCTGCGAAAATATTGTCACTTCTATCATTCGTCAAGCAAACGTCTAAAAGACTTTCTTTATTATTTGTATTATTACTTGTCAAAGAGGTTATGCAATTTTGAAAGCCATGACTGTGTATCATGTCAAGAAAATTGACTCATAACTTTTGATTAGATAGTAAATTAATGTTTATATCGCCAATGTAAATAGCCTTTATGTTATTTATCAATGCATAGTCGAATGCCTGTTCAAGGAATCTACAAAATTCGCTAATTGAACTGGATGACGGACGGCACACAATAATTATAAGAATATTATTAACTAGCAATGCCCGGGATTCGATGTCCGAACTAGTCACACAATTCAGATATGATAGAATGAGCAATACCTTTTTTGATATACGCACATAGCCCGCCTTCACGTTTGTGTGTTCAAGACAAGGAAACGTTTTTATAGTTATCAATGCTTGGGACATCACAGTTATCAGCATACCATGTTTCCCTAAAAGCTATAACGTCAAACGCTTCATGAAGGTCATAGGCGCCGACTACGGGGGGGGGGGGGGGGGCTCCGGGGCTCGAGCCCCCTCCGGAATTTTCCCGGGCGGGGGGGGGGCTGAGCCCCCCGCCCCTAAAATGTAATTATCGGAGTCCTGTTACCCAAATAATTTGACGACTCTTGCGTTGCCTCCACATTTTCACTTTTGTTGTGGCTAGGCTTACGGCACCATTGTTGGCGCGGACGTGCACGGCTTTTAATTTATACCTTCGCTTTATTTCGCCAAATCCTGGCAATAGGAGGACAAGCGTATTAGAAGCACCAGCGGTGGCTACCTCATGCGCGTTTTCTCTCATGACATTTTTTTAAATTTTCGCTGAGAACACCACGCACAAACACAATATGTTTACATATATACAAAGGTAGCTTGATAGGTAACTTTCTACTTTTCTTGTGGAGAACCAAGGTAGCTGTGGAATCCTTGTAGATGTTTGCTAAGATATTCACGTATGCCTCCTGTACTCCTTGATTACGCAATGCCTCTATGACTGCTGGTATCTCTACTGAATCAAATGCCTTTTCATATTCTATGAAAGCCATATAGAGAGGTTGATTGTACTCCGCAGATTTTTCGATTACCTGATTGATGACATGGATATGATCCATCAATAGCCTGGCAAGGGAACAAGAATTCAGGATTGCCAGTCAGCCTCTAGAGTCTGTAAAGGAGTACGTTTATCTAGGTCAATTACTCCCAGGGAACCCTGATCACGAGAAAAAATTTACAGACGAATAAAATTGGGTTGGAGTGCATACGGCAGGCATTGTCAAATCCTGACTGGGCGCTTACCACTGTCGTTGAAAAGAAAAGTGTACAATCATTGCATTCTACCGGTGCTAACATATGGGGCAGAAACTTGGAGGTTAACAAAGAAGCTCGAGAACAAGTTAAGGACCGCACAAAGAGCGATGGAACGAAAAATCTTAGGACTAACGTGAAGAAACAGGAAGAGAGCGGTGTGGATCAAAGAAAAATCGGGGATAGCCGATATTCTAGTTGACATTAAGCGGAAGAAATGGAGCTGGGCAGGCCATGTAATGCGTAGGATGGATAACCGGTGGACCATTAGGGTTACAGAATGGACACCAACAGAAAAGAAGCGCTGTCGAGGTCGGCAGAAAACCAGATGGGATGATGAAGTTGCAGGCGCGAGTTGGAATACGCTAGCGCAAGACAGGGGTAATTGGAGATCGCAAGACTTCGTCCTGCAGTGAACATAAAATATAGGCTGATGATGATGATATACAAAGGGCAAAGTTTAGAATTTTTTTAAAGAGAAGGAGGTAGCCAACTAAATGGATAGCCTATACCTAGAGAATGAATATGTTGATGTATGTTCACCTTACTTCAAATTACTTTGCGTGCTTTTTTGACCGTGAAAAAAACCTGCAGACTACAGTGACCCCTTCGGCAGAGTCTTCTATCAACGGCGTGTGAGTGATGTGTGTCTCAATATTGATTCTCTTTCCAGTAGACCCGTGGGGCTCAGATCACCTGCCCATTTGGTTAACACCAACACATACTGCGGGCCGAGAGACTACCGTCTATACAGTGACAAACTGGGATAAGTTCCGTCAGCTTATCTCAGAGGCACCATCTCAAGACAGTCTGTTCAATCGGGTGAGTGAGTGTTTACGACAAGCTACAATACAACGACGACGAAGTATCGGCAAACCGAACCCCGATCTTAAGCTTTTGCGGCTCTGCGTATGTCGACGCCGCGCTTATAGGCGGGCACAGCGCTCTAAACGACGCACCGACTGGACTCTGTATAACCGCATTGATGCAGCCATACGGCGGCATACAAAACAGCTTCGTCGCAAGAGCTGGGCCACCTTATGTAGTTCGCTGCATACTGGAAGTGGTTTTGGAAATGTGTGGCGCATATTAAAGGCTCTCCGCACTCCCGAAATCTGCAAGAACCCTACGGCTGCTTTGTGCATAGCGACTGGCCATTCACTAAAAGTTATAGCGGAGGCATTTGCAGACCTTTTCGGCTCTCCTATGTCCGGTGACACCACAAATGCCGACCTTTCTTCTTTGACAAGTCAGAGTACCATGACTGCTTTCTACGGTCCAGCCTGCCAGATGGACGAGGCAGACATCACTCTTGAGGAGCTACGACACGCACTCAGCCTCTCCAGGTGAAGACGGTGTGACGTATCAAGCATTACGGAACATTGATAACAGTTTTCATGACCGTATACTGGACGAGTATAATGAGGTATGGAGAACTGGTGTAATCTCTGCTGAGTGGAAATCGTCCGTCATAACACCAATTTTAAAGCCCGGGCGCCCTGCACGACACCTCAAGTCCTACCGGCCGATATCCCTAACATCAAATGTCATCAAGTTAATGGAGCGAATGGTCCTGTTTCGTCTAGAAGACAGGCTACAGAAGCTAAACGTTTTCCCTGATGGTATGAGCGGTTTTCGTCGCCGCCGTTCAGCTCTGGACAGCATTTCAGACCTTGTCTCAACGCTTGAATGTGCTAAAGGAAACAAGCACTCCGCCTACATGCTCTTACTAGACGTAAAGCAAGCTTTCGACTCGGTTCCGCATCAGGCCATTATTTTCGCACTTGCAACCGCGGGAATTTCGGGTCGTCTGCTTCGCTTTGTGTGCAATTTCCTATCGGAGCGGCGGATGAAAGTGCGTGTTGGAGCAATAACAAGTGAATCCCGCACTGTTAAGTGCGGTGTCCCATAGGGCAGCGTTTTATCGCCGCTTCTGTTTAACAAAGTACTCGCCGCGCTTCCAAGTCGCTTGCCTCGAGACAGTGACTTCCCTGTGAGCATAGCTATCTATGCAGATGATTTTGCTCTGTGGATAAGCGGCCCTTCGTACCTTGGCCCGCGGCTTCGTGCAAGCTTGCAAATAGCTCTGAACGCGACTTCGGAGCACTTGGGTGAAGTTGGCTTGCAGATATCACCTGCTAAGTCGACTGCAATAGCATACCACCCTAAACAGCGCGCTCGTCGAACAATGAGCTGACTGTACCTTGACGAAACACCGATAAGCTGGGTGCGACAACACCGTTATTTGGGCTTAATTGTGGATGATCGCATCACTTGGCGTCCTGCCATTAAATTCGTACGACACAATTCGCAATCCATCCTTAAGTATGTGGCCGCCTTGACTGCTAGAGGTGCTGGCTGTGACCAAACAACGGCTCTGCAGGTGTACCAATCATGCCTGTACTCTCAGGCATGATGTATGCGTTACCATTCCTGAACGTCCCACCTAGTTTGATGGCCTAACTGGAACGTGATCATCGCGTTGCCCTTCGAATAATGCTGGGATTAGCTCGTGAGGCGCAATCAGTTCCATTACTCACTGAAGCACATAATTTACCTCTAAGGCTACAAGCAGACCTGAGAGCTCTATTTCATATTGAGCGTCTGCACCGCGCATCGAATGGTCAAATGCTCCTTGATCGTCTGATTCACCGCCCGTTTTCTCGCATTGGAAAAATGGCAGCATTATTCATGAACATTACTGACATTTCTGAACATGATGCTTCAGTTCCGCCTTCGCCGCCGCAAGACATCACCAAACACGTGCTGCCCATTTACCTTACAATCCCTGACATACACAAAAAGTCTGATACGCCTGTTTCGGCCATATTCCAATTGGCTCAGTCGCACATGTTCGAGAAATTTCCAGATTACCTTCAAGTATTTACAGATGCATCTGTACACAGTGACGGTCAAGGCGCCTCTGCAGCTTTTTTCTGCCCTTCAACTCAAGTACGGCGTATATGTCATATACCCCATCCAGCCTCGTCAACAACTGCGGAGCTAGCAGCAATTAATGTTGCACTGAAATACGTGCAAGAGGAGCTAACCACACCGCCGAAGATTGTCATATTTACGGACTCCCGCGCTGCCCTTAGCAGATTACAACGCAGTGAGGTTGATTGCCCAATTTTGCGCAGCATTACAGACTCTGCCAACAAAATTTTATCACATGGGGTATCTCTCGTTGCTCAGTGGATACCTTTGCACGTAGGGATCGCCGGAAATGAAGAGGCTGATTGACTGGCTTCAACTTGCACTCATAATGACTGTGCTTGCCCTGAAATTTTGTGCAAGCTTGATGACGCTCGCCTGCTGATTCGTCGCCACCTACTCAAGCAGCATCCAGACCAGCGCGTCGCAAATGGAACGTTGCCGCCGCGTGTTCGCGGTCGAGGCTTGCCTCGTCGCGCTAGAGCGCAACTACTCAAGCTAAGGGTTGGCTGTGTTAATGTGCACGAACGTTTACACCGACAGGGACGTGTGACTAGTCCATCGTGTACGTCTTGCGGTGGCTGCGAGACACTTCAGCACCTCATATTGGAATGTCCCGCTTTCAGTGCGCAACGCAAATCACTAGTGAGGGACTACCATCTCCTTGGCCTGCGGTGTACGACTCTAGATGAATGTTTATACCCCAGCGGTTGTGCGTCTCGATGTGATCAAGCTCATCGTGCTCTCCTTACTTTTCTAGAAGCAACGAACTTAGGGGCACGTTTGTAACCCGCAACAACTATTTCTTTTATTTTACATTCTCTAGTAGCTTGACCTGCAGGGACGGGCCCTACTGTATGTTGTACTTTATTCTTTGACATTTGTCATCTCCCTCTTCCTTTCCTCCTTCCTCCTTCCTATCTTTCCTTATATTGTTTCTCTCGTCCTTTCCGAAGAGTAGGCAGGCGTTGTGCCCCTTCTGGTGGCAGTTGCCAGCCTTCCCAGGCAGCACGACACCACTGGGCCAAGCATGGTCCAATGCTCGCAGTAATTGGTACGAATTTTGGCCCAATCCTGGCATCATGGCAAAGTGCAACCCGATCCAAGGTCCACCCACTGTTCAAGAAAAGATTGGCCGTACAGTTTGCCATTGTAGAATCCAATGTAGTTCAAGCATAGAGCCAGTGCACAGCCATCCTGTATCCAGTCTTTCAAGAACATCCAGTGCTCAGCCATTCTGTATCCAACATGTTTCAATAACATCCAGTGCTCAGCCATTCTGTATCCAACGTGTTCCAAAATATCCAGTGCTCAGCCCTTCTCTATCCAACGTGTTTCAAGAATACCCAGTGCTTAGCCATTTTGTATCCAATGAGTTTCAAGAACATCCAGTGCTCAGCCATTTTGCATCCAGTGTGTTTCAAGCTTAGCCTGTACTCAGCCATTCTGTTGCTTGTATGCTAGCTTACTGCCTATACAATTAGTAGCGAAGAAAACGTGATGCAAATAAGTGCGGGAAGGAAACTTCCTGCAGACACACGCAAAGCGTAAACGAAAATAAAATTTATTTAGTATACTATTTAAAGTACTATTTACAATAGAATTCTTGAACTGATGCAGGCATCAGTAGGGGTGCTCAGCTCCAGGGGCAGCAGCAGGAGGAGGGGCTGCAGGAGCAGGGGCTGCAGCAGGGGCAGCAGCAGCCGGACAGGAGGGGCCGACGGTGGACTTGCCAGGGACCTGAGGGCAAGGGTGGGGCAGGGAGAGGGCAGCAGTGGGCAGGCAATGATTCCTGCCCCGAAGGGAGGGATCATCGGGCTGCTCTGCTGCAAACGTTTCTGCGAAACGCCTCTTCCTGCCACCACCGTTGTCCACAGACCCTGGCAACCACTTAATGAAGTCCTGTGCTTGTGTCAGGTCGCCCCACCCCCTTTCGCACAGATGACATCTGCACACAAACATGCAAAGACCACAATTAGTACATACAGCATGCACCGTAAATATCACCCACAATAGAGCAGGCAAACACATTCAACAAAAGAAAACCTTCAAGAGACTTAGTGAAATAAGTTGCTAAGTCTTTAGCACACAGTTTATCTGACAGAATTTGCAACCGCAGCCAACCTTATTGAATCGAGGTTCACAGCATGCTCAGCGGCGAAATGCACGATACGCAAAGTAATGCTGCGGATAATTAAATGCTATCGCCTTCCCCGCCATGAAAATTCTTGATCCATTTACAGGATCTTCATCCCTGTTGCCTTCGTTGACATTCTTGTTTTTCCACCCTAACATAGCGTTAACGTCATCAGTGATGATCACACCATGTCTTTACTAACCAAGACATATTCAACTGTCTCACCCGCTGATGCTAAACGTGTAAGCTGCCTGGTGTGATGCAATTCATCGGCATGCTCGTCAAGCAATTCACCTAAGCTGCCATTGGTGCTAGTGCAGAGCACACTTTCGCAATTTCTGCAAGGGCAGTGGTGACTGAGTATGTGGCTTTCATAGTAAAAAATGAAATCAGCCAACAGGGACGCCCAAATTTCTTCGTTGTAGAAATTGACAATTTATATGAAAGACACGATTTTGGCAAGGACAACTTCTTGTTATGCAAGCCATTTGGCTGTAGAGGAGTTCAGCTGTATACACAATACTTCAACAATGCAAAAGGATGACTGAGGAAGCTTTACCTGTGACTATCCGGGATAACTTCAAATTGATGAATTCCCTCTTCCCCTTCCTGCTATGAAGGCTGTGAAGCACTTGGACGGGGTGCGCCATTACAGCCTTCATGGCATACGATGCCACCTCGCGCAGTGACTTCCCTCCTATTTGCAGGAGGTGCTTGCGCTGCAAAAGACAAAAATTGCCAGAGATGTGGAAATGAGCATTGTATGCGGCAATGTTTTCAAGTTGAAAAATCTACCCAATACTACCAGTATATAATTTATTGCCAAGTGAAGTGAATTTTTAGCTGAGTGCAAAGCAAAACATTTTTGCTGGAAGAGGTTTGTGACGCAATGCCCTTTAATTGTAAATGTGCTCTACAACACCTAAGCGTTACTGGAAGAAACACAAACATGAAGTGCATCAGGTCTTGTCCTGTGCATTTCATGTTTGTGTTTCATAACCCTTAGCACAGTAACTATGTTTCATAGTAACTACCTCTCCAAGCTTTCACTATCATTTGTAAGCGCACCAATTCTACTCCCATGCAAATTCCCAATGCATAATTAGGGGATGTGACATTAGAGTGCCGGAAAGCCAGATCTACATACGTGTGGCACAAAACAGCTTAAAGGCATACCGACATATTTTCAGACCTTCAAATTTTGCGTTAAAGCGACTGACAACCAGCTTTTAAAGACGTAGTTTTGTGGTAACCAAAAGTTAACCCTCAGCAATGTTTGCACCTGCAGCTTCGCAAATTGTGAAAGCCACCTATCATTCTGCTTTCACAGGAGTGAGTGTAACTGCAGGTAACTGCCTACATTTTGGCCTTTTCAACCACTTTTGAAAATATAAAGCTGGTACAATAAGTTTGCATTGTCGTACAGACCTTCTTACATTTGTACAGCGTTTTCCCCCCAAATACACACCTACATCATGGCTGCCTGGCCCCCATTATCATTATTCTGTCGATAGACTTACCAAGCCAACTCATCAAAAACAAAGGCAGTGCCACTTTCACTGCAAACGAAGGCTTATCAGCATATTGTAAGGTAAAAAAATAACAGGAAAATGTGGACTGCATTTCAATACTAATAAGAATACCATGAACCCCACACAATAATAGAAAGCCATGTGATAGGCCTCTTATTCATGGTAAATAAGGAACAGTGTCCTGAAAGCGTAGGGAGACGTAGACACACCCCAAGTGCGGACTTTCAACTGGTAAGCTTTTTGAATGAACGAGTTTATGAATAGTTGAACTGCACATACACCTGGAAGGCAGTGAACAATTTATGACATGCACTCGTGGTTAGATCAGGTGAAACTAAACAATAATGAATTAACAAAAATAAAAACCATCGCGCTGCTCCGCTGTCAACGATTTGCGTGGTCTAAAAATGAAATTTCTTCTAGGAAGACTATTGCAGACTGACTAATGCAACCTGGTCCTGCTTTCTGTATTCTATAGGCCTCGAAAATTTCATGCGTCAATTGGTCTGTGACGCGAATAAGAATCTCGGTCCGAGAGAATTCTGCAGTGCACCCGCAGTCATGGCAATGCATTGCGAAATGCGAGGCACAAACAGTGCATTTTGGTGCTTCCTGAGGCCCACATTTGCACACCACCTCGATTATCCCACGTACACTCGGCCACAGGTGAGGGGGATGCTGTACATGATTGCAGTGGCGCAAGGCAAACATACATGTCAGTGTGCCTTACAGGGCAGACGCTACCTACTTTCTTTCTGGCTGAAAAGAACAAAACAAATCTATGCCATGCCACGATCCCCCCCCCCCCTTCAACCTGTGCGAACGCTAGCGGATGTATGGCTAACGGCTTGCTTCTTGGTGACCCTTCTTTACTCTCCAAACTTTACTCTTCGCACAAGCTTTCCTTAAGACGCCAATAACATGCTGTCTTGTGGAAAGTTCGTGCAAGAATTGAAGCATGCTATGGACACTAGCGTTCGCACAGGTTGAAACAAAAATAGGGGGGGGGGGGGATCGTGGCATGGCATAGATTTTTTTTTCAGCCAGAAAGTGGGTAGCATCTGTACAGCAGTTACAAAATGTGTGGAGAAAGATGCACATGCAAAAAAGTCTGCCCTGTAAGGCACACTAATATGCGTGTGCCTTGCGCCACTGCAATCGTGTACAGCAACCCCCTCACCTGTGGCCGAGTGTACGTGGGACAATCAGGGCGGTGTGTAAACGTACGCCTCAGGGAGCACCAAAATGCACTGTTTGCGCCTCGCATTTGGCAATTCGGGTGCACTGCAGAATTCTCTCAGATCGAGATTCTTTTTCGCCACACAGACCCATTGGCTCATGAAATTTGCGAGGCCTATAGAATACAGAAAGCAGGACCAGGTCGCATTAGTCAGCCTACAATAATCTTTCAAGAAAGAGAAATTTCCTTTTTAGACCCCGCAAATCGTTGACAGCCGAGCAGTGGGATGTTTTTTTTAAAATTCATTCTTGTTTAGTATCACCTGATCTAACCACGAGTGCATGTCATGAATTGTTCACTGCCTTGCAAGTGCATGCACAGTTCAAGTGTTCATAAACTCGTTCATTCAATAAGTTTTCCAGTTGAAAGTCAGCACTTGTGGTGTGTAAAGTCTCCCTTCGTCTACGTTTTCAGTGCGCTGTTCCTTATTTACCATGAATCAATACCAAGTTGTTCCAGTTTTCCCTCCTCTTCAGGCCACTAATGCATCTTCATGTTTTTGCCATGTGGGGCGCCAAGGGTCATTTTTCGCAACTTTTGGGGAAGAATTAAAAATATAAATCCACATGTAATGAGAAAAACATGGCTTATTTTAACCAGTAGGATAGGTCATTTTTGCACAAGCGGTTTTCTCAATTCATGTTCCGAGCAGTTGTCCGTCCCTTTACGTAAAGTTTCCGGACTCTAAAACCCCAGAAATATACTGGCAAACCCCAGAGTGCACTAAATACCTCATTTATACTAGTTTTTCTACAGCCAGGTTTCGTTTAGCTTTCTCCCTCTCATAACATCATGGCACAGAAGGCAACCACGTAATACGTCGGAAGGTTTGACACTTGCTTCGACTTGCTTGTCGAAAGGATGTTTCGGCTTCTACACAGAAGCCTTGTTTACTGACTATTGATTTCATTTAGCTACAACAGGCATATGGCCAACGACTATGTCAGTGAACAAGGCTTCATGGGGAAGGTAGAAGATATAACCCCTTCAACAACACTATTTTGTTCTGCATTACATTTATTGTTGGTTTAAACTGGGTGGGAAAAAGCATGTCAAACAACAAAACGGATGGCAACCAAGGTGAAAAAACATTAAACAATGCTATTTCCCCTTCACGGGGGCCGTGTTCTCTCTATGGCCAGCATCTGTTTTGCCATGAATGTTCAATGCAATGGTTCGAGCTGTTCGCAATTTGACCAACTTTCCCAACCCTTGTCATTAAGGCATGGAAAATGGGGCACCCCCATTACAATACCGTATTTACTCGCATAATGAACACACTTTTTTTCCCTTGAAAATATGCGCAAGTTGGGGGGGGGGTGCGTTTATTATGCAGGGTAAAATTTTGAACGATTTGTTTTTCCGCGGCCACCTCTAAAGAAATCCGCAATTTCGTCCGCAAGGTGAACCATCGATTGCGATAGCAAATGCGCAGAGAGCTATACAAAGTAAGGATAGTAGTTCTATCACCCGTATAAACTTCCAAAGTAATTTAACCAGCATGGTGTCAGCGCGCACAGGCAAACATGAACCAATCACACTCGATGACCGCGGATACTCACAGTCGAAATGCTGGTGTGAGGAAGCGCTGCAGCAACAGCGACCGAAGTGACCTTCATGCCATGTATCACTTCAACGCAAACTGAGCGGCGATAACGGAGTACGCTCAAAAGTATAAGCTGCCGTCGCACCTAGACTCGGCCTCCGATGCAGATCGTTTTCAAGATAGGGCACGCCCGGCCGTGCAATGTGCAGTTGCTGTGCCGCCTCCCTCCCCTCCCAACGGCGCCATGCACACGACGAAATACGGCGCGTTTCTTACCCGCTTTCTTTCCTCCAACGCGGGATAAAGCCGCGATCATTGGCGCCGACTTCAAAAATGCACCTGGAGTGTCCATATGATGCTACCGCTATAAAAGTAGGAGACACACGTACAATTCGGCGTCTCATACAATCGTACCCACTGAATGCCATATCGGACGCCGAATCGTACTGTGTCTCTCCTACTTCACGGCAGCAAGTTCAGGGTGTGTTTTTTTCGCGGGAGAAAAAAAAATGTGAAATTTTGACGACGAAAGTTGGGGGTGCGTTCATTATGCGAGCGTGTCCATTACATAAGTAAATAGGGTATTTCACTTATTCAATATGAAGGGCATAAATTCTCTTACATAATGTAGAATAGTGGTAGATAAAACAAAGCACAGAAAAATCAGAGTAGTGGAATAAAAAGTAACAGGGGGCCACAGGGTATGTAGGTTTACATTCTTAAAGTAATTGCTAGTGCTCTAGAAAATGCTTTGAACCATTGCATGAAACTGGATAGTTTAGGTCTTTGTTTCATGGGCTTGTAGCACAAGAAAAAAAAAAAAACGTTAGTGCAATGAGGCAATTCGACAACAGGTTCACTAGACTAGCTGCAAATGTGGTTTTCATTACATATCCAACTGCAATGCAATTTTAAAACTCTATTATTTAGAAAACAAAACTGTAGATTAAAATGAGGTAAATACAGTATATACAGAACATCATTGCACCCCTTTTCCTGTACTGTGTCCCACTTGTTTGCACTGCTATTTATCATTCACGATGTGCCAACTCGTCTAACAAAAACAATTTATTCACAAGTGCTCTACATACACCCTTCTATAGAAAGCTGCCACAGTTAGCATTTTATATCAGCAAAAGATTTTTATTAACTTAACGATTTACTCCTGCTTCACGAATGTATCTCTACGGAGAGCTGTTGGAAATCACCGATTCAGCAAGCCACTATGGTAGCTCAGTGCCTATGGCGTTGCAGTGCTGAACTCGAGGTCAAAGATTTGATTCTGGCAGTCAGGGTCACATTTCGATGAGGTCTCATTGCAAGAACACTAGTGTACGCTTGGATTTAGAGGCATGTTAAAGAAACTAAGGTCCAGTCCAAATATGTCATTAGAAACTATACAGCAGGGAACAAATTATTTCCATGAACTCTTTAGTGTGTGCGATGCAAAGTTCCTTCACATAGAACCCACACCATGTTTCATGAAACAGCACAGAACTTCCACATGTTACATAGCCTTATAATTACAAATAAAAGGGCAGTACAAACCAAGGTAGCAGCCACAGCCTCATCCCGCATGGCTGCCTCTAATTCTTTAATATTGTAGGCAGGTAGCCGAGGAAGAACCGGAGGCACCGTCGACAAGGCAGGCTGAGACACTGCACGGGTCTTGTCGAGAGGCTTAGTTTCATCCAGCCTCTCAGACACGACCCGTACTTCATGCCTCAGCTGCTGCAGCTCATGCAAGACGTCCCTGTTCTGCTGCCGCACCTCCAGCTGCACCCGCACCAGCATCGCCGAAACACAAAAATATTTACTTCACAGCAGAAGCGGTAGATTTATGGCATATTTGGTTGTTTCAGAGGACTCTGGTAAATGCAAAGTATCAGGATTTGTACAGGTCTCGGGGACAAAAATGGTCTCGGGGCAAGTCGCGTGGATCACACGTACAGAATCATTGAATGACAAAAACGAAAAAAAATGTATATTAATGTTTGTATTAATTCGATCCGCAATCCGGCTTTCCGTGGCTGTAGAGTGTACTAGTGGCTGCTTCGCTACGGTTTGCAGGTGCTGTAGGTGAATGGAACGTAGCTTTGACACGTTCTATTCATCTGTATTAACAGCTCATTCGTTTCAGTGGTGCAGCAATGGCGCCTTTGAACACCCTATGAGAAATCCGCCGTTCGTTTCAAATTATACAGGAAAGGTGCAGGGCTGGTTCGCGATTTTGCTGCGCCCTTTCTACGGTCGGTGCCGACTTTGTGCAGTCGTGCAGGTACAGTGTCCTAGAATGTACACATACCTTATATTCTAATACACTGTGGTACAGGTGCGAAGCAGCAGCGCAGCAGACGACACAGCACACATGCACAAGCGCCGTTAAAACCCAGCTTACGGCTATCTGCCGTGTCTAGGCAACGCGGGTATATTAACGTCTCCGAAGCCGATTACACCAGCAGATCAAGACCTATTTAACGCAAGCCGTGCACATTGGTCGGACAAAACACACCTGCACCGGGTCTGCACTTCGGCATTCGTTTCGTGTGCCGCGCTTTTCGTGAATCGGTGCGCGAACTGGTTTATAGAGGTGCAGGCAAATCGAACGGGTCTTTAAAAAATCCGTTCGCTTCATGGAAGAACGGGAAAAAATGTCGCAGTTTCGCCCGAAAGGCGAAGCATCAATGGCGATAGCGAATTAGCAGAGAGCTATTCGGAGTAGGGATAGTAGCTTTATCGTCAGACATAAAGTAGGACACATTCTCTTACTAACTGAATTAACAAGCGTGGTGCCAGCGCGCACAAGCACACATGAATAGATCACACTCGATGAGCGCAGACAATCACTGTCAAAACACTGGCAGCAAGCGCAGCTGCCGCAGCGAGCGAGCGAAGGTTCGTGCGGTTTATCGCTTCAAGGGAAAACTGAGCGGCCGAATGCACAGCATACAAAGGTCAGAGCCGTTTGGAGGTCGCTTGCAAGATACGGTGCGCGCGACAACACCGGCAGCCCGTACCGGCGCAAACATAATAAAGAACCAAGCGCAAAGCGCAAAGTACATGAACGCATTTGTTGGCAGAGTAGAAGCCGCCTCCCCCCCCCCCCCCCCCTTTCCGCGCTTCCTTCCCGCTTTGCTCCTTTCGCGTGGGAGATTGCGTCGTCAGTTCCCCTTGCGCCCGGTTGCAAGATTTTATCGCCCTTGGACTTTATACGGAACCTCACGCCGACGACGGCAGAAATCTGCTTGAAGTGTCCATATAATTGCTATCGCAATAAAAAATTTTTCTTCCTCCAGGAAAAAAATTTCTTCCTCCATGGTTCGATTCAATTCGGCTCGTGCGTTGGCAGGTCGGCTGCTCCTTGCTGTGACTGACTGCCCCACTGCACTGCTGCTGTCCACGCTTTCGCCTCGCCGTCGTCTTGCATTTTTCGGCACGGGCTACAGCGTTGCGGTTTCGGCATCTGACTCATCCCTCTCGCTCATCATGCCCTCCAAGTGGAGGAAATGTCGAGTCGTAAGAAAGGAATACAACAAGATACTGAATGAGCTAGGACTCGCACAGCTTGTTGGCCTTCCTTGTCCAACGACGAAGGTGCAAGCTTCACCTCTGCCGACAGTTCTCGTGTAGAGCGACTTTCGCCTCCGAAGCCGGGAACCACCAGACAATCGTGAAGTTCAATTTCCATGGATGACGGTGGTGAGCCTCCGTTCAAACGGTTGAACGAGCGTTCGAGAAGTGAAGCCTTTGTTGACGACGTCTGCAGACAAGAAGCTCCTTTTGTAGAGTGTCAATCAGATAGTGCGGGTACGTCCTCATGTGAGCACAGCGACAGATAGCAGCTCAAGTGACAAAGGAGGTCCACAAGGTAGCGATTCAAGGGACGAGTCTGATGACTTTCTCGCTTCAGGCAGCTTCACTGGGCCAGATGAGGGAATAGCCTTCACTTGTAGTCCAACGCTCTCTCATGTACTTTCCGAACAACTGTCTACAAGTGAAGAGCTTGCTGTAATTGCTTCCAAACATAATATGACGCATGCATGAATTAACGATGTCCTCGATTTCTGCTGGCGAAGAGGCATCTCTGACCTTCCAAAAGATGCTAGGACAGTTTCGAAAACTGAGCGCAAAGCTCAGGTGGATGCAGAAGGAATTCGTCAAGTGTTGCAGCCGGGGCAAGTAGTTCCAAGTGAACCGAAGCTACAAGGCAACATTGATGGACTCCCTCTTTACAAAAGTAGCCAGCTTGCCTTTTGGTTCATTTTGTGCCGCATAAAAATGTGGAGACATCACCGCCATTTCTTGTCAGTGTGCACTGTGGTGCAGGGAAGACGTTATGTCTGCAGGATTACCTAGAGCCATATGTGCAAGAAGTCTCCGACCTAACCTCTGAGGGGTTAAGCATAGGAGATGTTCATGTTCGGGTGAGCATTGGAGCCATGGTTTGCGATGCTCCTGCAAGGAGCTACGTCAAATGTATTGTTGGCCACACTGGCTATTATGCGTGCGAGCGATGCAACCAAAAAGGGTTGCATCGCTCGCAACCCACATTGAAAAAACCACATTGAAAACAGGGTGACATTTCGCAAAGTTCATGCAGCAGCACGGACGAATGCATCATTTCTATCTCAAGAGAACAAGCGCCACCATTCTGGTGCTTTCCAGTGATAAGTGCCCTGTTTGTGCTAGCTTAATATATTCTCAAAACTGACTCAAATATATTCTCAATTCATTTCTGTAATTGGCATGCTTTAAATAGAGCTGCTTTGTTTTAGAACAGAAACCAGCATAAAATCCAGGAGGACAGAAGCGAAATAAGTGACAGAACAAGAGTTAGACTTAGAGATATTAGTTTATCTTCGCAATGCCCAACATGGCATTTTTGACACACGAGGGTTCGGTAGCTCAAAATGCTGATGTAAGGGTGGGAAAGTGTCAAAATTCACGCTAGTGTCTTCGACACACTGAACCGTAGCTTAAATTGCAGGTAGCTCAGATAGTCAATTTATAATTAAATACTAAGTTATAAAGACTTTTTTTCAGGTGGGGGGAGGACACAAACGTACTTTCTAGGTGACAAAGTTTAAGTTGTTTTTAATCTTTTTTATTATTTGTTTGTTTTTTTGTTTTGTTTTAGCAAAATGGGTTTTGGGCTTTCTGGGGTTATTCAAAGGATATATCGCAACTAAATGTTTTGTATGTGCGTGATCCCTGCAGCCACATCTCACCTTAACAAGGTTCATAGGTTATTCTAAATGTCTGCGTACTTTATCAGTTAGAAAAACAGATGTCATGCTTGCATGTCAGGAGCTGTGTTTCTTAATTAGTACATTTGCAGAAGCTCACTTTCAAGAGTTGTACATGCCTTTCCCATCTCATGCACATCATAAAAACTGGAGGAATAGCTGCATTCACAACAATGAAATAATAAATGGCCACCTGTATACCCATGGGCAGCAAGAGCAACGTTCACGCATTCTATCATTGATGCGCTGATCAATGAATGTAAACCCTGCCACATGTAAAAGGGCTCTGCAAATTATTTCTGTGGCATGTGAACTCTGTGGCATATTTTGTCATGTAGCCACCCTTGAATTGGTTTGCAATATGGTTACAGAAGCCACCAAGCTTGCTGTGTGCTGAAAACCGTCGATTCACATTGGGCCCCTTCTCTACTTTCTTGTGCAAAAATGCACAGATATTAGATTATTTCGTTGTTTATTCTTCTCTGTTGTGATCACCTTGACGTGCATATTGCTGCCCATCTCATTTTTTTTCACAGTCACTGTGCCACCACATCAGTGGCACTACTGAAATGCCCATCAGCTTCCAGGCAACAAATTCCTTGCAGACAGCTCTATTCATTTCAGTGAATGCAGAACTCTTTCAAGACATTAATAACAACATGCCTAATGCTTGAAAAATAAGCTGCAGTGAGGTGCAGCAATGTAGTTCTGCCTAGATTGCAACATATTTGGGGCTAAGCCTGACAGTGACTACACAATAGAGCAGGTTGGTCATCATTCAGCACCTTGCCTATCTAAGCCTCACATCTTAATGGCAGCAGCCCTGGCTGCTTCCACATATGTGGAAAGCTAGCGTGAACACAGTATATAAATCTGCATCTATGCATGCACATGCACATTGTCACTGGAGCAGCCTTTTGGTATGCATTAGCACAATGGAAGCACCACATTAATCCACACTCAATTTACATTATCTCAAGCTGTGCCATGGAAGATGAGAGATGGCACAATTACTGTATCTGTGATGCGTCATGGCATGTCCTTATAGTTGTCATGCACATGTCATCTTCGACATGATGCCCCTTATGAATGAAGCAACAGCTTAACCACTGCCTTTCAGTATACGTAGTCATCTTAGACTGACTTAGGTTGACTTTTACTGCAGAATATAAAGGCCAAATGTTTTTTTTCTTTTTTAATGTCGTACTGGTGCATCAATGTGGTAGTATGAAAGATTTCAGTGTGTTCTCTCATATTCAGGATGTGTTCAGACAGGGGAAGTACTTAAAAGTTCCTAAGGTTATTTTTTCGCTTCTTTAGAATGAAGTCATTCTTGACCAGATAAACAAGTAGACCCGAGTAGGTCCTCGTCAAAATTGAAGACATCACAGTGAGCCTGGTGCTATAGAACTTCACCGCAGCACTACCACTCGTCTTCCAATTTTGTTTCTTCTCGGACTTGCCAAGCTGCCTCTTTTGTTAACAGGGGCCGTTTTGCTATTGCAGTGCATAATTTACGAATACAGCCTAACTTGGTAGTCCCCTTTAGCACACCTATAATGTGAAGTGTAAAATTGCTGTTACAGTTGAGCCTTATCTGAGGTGAGTACATGGTTATGAAAACAGACACCAGAACCATGAGAATTTTCCTGTGTGCATTGGCATGGGAGATAATGACGATTTGGTTAGAGAGAATGCAATAGCCACTTGGGCTTGCATTTCTTAGGTCTAGTTACAATCACTACAACAAAGTGTATGTTAATTGCAAACACCTACTGCACTTCCTTCAAGCAACTGGTAGCAGGATTCTCACACATAACTTCTACACTGTAAACAGTTTAGAATGTATACATAAGTAGGAACAGCTGATGGTTTGGTGTGGTAATTAACATGATGAAACAGCACTGAAGACAAACACAAACGAAACAGATAATGCAGTGACTATATAGTAAAGTTTATTAGAAATGTGTGTGCCGTTTCATCAGGTTACCACACGAACTTTCCAGTTGTCATTAGTGTTGCAGATTTTAAGTTGTTTGCAGTGCTAAAGATGAACACCACACAAAGAAATAACAAGTTTTTTAATAAACTGTAGTTCACATAAAAGGACATTTAGAAGCCTAGTTGGTGCATATGAAACATGATTTAAGAACCTCGCCCCCCCCCCCCCCCCAGAAAAAAAAGCAGACATGGCAGGAAAGAAAGAGTAGACAAGGGACAAATGTTTTGAGGGTTCAGAGTTGTGACTACATATGTGTCAGATGGTGCAACATTCAGGAAAAATGCCTTCTGATATATAATTGCCATGGAAGTTTACATATCCTTTCTGTATGGATAACACTGAAAATACTAATCGATCCTACCAGCAGTGGCCACAATGCAATGAATGTGGGCGAAATGCAAAATAATGCTTGTGTATAATGCACTTTGGCTGCATGTTGGACTCTCAGGAGGTCAAAATGAATCCATTTTCTTCCAGCACACCATTTATCACAGCTACGTGCACGCCTGTTGCTTAGGGACATCAAACCCCATGAAATAAATGTTTTTATGCACAGCATTTGGTCACTTGTATGAGCTGTTATTATTGTGCACAGTGTAATGGATGACTGTGGCATTTTTTAATGATGAATTCAAAAGTCTGTGATGACACGTGAGTATGTGTATGTTTCGTGTTATATGATTTGTTGCCATAGAAGCTTCTAACATGTTTTAATCCAGGCAGATTAGCCTCAACCTCACTTCACCAATGCTGCTATATAGTCGCCTATATAGGGGGCAGCCTATACTGCAAGCTCACCCTCCACTAAGTACAAAATAACTCATTAATTATGGCTAGGTTGCGTGTGCCGCCGCCCGATTTAAAGGGTGCAGCCTTATCCACCCATCCATCCACACTTTTGTGAGCAACTCTCGGAAGTCCCCGATCGCGGGATCGAATCCCGGCCCCGGCGGCCCATTTCGATGGGGGCAAAATGCGAAAACACCCGTGCACGTTAAAGGGACACTAAAGAGAAACAGGAAGTTCAGCTGGAATAAAAGAGGGACCTTCAGGAATGCATGCAGTTTTTGTTGGGTGCAAAAATATGAGTTATTAGCGGAGAAATTCGTAAGCAAAGACCAAATATCTCTTCCTCAATTTCTCTCACCCCATATTTGGCGCTGAAGCAGTGTCGTCACAGATTTCATTGCTCTCGGCGAATCAGAATGCGCCATGATACGTCACCGCTTGCGTAAACGGCCGAGGCACTGGATGCATCATGGCTGCATGCATGGTCGCTGCGTTTGCGTTCGCCGAGATGGATATCGTTGCTGCAGCTGAACCTTGCAACGAAGAGCTCGCCAGGGAAGTAGGACTGCATTTCAGCGATATTCAGTGAAACGGAGCGCGGAAATGATCTTCCGTGTTCGAGCGGTAGGTGTTTCCGCGTGCGATGGCGGTGAGCCGCCGGCCGCGCCGGCGGAGAGCTTCGTTTTCGTCGACGGAAGGCGAAGCGTCCGGTCCGCCAGGCGACGATGTTCGCGACAGAGCAAGCGTAGAAAGTTGCGCACATAATCGGTATGGTTATTTCGTGGCTTTATTTAATTACATTCAGCACTCACCGAGCCGCCAGTTTGCTGCTGCAGGGGCACCGGAAGGGGGTTTGATGAAGGCCGCATTGAGGGAACAGCTGCTCGAGAAAGGACTGGCCTCTGGGGCACGCCAAGATACTTTTCGAGGGCAGGATTATACACATAATCCGAGGGCGAGAAATGCAGAGAGCACACCATCGGTTTCTCTGGCTCTTTTGCCGTTTTATCATCGGCAGAGCACTGGGCGAACGCCGGGGAGCCGGGGCTCACCGCGCGACACCACATGAAAGGACACAATCGAGTAAACACTGCCGCTGCTCCTGAGCAAGCACCTTGGGTCATTTATACAGCCCTCAACACTACACACACGAGGCATTTTCTGGCTGTTTCCAGCGAAGTCAACGTTTTTGAGCCACGCAACACGCAACCAAACACCGTAGAGCGGAACAGGCGCGCGCGACGATGCATTGACCAAAAACGAAACTACGAAACTATCACGACCGGATGTATCGCCATGTAATTTTTTCTTATTTATTTAATTTTGTGCTAAACTTGTACTTCCTCGCTTGAAACGGTTTAAAAAGTTGGCAAATGCTGTTTATGTACGTTTAAGGTGTATTTCATTTTGATGTTTTATTAACAGCGATAAATCGCTCTCGACCAATCGCGACCGGTCTGCATTTGTAATCTCCGACGTCAGAACTATGTAGTGCGGGAAATTCGAAGGGGCGTCAGCACCTATCCTTCAGTTTTTCGCTATTTTCTCGCCTATTAAACATCTGTTTACAGTAAGAATGGTATGGCTGTGATCGTGAAAGGATAATCTACCATTTAAGCTCAACTTCCGGTTTCTCTTTAGTGTCCCTTTAAAGAACCCCAGGTTGTCCAAATTTCCGGAGTCCCCCACTACGGCGTGCCTCATAATCAGATCGTGGTTTTGGCACGTAATTGTTTTCTTCGGAAGTCCCCCAGAAATGCTAGCACTTCAGTGGCATTTCTCCCAATAACCACAGATTAATCGGGGTGAAAACGCATGGAATTACAAACGTTAACCGCGCATTAATAAGCAACTTAAAAAAAAGAAAAGGAAAAAAAAAGAAGGAGGATTCGAACACGTGCCTTGCCAAGAATGGTGATAAGGTGTCCGCACTCCACGCACACCACCACCTAAACGGAGCAGCCAACAGTGCATTTTACGTAGTGATATATATATATTTATTTCTTTTTTCATCAGTTTTTGGGTTTACAGAATCAGACACGCTTAAACGTCTCTTTAAGGTTCGAATTGATAAGAAAGACATTGCATCGACATGCCGTCGACAGCAATGATCGAGTCGAGTGCCTTTTCTGCCGACGGCGCCAAGAAAAGGACTTTGCTATTCCATCGGCTGTCGTGCGAAAACTTGGAAGCATAGCATTCTAACGAACATTGCAAGGTCGCACTGTTTTGTTTGCTTCTGCCCAAAGTGACGCGAAACAAATTTTGAGTGCTTATGTACACGCTTCAAGCACTCGGCAACCGCCCATACATGGAGCCACTTGCGATTACTGTACTACGTAATCCTCTGACCGTAATGCAAGCATACGTCCCTCGTAATTAATTTTTATCATAAGGTCATTCACAAACCATTGCTTACTTATCACGTGTGGAGCACACTTAAGCGGCAGGCGCCAGTGTATACCCGTGCCCTGCTGTGAACAACCCGCGGTCTGTCACAGCAAATCGATCAGATCGTCCCCCGTGACAGATAAACATATCAGCGAAGCTGTTATTAAATCTCAACGAAAGTAGTATCGTCAAGCGAACTAATCAATTAACTAACGTGGTATCAGCTCTGTTGAAGGGGTCACAGCTTGAAATCGTATTTCTGGTTCCTGCGCAGTGTGCCTGTGATCAGTGCATTAGTCTTTCAAACATGCTATTTAACCTTAGCAAGTCGTACCAGAAAGTATAAAAATTGATAAAGCGTAAATTGGCTTATTACGGACCAATTTAGCCCAAAGAAAGCCAACTTAGTAACCCATGTTGGCAAGTCCATATGAAAGTTGGTCCAATAATTCCCGCCTTGTTGAATGGACGAGCTAATATTGTTTACTGAATGTGTAATGCGGGCCAGCGTGGGATCTCTATCAGAATGGTACAGCCTATATTCACGCCACACTGTTAATCTTAGGCCATCATTCGGCCAGGAATTAGAATGGCCCAGCCCATATTGGAACCACGCTGTTAACCTTAGGCCATCACTCGGCCAGGAAGTGCCAATACGTATCGAACGTTGGTCCGAGCTGACGGGCCGCCTGGGTTGCTTCTCGCTTTCTCTTTCCTATGTATATGTTTGCAAATCAAATAATAATAATAATATAATTCCAGTAGACAATGCTAACGACTGGCTACAAAATAAATGAAAAAAAGCTCTTCTAATTATTTACAACATTTACGCATTAGGGATGGAAACATCGCCTCTTGTATGCAAAGACCATAAATACGGGCTGTTTCAGCAAACACTTTCAAAAATTTTTTGAAGGTTGCCCGTGGCACTTAGCACAATTCTAGTTCATGAGCTGGTCTACAGAGAAGAGGTGAACATTACTTGCACAAAAAATTGAAATGCATATCGACTAATTAAAAAATCATCAATTAGGTTTTTAACATTAACTTATAGCCCGTGTTGCAATTTACAAATTCTAGTTGTGGAATTCGCAACGCGGATGCACTAGGAAATAATTCTCAGGATGGCACCAGTTTTGAGATATTAATTCCCGAACATTGCGGAGAAATGCACTGGCGTTCCAGTTACTTTTGCGCTTACCCGCCGTGGTTGTTTAGTGGCTATGGTGTTGGATTGCTAAGCATGAGGTCGCGGGATCAAATCACGGCCATGGCGGCTGTATATCGATGGGGCGAAATGCTAGAACACCCTTATACTTAGATTCAGGTGCACGTTAAAGAACCTTAGGTGGTCTAAATTATTCCAGAGTCCTCCATTACGGCGTGCCTCATAATGAGATCGTGGTTTTGGCACGTAAAATCCCATTTGTTCTTTTCATACTTTGTGCTTTGATGCATAAAACGACGTTTTGTTGAGAATGTGACTGGCACGCCAAGTTAGAGAATTAATATCTCGACACTGGTGTCAGTCTGACATTTATTTCAAAGTGGATCTGCACTCCACGGCTAGAATTTGTAAATTGCAACATGGGCCATAAGGTAATTAGCTAAAAACCTAATTGGTTAATTTTGTTCATTAGTCGATTATGCATTTCAATTTTTTGTGAAAGTAATGCCCGTCTCTTCGAGTAGACGAGCTCATGAACTAGAATTGTACTATATGCCACAGGCCACCTTTAAAAATTTTGGAAACTGTTCGCTGAAGCACCTTGTATATAGAATTCACCCAGTAACCGAAATGATGCCAAGCCGGATTCACTCAAAATCAGAATAAATAGAAGGCATGCGCAGCAGCGCTTATACTCGGACTCAAAGTACTAAAAAAATAAAAAAAGAGTGCAGTTTGGCCGGGAAGGCAAATCACTATTAGTGACAGCGAAGTAGAAGACAATTACACGAAGGTAGATTCTTACCGTGTAAGTCCGTGTAAGGATCGCACCCGTACGTGTAAGGGCCGCACCCATAACTTGACAGCCAATATAAAAAAAAAACACATCCAACCGAGGAGCAATCGTGTTCCGTGCGCTGATTCTGATCGGGCTCAACAGCGAATTGTCGCGCGCAGCGTACTTTCGCGCGTCGCTCCTGGATGTCGAGACTAGGCGATCGCGGAGGTTTACGGCGGATTTCATACTCGTAGTTGGAAAAATGAGGTCAAATGGACCGGTCCCATGAAAGGCTCGTCAAAATCGCGACAGAAAAGTGTGGCCCTCACACGAGTCTATATACGCTGGTTATAGTGGCCATATAAATTGTAGTAAATATTCACCTAAAATTAAAATAGTAAGCATAGTGGACATAGTAGGCACGGACCATGTAAACCTTTAAATACCTCACTGGATAACCTCGAGCACTCGCTTTCACAACGCAAGCATTCTGAAGAACGTCGGCAGCGGAGGCGAACGGTTCGTACAGCCGCGCGATTCACCGCAACTCCGAAAATTAGATTCATCATTATCTGCCTATTTTTATGTCCACTACTGACGGCCTTTGTGACTGATCTGCAATGGCCTCTGTCTCTTAACTCTGCAACACTAGGGGCGCAGAAAAACAGCCCGGCAAGGAAGACAGTGCGCATGAAGTTAGCAGCCATCCCTGGTCACCCTTTATCATTGCACCCACCAATGAGTACCAACAATTAGATATGGCACGCGGGCCCCATAAGCGTCAGCCGCGCACAGTCATTCACAGCTACGGCAGGGCTAGAGGAGAAGACGCGTGCTCTCCGTCCCATTCGCGTTTGATTACGTGACCTACAATTAACTCGAATATTGAGCGCGTGGGAAATAATGCCCATCAAGCCACCAACCTTTTCGGCTCCCTGTTACGTGCTTTTGCCCGCACCCACAGGGTATGGGCCGCTCATGTATATGGCTTTTGGATTAATGCGGAACATCACGGCGACGATAACCGCGACAATTTGCCTGAAGTGTCGATTTAATTGCTTTCACCATAAAGCTAGAAACAGAAATTTGTTAGCAGAGGGTATATATATAAAAATCAGAAGCACAACTTCGCGGTTATCTTAGGTTTGTTTACCCAACAGTTTCGGTCGGTGGACCAATCCCTTGAAAAAGGTCGGTCCACCGAACGAAACTGTTGGGTAAGTAAACCTAAGATAACCGCGAAGTTGTCCTTCTGATTGTTCTAAATACGCTTGGCCCGTTGAAAAATCCAGTTACTACTATATGTATATATATTGTTACGCAAAAGCTACGGCAAGGACGGAGGAAGAGGAGAACGAAGTGCGCTTGTCTTGGTAGCGGCTCGGTGTCGGCGCGGCCCCTTATCATCAATTCATCTGTAAAATAAACGCACCGCATCGTAACAGTTTTGGTGGACGGTGCTGGGTACAACAATGGCGTCCCCGAACAACGACGACCAACCGCCCGCAGAAGTGCAATCCGTGGAGCTTCGCCGAAGTCGCCGAATTGCCGGTCTGCCACCAGAGATGGCTTCCGACGGCGACAACCCGCCGCCGTCTTCCAGCTCCCAATGGCAGCCCTACATCGAACCACGAACCTTCGCCGGAAAAGCCGGGAAGATGTGGACGGATGGCTCAGCTTTTACCAACGCGCAAGTCGGTTCAATGGCTGGAATGCCACCGCCCAGCATAACAACGTTGCCTTCTTCCTCAAGGGAACCGCGTCAGTGTGGTTTGAAAACCACGAAGAAAGCATGACGACGTGGGAACGGTTCGTAGATGAAATCAAGAAGTGCTTCGGAGATCCGGCAGCTAAAAAAAGCGTGCGGAACAAACCCTAATGCAGCGAGCCCAAGTTCCCGGCGAAACATGCACGACGTACATCGAGGAAGTCCTGAAATTGTGCAAGGCCCTGGACCCTCAGATGACAGAAGAGGACAAAGTTGGTCATCTTCTAAAAGGGATCGCCGAGGACGTGTACCAGTTCCTCATCGGCAAAGACAGTCTGGACTCCGTAAGCGACGTCATTCGACACTGCCGCACGTTTGAAGCCTTGAAAGCTCGGCGTATCACACCGAAGTTCGGCCGCCTGGCCAATGTAACTAACGTCGCCAGTGTTGACCTGGTCCCAACTCCATCCGACCTTGCCTCAGTTATTCGGCAAGTGGTGCGCGAAGAGCTTGACCGACGTGAGGCGGCTTCCCTCTCTACTCCGCGGGTTCGAGAGCCCCTTTCTCACTGCGACTTCGGTGAGACGTCCATCACTGCCGCCTCCATAGACGCCAACAACTTCGCTCCTCGTTCAAGAGCGCCAAACCCTACTCTGAACGCGTATCCCAGTTATAAGTTCCACGACGGTTACTCACCCAGAGCACCTGCAGTTTCTCACGAGTGGGATGACCGTGCCAGTTATCCTGCTAATGACAATTTTAGTGCGCCCCGTGAGCGTCCCATCTGCTTCCAATGCGGTATTCGCGGTCACGTCGCCAGATTTTGTCCTCATCGCCCACGCATGTCACCACCGTCGTATGAGCGACCGCGCACGTTTTATCGGCGTAGCAACCGGCACGGCGGCGGCACACGCTGGCCTTCTGACTCCGATAGCAGGACAAACCACCACCGTAGTGACTCTCCAGCTTCTGTGCGGAGCTTGACGCCACCGCCTTCACGCCAGCGCAGGTCTCCATCTCCGCGACGACGTCTCACGTCACCGCCGCCGGGAAACTAGGCCGCGCGACCAATGGAGGTGAGGTCGCCAGTCATCATCAGCTACACGCCCCTATGCCTCCGCCAGTCACCATGCGTCATAACAAGATTCATGTTTTAGTGGACAATGTCGCTACGTTGGCCTTAGTGGACACGGGAGCGAGTGTCTCCGTTATCAGTTTGGCTTTCAAAACCCGACTAGGCCGTAAAGTGATGTTCCGCTGGAATAACGCTAATGCATTTCGTGCTGTGAGTGGAGAGTTGCTCCGACCAATTGGAGTGTGCACCGCGAACGTTTATTTCTCCGATAAGGTGTATCAAGCCGAATTTGCCGTACTTGCTCAATCCACTCACAACGTAATTCTTGGCCTCGATTTCCTACAACAGTGTGGTGCCACTGTTGACTGCGGTACTGGCGAGCTGTTCCTCTCTTCGCTTGCCGACCAACCTGCTACCTGTTCATGCACTCTCGCCGTCATTGAAGATGCAGTCTTACCGGCACGTTCCGTATCCAGAGTTCGGGTTGCTGCTTGCGGTGTCGACGCCGATACATTTGATGTAATTGTTGAGCCTGTGCCTTCGATGGCAGTGAAGAAAAGTGTGCTCGTACCTCGATGCGTCCTCTCTGTGGCCTGCGGAACGACTACATTGTGGGTGTCAAATTTAGCCTCCCAGTCTGTTGTGCTACCCAGCGGTATGCGACTCGCCTCTTTTGAAGTGGACACCAGACTCAGCATAGGCGCTTTAACTGATGACACGTCACATGAATCCCGAGAGCACGGGGCTGGCCCCGGTGTCCCTGAAGACTCGTTGCCTTTTCTCAGAATGATCAACAAGTCACTGTCTTCAGAGAAGCGTCAAGCCCTGGTCAGCGTCCTTAGCAAACATGTGTCATTATTTGATTTCGCGCAGAACGCTAACAAAGTTCGCCTTCCAACTACGCGGGCGCGCCACAGGATTGACACGGGGTCCGCGCATCCCATAAGGCAGAAGCCTTACCGCGTGTCCGCGTCAGAGCGCAAGATCATCGCTGAACAGGTCGACGACATGCTAGCCAAGGGCGTCATCCAAGATTCCTCTAGCCCTTGGGCTGCGCCGGTCATCCTCGTGAAAAAGAAAGATGGGTCCTGGAGGTTTTGTGTCGACTACCGGCGTCTCAATTCTGTGACGAAAAAGGACGTGTATCCACTTCCCCGGATCGATGACGTTATTGACTGCCTTCATTCCGCATCCTACTTTCATCTGTGGACCTCCGATCAGGCTATTGGCAGATACCCATGCATTCAGCTGACAAAGAGAAACCCGCTTTTGTGACCCCAGACGGCTTATTTGAATTCAACGTCATGCCTTTCGGTTGTGCAACGCGCCTGCAACATTCGAAAGGTTTATGGACACGGTACTGCGCGGCCTGAAATGGGAGATTTGTTTGTGTTATCTTGACGACGTCGTCATTTTTGGCCGCACCTTTGCAGAACACAACCATCGACTGGACGTTGTTCTGACGTGCCTTGAACAAGCTGCCCTTACACTCAATTAAAAAAATGTCACTTTGGCCAACGAGAGGCGCTAGTACTAGGACATCTGGTGGACAAGCACGGGGTACGACCAGACCCACAGAAGGTCGCTGCAGTTAGCGGCTTTAAACAACCGCAGTCACAACGCGAGCTGAGGAGCTTCTTGGGTCTTTGCTCGTACTTCCGACGTTTTGTGCCCAACTTTGCCGATACTGCCTACCCCCTGACTTCATTGCTGCGCAAGGATAACCCTTTCACCTGGACAGCAGATTGCGATTCCTCGTTTCGTCACTGAAGTTCCTGCTCTCTTCTGGACCCATACTTCGTCATTTTGACCCATCTGCCACTACAGAATTGCACACCGACGCGAGTGGAATCGGCCTCGGCGCCGTCCTCGTGCAGCGCTTTGGTGACGCCGAGCATGCCATTGCCTACGCCAGCCGTTCGTTGAGCAGGGCCGAACAAAATTACACCGTCACTGAGCAAGAGTGTCTTGCCGTCGTCTTTGCAGTCCAGAAGTTCCGGCCATATCTCTACGGGCGTCGCT
The DNA here is from genome assembly GCF_013339745.2 of Dermacentor silvarum. Classification (NCBI taxonomy): domain Eukaryota; kingdom Metazoa; phylum Arthropoda; class Arachnida; order Ixodida; family Ixodidae; genus Dermacentor; species Dermacentor silvarum. Next base: position 142,646,275 of record NC_051160.1, on the reverse strand, counting down.
TCACAATCGTTACGGACCACCATTCACTATGTTGGTTGGTTGGTCTCCGCGACCCGTCTGGCCGCCTTGCTCGATGGGCGCTACGTTTACAGGAATTTGACTTTGCAGTCCGTTACAAGAGTGGCAGACATCATGCGGACGCTGATTGTCTTTCGAGGCTCCCTCTACCAACAAGTGAATGTGACGCCGACAATTTCGATGAGTTTCTGGCCGCCATCGACGACATTCTTTTTCCTGATCTGGCCACCTTCCGGGAAGAGCAGCGTGACGACCGCAGCCTGGATGCCCTCTTCGCCTCAGCTGCTCAGCCAACAGGCAACAATGGCTTTGTCATCCAAATGGCCTGCTCTACAAAAGAATTATGCGGCTATTGGTGCCCGCCTCCTCTTAGTGGTCCCTAAAAATTTAAGACCCACGTGCT